>NW_028221436.1:5486299-5658277 GCF_014529385.1 Adiantum capillus-veneris
GAGTCCTGAGCTTACGCGGCTCTCCCGACGGATAGGTGGGATGGGGGGGGGATAAAACAATTTAATTCTAGTCCGATCCAAGTGGATCCCGGAGCGGATCCAGTAGAGGTGGGGCCTGTAGCTCAGGGATTAGAGCACGTGGCTACGAACCACGGTGTCGGGGTTCGAATCCCTCCTCGCCCGCAACCCTTCATCCTCGAAGGAAATCTCCCTCCCATCTTGCCTGGGTTTGGGTTGGTACCCTGCATTTTCTCTCGGGAGTAGTCGGCGTGGAGAATAAGCCGAATCCAACATAGCTCCATTTCGATTGGAGATGGAGCATCTTATTTACCTACTGCTTAAGGAATTAATGAAACCATTTCTTATAAAAAAAGAAAAGGATGGCGGAAACTTCGAGTATCTGGTTAGGGGTGTCTAACCAGATACTCGGTCGGTTTAGGAATGGGATTTTGAGTCTCATTTAAAGGATTTTGAGTCCTTTGGAAACAGGGAAAGAATGGGTTTTCAAAATCCCATCCCTGCCTGTTTGGGGAAATACTAGGATTTTTGGTCCATCTTATTCACATTCAAATCTTTTTTTTTTTTTAAGAGACGAATCACGTCCGTGTATCAGTCTAAGCCGCCACTTCCTACCCCTCCTTCTTCTCTATCCCGTAAGACTATTCTTTGAGTACCGCATTGGGCGAGACCCAATATCTTCTTTGCCGCCCCACCCTTGGTTTGGAGAGGGGAAAATAAAAAAGGTGGGACTTACGACCTTACCTATCTATGGAAACTCCATATAATGATAAGAGAGACTCTTAGTAGTCAACAATCCCAGGATTTACATTCCATTTTTACGGATTGGTACTAGGGAATATTAAATTTCCCAAGGATTTCCTTTTCTTTTGATAGATTTAGCTTCGGGGGACACCGAAGCAACAGGACCCACCCGCATCTCGATACGAAGATCGGTTTCGTCGCCACTTAGTTCGGAGGGGCAAGGAGATTGACCAAATCAAACTTTCCCGCCCGGGTTCTTTTTGCTTTCTCTTGTGGAAGAAAGCAAGGGGTCGGGAGACTTATTCCGGAAATGCAAGACGACTTTTGTTCCGGACGCCTTGCGAGGATTCGAACCTCCGTCCGTATTACGCATCACTCAATTTTGTGTCTGGTGTGCCTACCCTCGTTTCGAAGCAAAGGAACGTGAGGGAGTTCTGTGAACCGATTCAATTGTACCAATATCTCTCTAGTCCTGTCAACTCCTAAACCGGATTTTCATTCCTTTTTTGCTGGATTTAATAACTGCTAACTGGGAGACTCCACTAAGATTGAAACGAAATCCACAAACCTTTTTAATTATTCATCGATTCCCCGGTAGTGGTAAGGTTCCAGTTCATACTGACTATGGCCAAGGGTTCAAATCTAGTCCCGCCCGCGATCAATCATCTCTCAATGTTTGATTCCTTCCTCGTACAGAGGCCTCTTTTTCTCATGACCTGACAAGCCCACGCTTGTCTCACAGGCAAGTCTTTTCACCAATATTGAGAAAATGATGCCATATGAATACACAAAAAAAGGGGGGGTATTCCCCCTTCGCCTAAATACTCGGCTGGATGTAACGGCGTGGGTTGTTACTGCGCAACTCCAACTGTGCACTGCGCGGAAATACTTCTATCTTCTCCGGAATAGACGAGGGATCATTTTCCTAGCAAGTGATTCTGGGTGCAAGAAGACAAGCTAGATATGAGAATGCCAGGATCAATTACCGAAGAAGATAGAACTATTTCGTAAATTGCACAGACGAACTAGTTGGGATAGCCGAACCAGCTTTTAATTCATTTGAGGAAAAAAAAAAAAAAAGAAGAAAGAAAGAGGGAAAAGAAGAGAGAAAAGAAAGAAAAGGAGGTTTCGTACTATAATTTGAAGTGGGTCTAAAAGAAGGTATTCCGTGTGATCTCGATAATAGGATCTATGAATATACCCGATAGGGTTGATGCTAGCGCACGAATGATCATAGCTATTTCAAGAGAATTTTTCGAAATCGAAATTGATAGAGAAACTAATGAATTTTGTCTAGAATTTAGGGGTGTATCGCTCCTCCCACTCTTCCCGGTGAACATTGATTTAATTATTTTTAGATAGTAATAGATGGAAATGACACTTGTGACGAGCGCCACCGGAACTGATGAGTACAAACCAGCTTTCCATCCATGCCAAAAGAGATAGAGTTTACCAAAAAAACCGGATGGTGGAGGCATACCCCCTAGGGATGGTGAACGTAAAACCGAAGAAAATGTTAGAACAGGATCCTTCATGTATAATCCCGCATAATCCCTGATATTATCAGTTCCGGTTCGTAAACCAAATGGGGTGATACGAGCAAAAGTTCCCAAATTCATGAGTATATAGATAAAACGTATAAGTTATCATACTTGCGTAACCGTTCCCTGAGTCTGCAGAAAGTACCCCAATCATGATATATCCAATTTGGCTTATAGAAGGATAAGCTAGCATACGTTTTACGCTTCTCTGAGTAACGGCAATTAAATTTCCCAATATCATGCTAAAGGTAGCTAATAATCCCACCGCGACATGCCACTCATTAGAGAAGTATGGGAAAATTAGACCGAAGAGTCTTGTAAATGAAGCTGGAGCTGCTACTTTGGAGGTAACGGAGAAAAAAGCAACGACTGGTGTAGGGGAGTCAGAGTCGAAAAGAAGATTTTCGATCTTTTCGCTCATTCAGAACCGTGCGTGAGATTCTCACCTCACACGGCTCCTGGTTCGGAGGGGAGTCATAACTGGTATTGCTCCCAGAACCTTCCTCGTGTATGTCTCAAATCCATTTTTCCTCAAAAAATCCAGAATCACTCGATGCAAAGAATAGTTGTTAACTTCTCGAGGAATCCCTCATCATTTGTTTTCATCTCCCGCCAAGGGTTTCGTCTCAAATTCCTTCTTGGTTATTTGTCCTTTTCCCTTTTGCAACGAAATCCTTTCAACAACTATTGGTTGATAGGCACATGCAACAGGCGGAAGAGACAAATTGCGACTTTCTCCGTTCCGCCAAAAAGAAAAAACCTATCTTAGGGTAAATTTTCAGATCAACGTTTGTTGAAAACAAGAAAAAAGGCTAAATCCCGCCACGTCAGGAATAGTAGGGGACTTTATAAAAATAAAAAAAAAAAAAATAAAGGCATTGTATGAATTTTTAATTTGACATTTATTTGAAAAGAATCTACCCCTGATGAACGAACTTCGCAGAAAAAAGAAGTCTATTTGATACATACGGAGGAATATAAATTGGGCCACCGATTTATCAAAATCCGCGAACTAGCTCCGTTTTGCTACACGATATTTGTCAAACTATTAGGATTTATGATGTAGCAGGAGCCAATTGTTCACACAATAACCAAATTTGGGGAATTGATAGATGTTCCCGCATGCTCGCGGGATGCAGAGGGAGTTAATTTGTTAATTTTTAGTTACCTATAACAAATATAGAACTTCCCGGATCTGAACGAATCACGCTCCTTCATATACATCAGGTGTCCACTGGTGAAATGGAAAGAGAGACAATTTGAATGCTGTTCCGGCTGTAGTAAACGCAGCAGATAGATAAATTATAGAACCATATCGATTGAATATAATTCCGTCAACTATTTTGTCAAGCTGAAGCTGTCCGCCGAAGGTCCATATAACGAAGAGAAACCATATAATAGGGGGGAGGAACTCGCTCCACTCATCGACAGGAATTTCGTAGTTGCTTCATTCGATCTCATGTCCCGTTTGGTATATCCAGATAAAAAGCAGGAAGATAAGGCTAAGAATTCCAGGGACACGTAAATAGTTACCAAATCATTTGCACAACTGAGAACCATACCCCCCAAACCTGCAGCTAATTTAAACAATAAAAATTCAGCTAAAGACATTTTTGAACAAAGTATATAATCAACCGACGAAGAAATAGATAATGACGAGCAAATGAGTAAAAAAAATCTGAAAATATTCCCAAAATCTCTGGCGTGAGAACGTTCATAAGCGGTAAAAAATCCCCACTGCCATAACAAGATAACTGCACTAGCTAAAAGGGTTACCATGGAGATTTTGTAAAGCAAAAATGTGTTTTTTCCTTTACTCAATAAGTCAATTACAACTACTGCGGCTAAGCCTAGAATCAAGATAATTTCTGGTAAAATTGTCAATTTGGCGGAGGTATAAGTTAATTTTGCTAAAAATAAGTTAATATCATTCGTGATAAAAATCGAAGTAATATTTGACGTTGGATTTTTTTTTCTCTTTCCTTCCCCATCTTTTTCTCTTGGGAAGTAATTAAAAAACAAGTTGGATACTTACATATCTACGTACTCATTCGTAGAAACGAAAGCAATGGAATAAAAATTTCTAACTAATGAATTTATTTGGCAGCAATTTTAAAAATTTGCAACAAGTAGCAATTCCTAAATCTCTCAGAGCCCGATATCTAATACGGTGAATTGTACTAAGACAGACCGTATCGAAGATGAACGCCAAACCCTCCGACTACTAGACAATTCAAACTTTCTAGATGCCAGAATTTGATTGAGCGCCTCTACATTAGATTTACATCTCAAGAGACGTATTGTACTTCTATGTTTACCAGCTAACGTACTATCACATGACATCTGCAATAGAAATATCAATCTGCGCAATCTATACTGATTCATCGAGGCACCATAATACAAGGAAAAAACTTGCCAAAGTTGGACATATCCATCAATTATTTTATCATCTGTAGAAGTAACCCAGGCCGATTTACCAATCGGACGTCCAGTGAAGTCACAAAATCTTTGTTTTGCCAAGGTAGTAATTATTATTGAATTTGGAATTTTAGGATAAAACTTTTTTCCACCCAAAATACTGATATACAAATCTGTCACGGTTTCAATACGAACATTTTTTGATACCAGTTGCGCTAGTAGTGTATAACCCGGGGATGAGACGCAGCTAGTGGGTAATAATTTTCTTATCCAGGGTTCATTAGATTTGATCCGATAGTGAAAATGATATTTTAGAAGTATCCAAAGATAGTAAAGCATTTTTTTTCACAAAATAGTGAGTTCCCTCGGAGGCTATAAGAAATTTGTTTCTCCATCTTCCGTAATGAATCCACAAACTTCGGCTAAAGGAGTAATCAATACTCGCTTTGTTCCATTTGAATTTATATGCAGAAGCATATATCTCTTTCCGAATGATATTACAACTATCTATAGGGGATAAATAATTGACTCGGAATTTATATACCTGTTTCCAGGGGATCAGTAGAAGTGAATCGATCTCGAAGATGTAGAAATTTCGAACTGGGATGTCAACACTTCCGTCTTGCCCCCCCCCAGGGGAATAAAAAGTTTTTCCGCAAAATATTTTTCTTTTACGAAAAACTATTCTTAGCAGATGCAGAAATGAAACATCTTTAATTTGTCGTCGGAACAATCGAATTGAAGTTTCTAGATGAAGATTATGTGGCAAATCCGCTTCTAAAATATGATTAGATTTTGAAAATCTATCTTCCAGAAATAAAAACATCGAATGAATAGACTGCAACATCTTTGACTTACTACTTGTTTCAGCTCTGATTTTAGGAAAAAGGGCTATGCCTAATATGAGATATGTCATTTTCAAAAGCGGGTGAAGATACAAATCCACGTCTAATCCGTCGGTTAAGTTTCGAACAGACACTGAATCGTAAATTTTCAAAAAATTTAGATTAGGGTCACGTACGCTACCAATTAAACGTTTGACTGCCACCGTACTCCAGGCCCCAAAAACCAAGTTGGCGTCTGCACCATGTGATCGGCGTTTGCCATCTGTCAAATAAAAATTCTCCTCAGACAAAAAAAGAAGTGGGTGTAAAAAACAATTCTTGTTAATATAAAACTCCCCGTTCTTATGTAAAGGACCAGATTTAGCAGGAGATCCGTAATTGACTTTCGTCGCGATAACTCCCAAGCATTGGTATGTCTGATGCAAAAATTCCTCAAAAAAAAAAAAGAAAGAAAGCAATTCCGTCTATAATATCTACAAATCATTTGTAGTCGGAATTTCCTTACAATTCAAGTTACTTGTATTTGTTAGTATCATTTTTACCAAAAGTAAAATTGGTATTACGCAAGATGAGAGGTGAGATTAGTAAGTATCTTTCAATATGGGGCATACTTACTAATCTGGCTAGGAAAACATCTGTTGAAATTCAATTTAGGAAGGATTTTTTTTTTTTTTTTGTTTGACAAATTGTCAAACAGATTCCTTGCCTAAAACAGGCGCACTTATTAATAATTAAATAGGAATATATTTGCAAATTCCCAAATCCAATTTTAGTTACGGAAAGGAAAGAGAGAGAGAGAATTTGTTTCTAGATTAATTTTTCAATTCGACGGGATTAATTATCTTCCACTTTTGCCTTCCCCGTTCCACCCTTCCACTGCATTCCGAAAAATCTTCCCAAGGAAGTTTCCATTTAAATAGGTTTTGAGGAAAAACCAATAATTTGTCCTAAATATTCTGCTTCTCGACGGGATAACGAATACCACATAAAGGTATAGTACAGGAAAAAGAGAGGGATAATACAAAAACATCTGAAAATATCTGCAAACTAAATCCGTTAGATTCTCCCCAATTATCAGAGCGTTTCAAATTTTAACTCTTATTTCGGAAATTTGTCTTTACTGCGTTCAAGTAATTTTAAAAGTTGCCCGTCTGAAAATATTGCAAACAGTTTCTGTTAATTTGACGCCGCTTCCGCACAAGGTAGTGATAGCCAAAATATCTAGCTGGGTTTCCTCCCTCCGAGGGTTATAAAACTCAACCTCTTTAATTACTTTCCCTTCTTGCCGGGATTGGGATTCAATTGCAACTATTCGGTAAGTCGTTTATCAAGATAGGTGCATTGGCATGAACCCCCCCGCAAAACCGCACATGAAAGTTTAAGTTCGCGCGGCTTGAATTGTAACTCGGATTGAGTGGATTACTATCTTTACCCCCAGGAAAGGGAAAAGAAAACAATTGGGATCCAAAAAACTTATCACTTGTAACATCCGACGTGGAAGATATTTTTTTTTTGTTTCAAACAAAAAAGGTGGTAGCCTGATAGGAGTTTACTGCTGTATTTTGTAAGGATAACCATAGATACCGCTTCTCCCAAGATGTATGTACAAATACACCGGAATAAATGTGTATGCCTCAAGTTTCATTGAGTAATTAGTCTTAATAAATGTCGAAGTAGAAACGTTTCGTCCTTCAGAAAGAACCGGCGGTTACTGAATTCCGCAAAAGCAATTCTGGTACTCGAGTCACCCGTTGCTTCCTACCACATTGCTTCGGGCGTAATTTCACCATAAGATCTAATCTAAGGACCGACAATTTCTCATTGTTAAATACCTCCCGATTAGGCATCATCAATTTATGATGCCACCCGTTCAGTGCATTCTCAAAATGGGATTGAGTTAAATGGACTAAAACTTATCTCGAGTAATTAGCGGACTAGTTCCTCGAACTAAGCTAAGGACTCAATCGATCTTCTTTCTTTAGCCGCATACATTACATCAACTGTAATTTTCAAAATATTGTTTTGTCTTGCAAAAACCTCGGTATTTTTTTTTACTTTTCCCCTCACAAAACCAGGGATTCTCTTTGGTTCCGACTCAGCTTCGGGGGTCCAATCAATAGATTTTCCACCTGTAGATAGGGACTTGGTGCTTATCCCCTTGGTGTCGTGTCCTCCAAACACGTCTGATGAGTGATCTTCCATACCCAGATTGAATGAATTGTATATTAGATCTGATATTTGATTCGTTCCCTCGTAACCCATAAAGGGTCGATATCCTGAAGGAAAATTCTGAATATGAACTGGTGAAGAAATAACCCCACACGGGATGTCAATACGTTTGCCGATATGACGCTCCATTTGAGTTCCAAATATAGCAGAGGGCTCAATACGAGCTATCGTATCCCAACTTCAGTATGATCTTCTGTAATTATTACTTCATCACACAAACCCTGAACCTGCTCATTAAACCGTCCCGCGTCATGCTTGCAATACGTGCCTGAACAACTTACACGAATTCCCATCTCTCCGGAGAGTATCTTGGTAATCGAGGCGGCGTGAGTTGCATCGCCGGAAACCACTGCTTCTTTTCCAGCTAAATTTTGGCAATCGATAGATTTGGAAAACCAAGCTGCTTGAGAAACAAATTTAGTTTGATTTTCAACATATTGATCGTAATGAAGTTTCTTTCCCAGTAATACAGTAGCCCAGAAATTCATAAGTTTTTCCACCTGCATTACGAAGTCGGCTGTATTTGAAATACCTATCGGAGTTGTTGATATATAAGGCATTCCATATTCTTTCTCCAAGAAACTTGCTGCCATCAAACCTATCTCCCGGTAAGGGACTATATTAAACCAAGCTCTTGGCAAATCCTTGAGATTATTAAGAAACTCTCCTTCTGGATTATTTGATTAATTGAAACCCCCGATTCTCCAGGTAGACGTTTCAACTCGCGACAGTCATGTTGATTGTGAAAACCTAGGGTGAGAATTCCTATAATATTGGCTGAAGGAACATCTGTCAGGGACCGGTTAAAAATACCTTCCTTGCGGGCCCTATCTAAATAATATCGAACTATTTGTTTCCAAAGTTTTATCCGAAGCTTGAAGCTCGTTAACTCGGTAGTGATTGACATCGGCGAGAATTACGTCGGACTCAGAATACAGGGAAGCTCTATCCACAAAATTTTGTAAATCTTCTTGTAGGATACTAGAGGTACACGTAGGTGTCAATACAATTAAGTCAGGGCGTTATTCCTCACCTTTTCGGCTTATATTACTTACAACCTTATCCCGGATCCACGTGCTAACACGTGGCGATCCACTACACTAGCAGTTACTGGGGTAAAATCTCTTTCCCTTTCCGGCATGGAACGCATTACGTTAAAGTAATCATCTCCTAAAGGGGCATGCATTATAGCATGTACGTTTCTGAAGGAACTGGCTACCCGTAGGGTACCGATGTGAGCGGGTCCCGCGTACATCCGATGAGCTAATTTCATAGTTTACTTTCACTATTTCGTTGCTTCGTATCCCAAAAAAATCTATTGCTACATGTGGCTTATCATCATAATATGAACTGGAAGATTAATCAAAGGAGTTACTTTTCATTTCGTTACTTCTCGGTACGTGGAAGCGCAATTCAACACCCTCTTCTTCTTCTCAAAACTGGGACGGAAGGATTCGAACCTCCGAGTGACGGGACCAAAACCCGCTGCCTTACCGCTTGGCCACGCCCCACAAATGATTATTGCAACCAATATCTCACACATCGGCTTTACTGTCAACCGCTTCCCCCAACTTAACGACTCAACCTCCTAGGAAAAAGCAACTGAATAGGTGAATTGAATTTGATAGGAATTGCCGGTATTTGGCGAAAGAAAACTAATTGGAAGCCTATTTAGGAGAGATTTGGTTAACTAAGAATTGAATCTCCTGATACTTACCTCATTCAGATGCAGAAATCTATGATAATACGTAATCCTATTTATGTACGTGAACAAAAAATCTAGATGTCCGACAAGTTGCCCAATCAAACAATAAAGTATAAAAACATAGACATGTTAATAGAAAATCACATGTTCCATAACTGGAGAGTAGACATGACAGTCTCGTACAGTATTTATCTAGAAAATTCTCTTCACTTTGGCGATGCCCTTTTGGCCAAGTTACCCGAAGCTTATGCCATTTTCGATCCAATTGTAGACGTAATGCCGTAATCCCGGTGTTCTTTCTCCTCCTAGCTTTTGTTTGGCAAGCCGCAGTTAGTTTTCGATAATACCCAAAAGATCGGTTGAATCCAGATTCTGTTGATTCTCAACACTTCTCCAATAGCTCTCACAAACGGGGTATAGGTTGGAAAGAAGAAAGTGTGGGGAAGAGGGGTTTGGATTTCACATAGAAGATTAATGCATATAGAGATGCATGAAAAGAAAGAAAATGTAGATTTTGAGCGAGTAAAATTTTTCTTTCCTTTTATTTTATCACCTTTAGTTGTAGACATGGAGTTACATCATGCTTACCCTCAAACTATTTGTCTATGCAGTGGTCATATTTTTTGTCTCGCTTTTTGTATTTGGATTTTTATCAAATGATCCCGGACGAAACCCCGGTCGTAAAGATTGAAGGAGAAGTAGTGTTTCACTTCATTTTTATCGATGGCAAAAATTAGATACTACATCAATTTAGCCAATTGAGTAATAAGGGAGAGAGAGGGATTCGAACCCTCGGTACATAAAAATTGTACAACGGATTAGCAATCCGACACTTTAAACCCCTCGCCATCTCTCCTAAATACTTAGGGTGCCTGCGGCCTCACTCAATTTTAACACTAATTTAGTGTGTAAGTCTATAATAACAAAGTATTAATGTAGGAATATAAACTTAATTAAACATCGGAGTCAAATTTTGTACAATCTTTGAAAGAAGAGAAGAAAAAAAACTTTTCTTTCACAACAAAGTTGTGAAAAGATGTCGGACCCCCCTCTTGCTTATCTATTTACGGATGCAACGTAAAAGTGGTAATAAAAAGTAGATTTTTGAGAATATCTTCCCAAATAGGGATTTTTGCTGGAAATCAATGTTTCCCATCCCAACCGGATTTGAGTTGTCTAAGCCACTTCTCCTTTTTCCAAATCAAATTGAATTGAATAGCAATAATTATTGCTAAATATTTTACCTGAGATACGGGTAGACTTTGGGAGTGGTTGAATAGCTACCTTGTCACATGGAGTTGATATCATACTTTTTTTTTTTCTTTCTCTGTTCCCTCTTCTCACTCAGTAAGGATAGATAAATAAAGGATAAATAAATAGATTTGATTGATTACCAGCCTCGCTTCAGTTTGTAGGAACTTACATTCAGCGATCGTCGCTAAATACGTACTATCTGATGCTGATTTTGACAAATAGTTTCACATCAATTGATTGAAACGAGAGCTATTTATATATACCATACCATTTCAAAAACAGGCAGAGAATCTTTTCGACACTTAACTTAAATATATTTGTCAAAATAGATAGATAAGATAGAGAAAAAATATCTATCTATTAAATTAAGGAGAAGTAATGAATCTAGAAATAATCACACAACTCGTCGTACTCACACTTGTAGCTGCATCGGGACCGTTAGTAATTGCACTATTGGCTATCCGTAAAGGTAATTTATGAGATTGTTCCGCAATTAATTTTGTATTTTACAGGGATTCATTCAATTCATAAGAAATGGGAAAGGGGGGGGGGAGGGGGCTCCCTCTATACCAATGCAGATATGTTGATTTGTGCAAGTCTCAACAAACATTGTGCAATTAATCTCTCTATTTACATCTATCTATTTATATATTACAATAAGTTTGTATCGTAGCGGGTATAGTTTAGTGGTAAAAGTGTGACTCGTCTCGCAGTGATTTTGATAGTTGAGGGATCGTATCTCGGCTAAATTAACTGAAAGAAAAAACTTTATCTTCGCAGAAAATATGTGTTTTCTTATTATTTCTCCAAAATTAGAGGTAGATTAATCAATCTCGTCACTCATTCATTTCAAGAACTAGGGAAGATAGTGACGAAGCAGAATTGTTTTGGTACCCCAAGAAATACTTGGTTTAATTTCTACTTCCGGGAGATAAATAAAGAAAAAAATCTATGGGTAGACGTCTAAGATAGCTGACTCATCGTCACTAAACCTCAGAGAATAAATCTGGGAAAGAAAGTTGGAATAAATAAATCCGGGTTTGTCAAGATTATTGAACATCTATTTGGTTGAACGGGATCCCTCGTTTCAACAACTCGGGAGATATATTTCCCTAAGGGTTTTTTCCTGAAAAAAAAAAAAATAAAGAACGAAATAAAAGAAAAAATCAGTAACACAATCTTTTTTTTTTTCCAAAGGATCATCTGAGAAGTTAGTAAGTATACCCCCTGGTCTGCACATACGACCGGGACGGGATGCATCCGAAACCGACGTAGGTGCTATGCTAGAAATGTATTTGGCGCCTTAAAAGGCATCTAGTTTTATTCCTTTAGCGATGGGATAAAAGAGAAAGAGTTCTTATAAAAAACGTGGAGTCTGGGAAGGTCGTGTCTTCCTCAAGATTGGGGTAGCCAATCCAAGTTACTTGTCCTCGTCAAGTGAAATGACGGAAGGGGGCAGCTACCTTCCGTTTTTCGCAGCGTAGGCTCGTACGATCAATTAAACGTTTTAGGCAAATCCATGCTAATCTTGAACCAGATTTTTCCCATGAAGGAGCCGAATGGACCGAAACGTCCAAGTTCGGTTTTGAATTAGCGGCAACACAACTATTTGTTAGTGTCGACTATAACCTTTAGCCTTCCAAGCTACTGATGCGGGTTCGATTCCCGCTACCCGCTGCTAATTATGCCACAACACCACTTCTCCTATTTACTAGTGCATCCCATCCCCGGTTCATTCGAGCCAAACCTTATATTCCACCTGACAACTGAATCTTGAGCAAACAGAAGTTAAGCCCCTTCCCGACTGGGCGTACCCTATACGTGAATGTGTCAAACCAACATTGAAAATCGGAAGGGGGAACGAAAGAAGGGGGGGGGGATACGTCCATCGTCTAATGGATAGGGCAGAGGTCTTCTAAACCTTGGTATAGGTTCAAATCCTATTGGACGTAATTTCGTGATAATAACCCTAATGCAGGAGGGAGTGTTCGGCTGATGTGTCGAACTGATTCTGTGCTATGCTATGTGGGCTTAATCAGTCATACTCATCTCTCTTGCAGTAAAAAAAGTTCCGTTGATTCCTTAATTGCTTCTTTCAAAAGGGCTTCCGCTTGTTCCGTAAACACCTTTGTAGAACGAATAATTTCCCCAAAACTAGGTTTACTCGTTGCTACATATTCCCGTAGCTGAACCAGGAACCGTTTTACTTGTTCAACATCTAAAACATCTAAATATCCGTTAACTCCGGTGTAAATGGTAGCTACTTGTTCTTCCACCGCTAATGGGGCTGACTGAGATTGTTTGAGAAGCTCGCGCAAGCGTTGTCCTCTAGCTAATTGATTTTGAGTAGTTTTATCGAGATCGGAAGCAAATTGCGCGAAAGCCTCCAATTCTGCAGATTGTGCCAATTCCAATTTCAATTTACCGGCTACTTGTTTCATTGCTTTAATTTGAGCTGCAGAGCCTACCCTAGATACAGAGATACCCACATTAATTGCCGGTCGAATCCCGGCGTTAAATAAATCTGCTGATAGAAATGTTTATCCATCGGTAATAGAAATAACATTGGTAGGAATGTAAGCCGAGACATCTCCTGCCTGTGTCTCAACGATGGGTAAAGCTGTCATACTGCCCTCCCCTAATTGGGTACTCAATTTAGCGGCCCTCTCCAAGAGGCGGGAATGTAAGTGAAAAACATCTCCCGGATACGCTTCTCGCCCGGGCGGGCGTTTCAATAATAAAGACATCTGTCGATAAGCTTGAGCTTGTTTAGAGAGATCGTCGTAGATAATCAAAGTATGCTGTTTGCGATACATGAAGTATTCGGCTAGAGCTGCCCCTGTGTAAGGCGCGAGGTATTGCAAAGTGGCTGGAGAGTTTGCAGTTTCCGAGACTACGATGGTGTATTCCAGGGCGCCACGTTCCCGAAAGGTGTCAACTACTTGAGCCACAGATGAAGCCTTTTGGCCAATAGCTACATAAACACATATGACATTTTGACCTTTCTGATTTGGAATCGTATCTGTAGCTACTGCCGTTTTGCCAGTCTGTCTATCCCCAATAATTAACTCTCGCTGGCCACGACCGATGGGAATCATAGAATCAATAGCAATCAGACCTGTTTGTAGGGGTTCGTACACGGAGCGTCTTGAAATAATCCCCGGAGCGGAAGATTCTATCGATCTGAACTCAGAAGCTGGGATTTGTCCTTTTCCATCGATAGGTTGCGCCAATGCATTTACAACGCGGCCTAAAAACGAGTCACTGACTGGTATTTGAGCAATCTTACCCGTTGCCCGTACTGAACCCCCTTCTCGTATAGTTAGACCATCACCCGTCAGCACAGCCCCAACATTATCAGATTCCGGATTCGAAGCAATGCCAACTGTACCGTCTTCGGATTCCACCAATTCGCCAGCCATTAACTTCATCAAGTCCGTGAATACGGGCGATTCCGTCTCCCACTTGAAGCACAGTACCGATGTTAACAACTTTCATTTCGGAACATACCCTTTGATTTGCTTGCGAATGATGCTGCCAATCTCGTCAGGTTGAATGTTTATTACCATTTTTGCCAAAAAGTATTACTGCGAAAAGGAGAGGTAAAAATGAAACCTTTTTCATGATAAGATGGAGGCTGAAAGCTGTGATTACGTGGATTTGTTAGCCATGGCTCTGAGCAAGCCGATGTGGTAATCAATCATTCGTAGCTGAAATTCATTAGTTAGACGACCGTTCAAGCTTTCGAAAGCCCTTCGGAGGCTAGTCGAGAAACTTGCTGTCGAACCTGCTCAATTGCTCGTTGCTTCTCAAAACGAATTGCATAATTTTTACTCTCTTCAAGTTCCCTTAAATCATTGTCAGCTGCATCAACGAGATCTCGCCGTTCCCTATCCATTTTCGTAAGTCCAATAATGCGAATCTCGTCCGCTTTCATTTCCGCTTGTTGCAATCGAAGACGAGCTCTCTGAAGTTTTTCAGTCGCTTCTTTGTGGCGCTCTTCCGCATCTTGAATCGTGTTCAAAATTGTCCTTTCACGATTTTCTAATAAATTGATCAATGAAAGTAGATTATAAATCTTCAATTCTCAAAGATTCACGATCTCTTCCCAAACCGAACATGGATCTTTCAATCCATTCGGCTTTCGTGCCCGCTTATCATGACGAGTTAAGTTAGGAAATCTAAAAGGTGATCATCCTACCCGGGCCTGCTTCCGCCTTTCCGTCTCGACTATCAGGATTCACACCAAATGAGTTCGGATAGAATAACTGAGATTTCTTCGAGAAGTTGTAAATTGGTAGCTCTCCAAAATTTATTTAATTTCTTTTTTGGAAGCCGTTTCCTCTAAGTATTTTTTGTTTCATATGGTTGTCTCTTCGGCAAATTAAGCAAGATTGGAATAAATCAACTCCCATATCCACCTATAATGTCTCCGATAAGGGAAAAGGATAAGTTGAAGCATTCCCGATACGGGCGTTATGTAACGAGATTAATTGTGCATTCTCTCCCGCGACTTGAGTTCGCGACAGGGAAAAGAAAACCCGGATTTGCCAAGACTTCAAGACATTCCACTTTAACCATATTAACGAATTTCTGGAAATTGATCAGTGAGAATTGCGGTTTCACCGATTGTGCGGAATGCTCTGGTTCCTGCATAACATTCACTTGCAGTTAATTCGTTGGAGTTTTGCACCTCCTCTAATATAAATTATCAATTCAGGTGCAACTGGGGAAATCAGTTCTTTTACTTAGATAGACGACTCGCACACACCCCCTTTCCGTAATAAAATAATATACCTAGTACCAGGATTAAGTTAATTAGGTTTATCTCAAATATATTAGTATTTAGCCCAATAGTTCCAGCGAGGGTCCATAACTCCGAGGGAGCGATGATCTCACTTAGACTTCTCGTATTCTTTTCCCTCCTCGAAGGTTTTACGTTTTGGGCAATTTCTGATCCAGCCTAGCAAGAATTGACACATTAATTATTAATTGGGGGCGAAGGGAGACAATCACGGAAGAAGCGGGATTTTCTTTTCAAATCATACATTTTGGAAATGACTCGTGGTCTGTCTAACAAAATTTACTGAAAATTTTTTATTTGGTAGGAGGCGGGAGATAAAAAGGCGAGTCAAAAGCTTGGTCAAATAAATGAAGAGACAATTTGCCCCCCCCCCGTGGAGGGCAGACAATTATCCAATTGATTTTTTTTTTATAATTATTTCTTATTCGTCGAGATGGTTTAGACAGGCGGATTTGCAAATGACGGGCTGGAGCTACAACTGATCCATAAATTGTCAAAGCTTCCATGAAGCCGAACTTAACAATAAAGTGCCTCGTATTTTACCTTCTGCTTCTGGCTGTCTTGCTATACCCTCGACCGCCTGACCCGCGGCAGTGCCTTGACCAACACCGGGTCCGATTGAAGCAAGGCCTACAGCTAACCCAGCGGCGATGACGGAAGCGGCAGAAATCAATGGATTCATATTAGTCTCCTCCTATTTAATCTAGGAACTTTAGTCGATTTTGCTTATTCCGTCGAATATGAAGAAAATTGAATTTGGTAAAGGTTAAAAAAAAAAAATTAGTAAATTAATTCCACGTAAATATAGTTGGGACCAATAATGTACTCCAGTTTCCGCATATTTAGTCTATGTTAACTGGAAGCAACGGTTTAGGAAAGAAATATCTACTTCACTTCTACCTAGACGTCGATCGGGAACATTTCTCGACTAATTTGACTTTTAAATTTAGGTAAAAGCTGAAAAAATTTTTTGGATATTCGGTATTAATAACAATCACATTGTCAAAGCACGTCTCCCCCTATACCCAAACGACAGTAAAAATGTAATAGCTTTACCATGATAAATATTTCTTGGGATAAACACAACTTAGGAATTTAAGCATTAACGGCTTGAACGAGAAATGGAAAAACAATGTATAAGATTTCCCCCCCCCCCCCCGCGCGCTCAAAATTCTCGCAAAACATTTGCGACCGGCACCGAAACTCATTACCTCTTTTTTATTTACTTATTTATTCATTGAATACTTAAAACAATTTGATTTAATCTGTATGTAGGCGGTGGATATGTGTGAGGGAGAGAACCATCCTTTTTTTTTTGGGGGATACTAAAAGTGACGAAAGAGAAGAAGGGAAAAACGCGGGTATAATTTTATAATGTAGTTTTATGATACCACATAAACGGCTTTTTCTCGCTATAGTGACCCGCCAGATTGTAATTGTACCCAAAAGGAAAAGAGATTTCCCGCAACTAAATTAGAGTTACGTTTCCTCATCCCACTAATGATGACCTTCCATAGATTCCCCGATATAAGCTGCAGCTAAAGTGGCAAAGATTAAAGCTTGGATACCACTTGTAAACAATCCCAAAAGCATCGTAGGTACAGGGACAATTAGGGGTACTAGGGAGACGGGAACAGCTACTACCAACTCGTCAGCCAAAATGTTTCCAAACAATCGGAAACTAAGCGATAGGGGTTTGGTGGAGTCTTCCAAAATATTGATAGGTAGGAGTATCGGAGTTGGCTGTATGTATTTGCCGGAATAGCTAAACCCTCTCTTGTACAAACCCGCGTAAAAATGTGCTACTGATGTAAGCAAGGCTAATGCGACGGTGGTGTTAATATCGTTCGTAGGTGCAGCCAACTCCCCATGAGGTAACTGAATGACTCGCCAGGGTAGCAAAGCACCTGACCAGTTAGAAGCAAAAATAAATGGAAACATTGTTCCAATAAATGGGACCCAGGGTCGATATCCCTCTTCCCCCATCTGGGTCCTGGTTGAATCTCGAATAGATTCAAGAACATACTCGATAAAATTTTGTGTACCAGTTGGTATCGATTGCAAATTGCCGGTAGTTGTAGCGGGTAAAGCTACCAATATGGCGACGACAACCCAAGAAGTTATAAGAACCTGTGCATGAACTTGAAAGTTTCCTATTTGCCAATAGAGATGTTAACCTACTTCTACACTTGATACTTGATGCGGATTATCAATTTCATTAATTTGCAATTGTTCAATTTGCATAATACCCCCCCCCTCACAATGAGGAGCAAAATTATCTAAACTATTTTTCATTACATAAATGTTCTGAGTAGGAAGAGGCAAGTTCCTTTTCCATCAAACTATACGATTTATCAAATCAATCCATTTTCCCAAATAATAATAATGCCTTTGGGTATTTCGTTGCAAATCAACAAGGTCGGTGTATAGTTAACCGCCTTTCGGCCCATTAAGTTACCTTTATGTTTGAACGACCCTCGCTAATAGCTAATGCAGGTTTATCCAATATCCATCGGATCGAGGATCTAGCATCATCATTACCAGGAATTGGAACATCTACAAGATCTGGGTCACAATCTGTATCAACGATACAGATTGTGGGAATACCCGGAATACTGCATTCTTTGAGGGCAATAGATTATTCGTGTTGATCGGTAATTATCGCAATATCGGGTGAATCTGACATATATTGAATTCCACCTAGACACTTTTTTAATCTAACCAATTATCCCTTCAAAATCGCGGCCTCCCGTTTCGGAAGTCGGTCGAATTCTCCCAAATCGCCCCCAGTTTGTAAGTGTTGAAACCTGCGGAGACGTGTCTCTGTAGTGACCCAATTCGTTAACGTACCAGCTAACCATTTCTCGTTTACATAATGGCATTGAGATTTCAATGCAGCTGATACTATTAAATCAGTTACTTGATTCTTCGTACCCACCATCGGGAACTCCTTTCCCTCTACTGCTGCATCAAATACCGAGTCACAAGCTTCAGATAGGAGACGAGCGGTCTGAGTTAAGTCGAGAATATGAACACCCTTACGTTCTGTAAATATATAAGGAGACATCTTTGGATTCCATCTCTGGGTTTGATGTCCAAAGTGAATTCCTGCTGCCATCATTCCTTCCAAGTCGATAGTCCGATTTTTCTGTTGCATCTTCCCCTCTTTTATGAAAACGGATGTGAATTTGTCTCATTTTAACTAAATTTGGTAAATTGTTACAATCCAGTGAATCATTTCGCGGTTTGAAATGCGCGAAGAAATTGTCTGCCACTTTTTACCACATATCAAGATGAAGACGAGTGAAAGATCTATTCAATTCTTTACGAATGAAAAAACTGGGATTGAAATCCCGTTTTTTATGGTAACCACTTAGACTACTTCCAGTCTCCCATTTTGTCAACTTCTTACTACCCCCACTTGCCAAACGAGATTCTTTCTCTTTATTTATATTTAATTGACAATAGATTTCTGGACTACCTGTTCCGACGGGAACGGAGTCGCCAATAACAACATTTTCTTTCAACCCCTTCAGCCAATCAATTCGGCCGCGAAGGGCAGCTTTAGCCAATACTCGAGTGGTTTCTTGAAAACTTGCTTCCGCCAAAAAACTAGTAGTACTAAGAGAAGCCCTCGTCATACCCAATACAATAGGCTCGTAAAAAATTGATTTCTTTAAAACACGATTTATACGTTCCGCCTGTGATAACTCAACAAGCTCCCCAGGAAGGAATACATTAGTTACCCCATCTTCAGACGCTACGACCCTAGATGTCAATTGGCAGACAATAATTTCTAGATGCTTGTCGCATATCCGTACTCCTTGAGACTCATAAACTTTTCGAATTTGATCAATTAGAATCAATTGGCAATGCTCCATACTTCTTCCAGCACCTAGCAAGTGACTCCAGGGATTCCCAATTAATTTAGTAATATTTTGACACCATTTCTCAAAAAGATCTCCAATTCCTGCTGAAATAGAAGCAATGGAACGGGACTCCAGGAGTTGCTCAACCTTTGGGAGACCTTGAGTAATGTCTCCAGATTTCAATCTGTCATACGGCAATGTTATTAACGTATCTCCTTCCTCAAGGATATCCCCGGAACTCTTATGGGGATTTGCTCCCCGGGTTGCCAAAAAGGTTTTACCCGTTCTCACTAATGAATAATCTTGGTGAATGGCCATGACCTGGCCAGATTGGAAACATGTCCGATCTCGATGTAGATATCGACTTTCACTGATCGGTAGTCCTAGACTAATTAACATGATTTCTCGACTAAACACTCTTGTCGGTAAATAAGAAGGTTTGTCCAAGAAACCCTTTTTAACATAAAAATTTATGGGGCATTTCAGTAGTAATTTACTTTCATCAATCAGATAGAAATCTTGATGTTCCGACTTATCTATCGAATAATCAACGAAACCTTTTCTGGTAGAAAGGTTTTTGCCGCCGAGTGATAGATGATGGGGAATCGATGAACAAGAAATAGGGGACAAAGTCCCCACTAGACCTACCTCCTCAGCTTTCCTCTGGCCGAGATTGGAACTTGCTCTTCTAGCTTTAATCCATCCCTCTTCAACATTTGGATTTGCATAATTTTCTGAAATACATTTAGAACTCAGTGAGATCTTTTTTTTATTCTCGCCGATGCAGAAGAAACCATCTTCTGACCCGTAGAAGTATTTCCCAATTTCTCCTCCGCAACCACCATCCCTCGTATCAGTAACTGAATTATTACGGGACAAATTAAATGGCGACAAGATCAGGAATGATGTGGCTGGTTCCAAAGTCAAATGAATGATACCCTGACAGTTGACAGCTGATTTACAACAACTGTTAGCCAGATCAAGTTGAGGAGGAGATGGTTTGCCAAGAGGCGTTGATGTTCGAAAGATTTCATCAACCCTGACTCCTCTTTGTGTAGGGGGAGATACCATCGGATTTACTTGAAGAAAAGTTTTGAACAAATAACTTATTTTCACACTGATAAGAGAGAAATAGTTTCTTTTTCTAGGAAGGGTTTCGTGCAAATATTTCTGCCATTCAATTATCAAACAAAGCCGAACTAATTGAGTAGGCACATCGTTAATTACTTCAATTTTTTCCCCATTTTTGCAACAAATGAACGAAAGGGTCTTGGCTTTTGCGCGTCTCTGTGTTTTTGGTTTGTCAAATCGAGATGCTACTTGTGCCAGAGAATCGCTGGATAAGTTATACTCGCTAACTGGTGTCATCGGGACAAAGGTTTTTCCTTTTCTGCGAAATGTAAATGGTTGTAGGTAAATCCAATTTTTGACTTCAATGTCATCCGAAATCCTATTACCGGCGCTAGTAATGTATTACCCCGTTTGGATATATTAATTTGCTTCTCTGGATTATAAATATATCCAGGGAGAATTCTTATTGTAGTAGCATCTCTTGATCTCTTTCTCATCCGAATCAATCCACCTGATTTGGTAATAATATTGTTAGTGATTTGCGCACCTTTTTTAACAATAGCATTATTTGTCACCAAAATAGACGACGAGGGTTCGTGCGTAAGATAAACCTCTTCTGGAATCGGGAAGAAATTTCCTTTTCTAACTACCCTGCACCAAGGACGAGAACTTTTATTCCCTGTCCCACCATCTAACTGGAGTCTCTTCGGATTGACCGGTTTAATTTCTACAGTGCCATACTTTATGATCCCTGAAACGATGGTTTGATACTCGAAGTTTTCATAGGTGGCAAAAATGTGATCCTGATCCGAACCATTGTTTAATTGAACATTGATACTTACAAAATCTAATTTTTTGATATTTTTTTGGCATCGTTCCATCAGCAAAGAAACCGAGTTTTCTAGCTCGGCCCGCTCCAACCAGACATTTGAAAGGATGTAATTGGATCTCGGACGTTTTGACCAATTTGAAAAATATTTTGAATCGGTTCCAAATTCTTGAATCCCTTTTCGACGATCTACGCAGTTACTAGCACTGGCTTGTGCTTCAAAAATTCCCTCCGAGTGACTGCGTATCCTTTTGATAGGGTGGGGTTTTATCCTAACTCTATCTTGATCTTTATGAAAAAAAGAGTTCCCATCAAATTTGGATGGAGATCCCGAAAGAATCCATATATGGCTCGCCTCTCGTACGAGACGAGCGATATTGCAGATGGAATCACGGACATGCCAAACAAATTTACTCCAGTGAATTTCTCCCCTCGAGTTTGGATAAATAGGTTTTCTAATACATTCTTTGGGAGGAAACTCCTTGGCTCGTACTTCCGCGATAACTTGTTGCGACTCAACATATTGACCAGTTCGAATCATAAGCAGACTCTGGGCTGGAATAAGAGAATTTTGTGTACCGACGGAATTGCCAATAAAGAGGGGTAAATCGTTTCGGCACATCCAAGCAGGATGCCCGTGCCTCGTACGCGTCGGATGAAGTAATCTTTCGTCAAATTTAATAAGTCCATTGAATGGAATTCGTACGTACTCCGCAATATCCCCTGTAAATACCCCACCTGTATGAAAAGTCCTCGATGTCAATTGAGTTCCCGGTTCTCCAATTGATTGACCCGCAATGATACCAACGGCTTCACCCAATTCTACTAAATTGCAATGGGCAAGGCTCCAACCGTAGCAGAACTGACAAATCCGGAAAATGCTTTTGCATGTCAAAGGAGATCTCACATGTATTGGCTGCGAGGACGCCATCAAGTTACTAGCCAATCCGTCGCTAATATCTTGGTTACGGGTGGCAATACATCTAACATCCCAGTAAACATGATCCGCCAACACACGTCCAACCAATCCCTGATGCGGCATCGTGCCAAGAAATCCTCGTCTTCGTTCGCCAGTATTTGAAGTCAAAAAAGCGAGACTTCTAGGAGTTTCACAATCCCTTCTTCGTACAGCAATATGTTGAACAACTTCGACAAGTCTACGTGTTAGGTATCCGGCATCTGAAGTTCGCACGGCGGTATCCACAACCCCTTTGCGAGCACCGTAGCGAGAAATAATATATTCTGTCAGGGATAAACCTTCGCGCAGATTTCTTCGGATAGGTAGGTCAATTACCTGACCTCGAGGATCTGCCATTAATCCCCTCATGCCAAGCAATTGGTGGACCTGGGAGATGGTCCCTCGGGCTCCTGAAACAGACATCATGTGAACGGGATTCAAAGGATCAATCATCTTGAAACTTGGACTCATTTCTCGTTTCAAACATTCACTTGTGGCATACCAGGCTTCAATTGATTGACGCAACTTTTCTATGGCATGCAGACTTCCGCAGCGGTAATGCCCCTCCGAGACGTAACCTTATTTCTCCGCGTCTCGTACAAGCCAACCTCTGGTTGGTACTGCTGAAAGGTCGTCAATACCCGATGAGATAGATGCTTCTGTAGCTTGCTGAAAACCCAAAACTTTCACTTGATCTGAGATATTTGTTGTAGACGCAATTCCGAAACAAACAACTAACTTGCCGATGAGTCTCTTCATCGCAGCCCTATCGATCGTCTTGTTGCAGAAAGGTAATTCATTTCGATCCATCATTATGAAGACCTCAACTTCATATATATATATGTTGTTTTATATCGCAGTATTTAGCAAGCTCTCTGTTATTAACTTCTCAATTTCATTAAACTGATTCATTTTATTTATTCACCCTCACCCATTGCCTATAATAAAAAGCTTTATCATTCCTCATTATTACTATTAGTATTACACCTATCGATTGTTGATGTACTCAGCGTAGATGAGGTGGTGTATGAAAAAGAATTCTTTGATACACCTTGCATTGCTTCCTTCAATTGTTGATTGAATAAAATGCGACCGGCTGTTGTAAGTACATACATACTAGAGATAGATCCATCCCTACATTTTCTAATTCGGCAATTTTCGTAGAAGTGAAAAGAAGTTCCTGACGATTCATAATGAGATTCGGAAGATAATTCACGAATTTTCGAACTAATAATTTGCAGATCGATTTTCCATCGAAGCCACAATAGACTGTGGGAATCCACTTGTCTCGATTCCTTGGCCCGAAGTAAGTCACAGTAACTGCTGAAATGAAGTAGTTTGGTGGAATATACGTTAACCCTGTCTATAAAACCAAGATGTCTATTTCTATAGATTCCTTGCCTACTTTCAATTGTTAGCGCATAAAGACCAAGAAGCATGTCCTGACTCGGTACAGATACGGGATCGCCCGTAGCGGGAGATAATAAATTGAGATGCGAAAACATCAGAAGACGAGCCTCGATTTGAGCTTCGACAGATAAAGGGACATGAACGGCCATCTGATCCCCGTCAAGATCTGCGTTAGACCCCCACGAACCAATGGATGCAGACGAATGGCGCGTCCCTCTATCAAGAGGGGCTGAAACGCCTGTATGCCTAATCTGTGCAAAGTAGGTGCCCGATTCAGCAGTACAGGATGGCCTCGCATAACTTCCCGAAGAACTTCCCATATTATGGGATTCCCCTTCCGTATCATGCACTTAGCAGCTCGTAAATTACAGGCAAGGTGTCATCCAATCAAATTGCGAATTACAAAAGCTTGGAAAAGCTCAATTGCCATTTCTCGAGGTAATCCACATTGGTGTAATGAAAGAGATGGGCCGACAACAATTACGGAGCGACCTGAGTAATCGACCCGCTTGCCGAGTAGATTTTCTCTAAATCGACCCTCCTTGCCCTCAATAACCTCTGAAAATGACTTGTAGGGTCTATTATGAATATCCCTCATTGGTTGCCCACGTATACCACTACCGATGAGAGCATCTACAGCTTCTTGAACAAGTCGTTTTTGGCAAACAATTAATCCTTCCGGTGTAAATTCACTACCCGATAGGAATTCTCTGAGAGTATTATTTCGGTAAATAATCTTCCTATAAAGTTCGTTAAGATCAGAGGTAATCAATTCACCTTCATACAATTCCACTATTGGTCTTAATTCAGGCGGGAGAACCGGTATAAAATATAAAACCATCCATTCGGGTTTCATATTCGTCCGTAAAAAATCCTTGGCTAGTTTAATCCTCCTGATCAGAAGATCTTTTCTTCTTCGAATTGTTCGATCTTCCCATTCGATTCCAACTGGCTTCTGTTTTACTGACGCCTGCCACTCTAAATACGCGCAATTAAGAAAACTTTGCAAATCTAAGCTAGCTAATCCTTCTCTGATAGCATCTCCCCAGTAACAATTTCATTTTTTCGAAGCATCTCGTAATTTTGGGTAGAAAAAAAAGTGGGAAGTATGTTTCTCCAGGCTCGATCCTCATAATTGAACAGCCCCCGCAGTCTTAATAGAGCGGGCCTTTCAGCCACGGGCCTAGCTAGAAAAAGATTGGGATAGGTTGGCCGACCCCCCCAGAATCGGACAAGAGCGTTTCCCCTCATCCGGCTCAAATAACTAGTACCAGATTTACAACCCGACTAATTAATGTTTTCAAAACACAATAATAGAATCTAGAATAATCTAATAAAGTATCGCCCCGTCGAAAATAGCTGTTCAGTACTCGAGTTCCAAATAGTATTTTTCGAGTAGTCTCAATTTTTCCATCATGGATGATCCTGTACAGGAGGAAGTAGGTTCTTTGCCTTCCTATCATAAGTCGGAAATTTTTTTCTTGTTCCTAATGTGATCATTTCCCCCCTTTGGGTTTTCAATCCACTTCGATGGCTATCAGTTGATTTGAGAAGTACATGCGATGATTAGCTTCCCCTAACCATACCCAAAGTCTTTCCTAACGGCGAAAAAGAAAATCAAAGGATCGGGGTTATGTTAGGAAGCATTTAATATTTGTCTACTAACTGAAACAAATATCTTATTCTTTTTTTCACGAAGCCTGATTTAATTAGTTTGGTAGATTCTCTCTCTCTTTCTACCAAAAACTAACCATGGGGAGGATTCTTCAGTTTCTACGCAATAGATTGCGTATTTTCTCCCGAGTTGCGCGAGACTTCCTCATCTTTAATTTTGATTGAGGGACGCGTCGGTTAGAGGCCTCCAATTCCTACATGGAATGACAGATTGTATCAAATCTATGCCGATCAACATGTGAAGTCGAGTCACGCATCGCAATAGACTGGGCTTTCCAATTCTTTAAGAGGTTTGGCTAGTAGGTTTGCAATATAACTAGGGATTCGTTTAAGAAACCATACGTGAGTTACTGGACACGCGAGTTTGATGTATCCCATCCGATATCTACGAACTCGAGAGTCAGTAAACTCGACTCCGCAATGCTTGCAAAATCTGGAAGACTCTCCTTCGTCATTGACAGATCGGCAGTTTCCGCAAGCACAGACTCCACTTTTTGTAGGCCCAAATATTCTTTCGCAAGATGACCCATCTCTCTCTGGTTTGTGAGTCTTATAGTGCGATGTGTAAGGTTAATCGACTTGTCCAATGACATCTCCATTAGGTAACTCCCTTTCGGCCCAACTGCGAATCTGTTCGGGAGAAGCTAGTCCAATCCGAAGTTGTTGATAATTAGTTCGATGAATCATAATAAACTCTCAATTAATTTTCACGAGAGAAATTTCAAGGAAATATCAAATGTTTTCAAATTCCCTTCCCAAATCTTCTTCAGGTATGAAATTGCGTTCCAAATTTAGGCCCATACGTCGTAACTCCCGAACTAGCAATCGGAAAGACTCTGGAACGGTTTTAGGTTTGCAAACTGGTTTTCCGGTCATAATTGCACTAAGTGCTTTGTAGCGAGCCTGAATATGATCTGATTTAGTTGTAAGCATTTCCTGCAAGGTGTAGGACACCCCAAACCCCTCCGAAGCCCAGACTTCCATTTCTCCAATTCGTTGTCCCCCCGTCTCGATTTCCCCTTGAGAGGTTGCTGTGTAACGAGCGCGTAGGGACCACTAGATCGTGCGTGAATCTTATCATCAACCTGATGAATAAGTTTCATTATATAAGCTTTCCCAGTTGTAATAGATTGTCCAAAGGGATCACCCGTTCGTCCATCGATCAATCGACTCTTTCCAGGGTGGCTGGGTTCGAATAGCCACGGATTATTGGTCCGCGCACCCGCTTCGTGAGGTTCGGCAAATACTAGTTTTCTGGAAGCTTCCCGTTCATATCTTTCATCAAAGGGTACTACACGGTAATGAGTTTCTGAAAACTCCCCGGCTAACCCAAGCAAGCATTCGAAAATCTGTCCCACATTCATTCGTGAAGGTACTCCCAAGGGACTTAGTATCATATCAACCGGCGTACCATTTTGCAAATAGGGCATATCTTGCCTGGGTACTATCTTTGATACAATACCTTTATTTCCATGCCTACCGGCTATCTTGTCACCCACTTGTATCTTACGTCTTTGCAATATATATATATGAATTACTTCCAAATCATTTGTAGCATCATCTTCGGGGTATACCCACCTCACATCAGTGACTCGACCTCTCCCACCAATAGGTACTCTTAGACAACTTTCTCTTGCATTAACCAGTTGTATACCAAAAATAGCTTGTAATGATCTTCCTTCTGGAACACGTGATGAGCTTGCCCCCTCCTGAGGCGTCAGTTTACCTACCAAAACGTCTCCGGCCTCCACCCAAGATCCTGATTCTACGAGCCCATCGTCGTCGAGGTGTCGAAGTAAATAACCATCCAATTGAGATATTTGCTTGGTAACCCGCTCAGGTCCTTGATTTGTTGCACAAATTTCAACCTCATGTTTTTCGATGTGAAGAGATGTGAAAATATCTTCATAGATAAGGCGTTCACTAATCAAGACCGCATCTTCGAAGTTGTATCCTTCCCACGGCATGTAGGCTACTAATATATTTTTACCCAGAGCTAGTTCCCCCCTGACAGTCGCTGCTCCATCCGCTACGATTTCTCCGCCTCTCAGGAGTTCTCCCAGCGAAACCGCGGGTTTTTGGTGCATGCAGGTGTTATTATTGGAACGCTCAAATATTTTTTAATTCCTCAATTGTAGTAGGTTGAGCCAATTTGTTCTTTTTCGCTTCGTGGATAAGAGATAGCTCAATTCTATTACCATCAATATAGCAAACTTTACCATCCTGTTCGGATATAGCTACACTTCCCGAATCCAAAGCTACTTGACTTTCCAACCCAGTTCCTACAATGCATCTTTCGGGCTTAATTAATGGAACAGCTTGACGTTGCGTGGTAGAACCCATCAAAGCACGGTTTGCATCATTATGTTCAATGAATGGAATGAGAGAAGCTCCGATGGAAAAATGATGGAGAGGATGAATACTTCGAAAATCAACTTGTTCCCAGAGAACGCTGAGAAACTCTTGTTGATATCGCACTGGTATAATTTCCTTCTCCGAACCTCTCCATTCGGATAATAGTAAATTCTCACTTGCTACTCGGTAATAATCATCTTCTGCGGGTGATAAATTGACTAACTGCTCCTCCCCAGACGAATCTGACATTTCGAGGTAAGGGCTCCCCAAAGATCCCGAAGTGTTAACTCCTGCCTGAATAGCTAATGAGGAAATCAGGCCAGCATTCATACCTTCCGATGTTTCGATTGGGCAGATGCGACCATAATGACTGAAATGAATATCTCTAGCTTGAAAACTAGCGGTTCGACGTGTTAACCCGCCGGGACCTACAGAGCTTAATCTTCGTTTATGAACCATTTCAGATAATGGATTTGTTTGGTCCAAAAATTGCGAAAGGGGGTGTGAACCAAAAAACTCCTTGAAAGCTGCTATTACTGGCACGGGTGTCACCAACCCCCGGGGAGTGATTGCGCGTTTGCGCCTAACGGCTCTAGATAAATTTTATCGAATCAAATTCTCCAAACGGTTTGGAGCTAATTTCAATTGTTCCTGAAGCAAATCTGCAACGGATCGAACACGTCGATTTTTCAAATGATCTATATCGTCGAGTTTGCCCTCTCCGTAACTTATTTCTACTGAGTGATCTGCAGCTGCTAATATGTCTTGGGGTAGCAAAAAAGACTCCGTTTCGGGTACATCAAGAGTTAGCTTGATGTTTAGGTTTCGTCTACCAATTCGTCCTAATTCGCATCTATGTTGGAAAAACCTCTTCTATAATTCCCTAAATATGGATTCCGAAAAGAATACATCTGCGTCTGTAGCAGAGTATAGGTGTTTGTACAGCTCTGCTATGGCATCCTCTGGAGATTCAATACTTTCTTTTTGCCTTTTGAACATATTTGAAAAAATCCTTGGGTAACGGGAGTTTTGTAGAATATCTCTTTTGCATAACCCCATAGCTACTAGTAGAATAAAAATAGATATTTTTTTTTTCTTGCTTATACGAACCCATATTCTATTCCTCCCGTCTATCTCTAGCTTAAATCTCCCTCCCTGATCTGAAATTGCGGTGCTGGTATACGCGAGAATCCCTCTCTGATCCGACTCCCGATTGTAGTAAATACCAGGACTCCTCAATATTTGACTGACTAAAACTCTAGCGATCCCATTAATAATAAATGTTCCTCCGGAATTCATCCAAGGAATAGATCCGAGTCGTACATCTTCCTCTTGCACTATTTGGTCTTCCTTACAAATCAATTAAGCTGGTACATATGGGTCAGCGGAATACGTAATACATTGATACGCGGCATCTCTCTCTTCGAGAGAAGGTCTGTCAATTGGTACTGAATGATTTCAATAGATCAGAATTCTACTTCCTTATCTGTATCTTCAATTTTTGGGAAATTTTCAAGTTCCTTAAGCAATTTTTGATGAACGAAACGACTAAAACCTTTAATTGAATTTGTGCAAGTTCTGGCAGTACGGGCATACCTCCACTTCCTCCTAACGAAGTGATCATCTAGACCTACCTCTGAATTAAATTTCACAGACCAGTCTGATCGTTCTAATAATATAATTTGCAAATTCCCCTTCCTTTGACAAGATTTATATATACATATAGATATAAAGGTGGAGGAATATCTAATCTAGTAATCTAAATATATGAGTGGGTGTGAGTAAATAGATATGAGTAGACTTTTTTTTTTTCACTGAATTATCTTTCTTTATTCCTCCTCTAACAAATTCGTTAAAGCAGGTAGAAAGCTGCAGGAAATCTTATTCACATATTTTGATATTTCAAAAAGAATTTAGAGGATTTATGCACCGAAAAAAAAAAAAATCTTTTTGACGATCCACGAGATGGGAACCTAAGCAAAATCCAGATTTTACAAACTTAAAATCACTTCTGTGATAATTTTTTGCCGGGAAAACTTAGTAGTATCCGGGGCGAAACAGCGATTGACGCGTTGACGTGGAATCTAGGAAAGAAGTCCTTTGTAATTATATCACATCAGCAATTTTTAATGTCAGAAAATCTAGTGGAAGGAAAAGTAGGATGTCTCCCACTGATTTTGCCAACACCAATCCGTGACGTCTCCAACTCTGGGCAACATGAATAGAGGTACTTGTCAAATAAAAAATTCTATCTGTAGATAGGTAGTTAGATATAGATAGATTGTAAAAAGAGACGGGAAAAGGATAAGATTGCACCCCAATCTTTTTACAATCTATTTATATCTATCTACCTATCTACAGATAGAATTTTTTTATTTTGACAAAGTACCTCTATTCATGTTGCAGTTTTGGAGACGTCACGGATTGGTGTTGGCAAAATCAGTGGGAAAGACTCCTCTTTTCCTTCCACTAGATTTTCTTGACAATTAAAATTGCTGATGTGATATAATTACAAAGGACTTCTTTTCTGATTCCACGTCTACGCGTCAATCGCTGTTTCGCCCCGGATACTACTAAGTTTTCGGCAAAAAATTTATCACAGAAGTGATTTTAAGTTTGTAAATCTGGATTTTGCTTAGGTTCCCATTTCGTGGATCGTCAAAAAGATTTTTTTTTTTTCGGTGCATAAATCCTCTAAATTCTTTTTGAAATATCAAAATATGTGAATAAGATTTCCTGCAGCTTTCTACCTGCTTTAACGAATTTGTTAGAGGAGGAATAAAGAAAGATAATTCAGTGAAAAAAAAAAAGTCTACTCATATTATTTACTCACACCCACTCATATATTTAGATCTATCTAGATTAGATATTCCTCCACCTTTATATCTATATGTATATATAAATCTTTGTCAAAGGAGGGGGAATTTGCAAATTATATTATTAGAACGATCAGACTGGTCTGTGAAATTTAATTCAGAGGTAGGTCTAGATGTATCACTTCGTTAGGAGGAAGTGGAGGTATGCCCGTACTGCCAGAACTTGCACAAATCAATTTAAGGTTTTAGTCGTTTCGTTCATCAAAAATTGCTTAAGGAACTTGAAAATTTCCCAAAATGAAGATACAGATAAGGAAGTAGAATTCTGATCTATTGGAAATCAGTACCAATTGACAGAACCTTCTCTCGAAAGAGGAGATGCCGCGTATCAATGTATTACGTATTCCGCTGACCCATATGTACCAGCTTAATTGATTTGTAAGGAAGACAAATAGTGCAAGAGGAAGATGTACGACTCGGATCTATTCCTTGGATGAATTCCGGAGGAACATTTATTATTAATGGGATCGCTAGAGTTTTAGTCAGTCAAATATTGAGGAGTCCTGGTATTTACTACAATGGGAGTCGGATCAGAGAGGGATTCTCGCGTATACCAGCACCGCAATTTCAGATCAGGGAGGAGATTTAAGCTAGAGATAGACGGGAGGAATAGAATATGGGTTCGTATAAGCAAGAAAAAAAAATATCTATTTTTATTCTACTAGTAGCTATGGGGTTATGCAAAAGAGATATTCTACAAAACTCCCGTTACCAAGGATTTTTTCAAATATGTTCAAAAGGCAAAAAGAAAGTATTGAATCTCCAGAGGATGCCATAGCAGAGCTGTACAAACACCTATACTCTGCTACAGACGCAGATGTATTCTTTTCGGAATCCATATTTAGGGAATTATAGAAGAGGTTTTTCCAACATAGATGCGAATTAGGACGAATTGGTAGACGAAACCTAAACATCAAGCTAACTCTTGATGTACCCGAAACGGAGTCTTTTTTGCTACCCCAAGACATATTAGCAGCTGCAGATCACTCAGTAGAAATAAGTTACGGAGAGGGCAAACTCGACGATATAGATCATTTGAAAAATCGACGTGTTCGATCCGTTGCAGATTTGCTTCAGGAACAATTGAAATTAGCTCCAAACCGTTTGGAGAATTTGATTCGATAAAATTTATCTAGAGCCGTTAGGCGCAAACGCGCAATCACTCCCGGGGGTTGGTGACACCCGTGCCAGTAATAGCAGCTTTCAAGGAGTTTTTTGGTTCACACCCCTTTCGCAATTTTTGGACCAAACAAATCCATTATCTGAAATGGTTCATAAACGAAGATTAAGCTCTGTAGGTCCCGGCGGGTTAACACGTCGAACCGCTAGTTTTCAAGCTAGAGATATTCATTTCAGTCATTATGGTCGCATCTGCCCAATCGAAACATCGGAAGGTATGAATGCTGGCCTGATTTCCTCATTAGCTATTCAGGCAGGAGTTAACACTTCGGGATCTTTGGGGAGCCCTTACCTCGAAATGTCAGATTCGTCTGGGGAGGAGCAGTTAGTCAATTTATCACCCGCAGAAGATGATTATTACCGAGTAGCAAGTGAGAATTTACTATTATCCGAATGGAGAGGTTCGGAGAAGGAAATTATACCAGTGCGATATCAACAAGAGTTTCTCAGCGTTCTCTGGGAACAAGTTGATTTTCGAAGTATTCATCCTCTCCATCATTTTTCCATCGGAGCTTCTCTCATTCCATTCATTGAACATAATGATGCAAACCGTGCTTTGATGGGTTCTACCACGCAACGTCAAGCTGTTCCATTAATTAAGCCCGAAAGATGCATTGTAGGAACTGGGTTGGAAAGTCAAGTAGCTTTGGATTCGGGAAGTGTAGCTATATCCGAACAGGATGGTAAAGTTTGCTATATTGATGGTAATAGAATTGAGCTATCTCTTATCCACGAAGCGAAAAAGAACAAATTGGCTCAACCTACTACAATTGAGGAATTAAAAATATTTGAGCGTTCCAATAATAACACCTGCATGCACCAAAAACCGCGGTTTCGCTGGGAGAACTCCTGAGAGGCGGAGAAATCGTAGCGGATGGAGCAGCGACTGTCAGGGGGGAACTAGCTCTGGGTAAAAATATATTAGTAGCCTACATGCCGTGGGAAGGATACAACTTCGAAGATGCGGTCTTGATTAGTGAACGCCTTATCTATGAAGATATTTTCACATCTCTTCACATCGAAAAACATGAGGTTGAAATTTGTGCAACAAATCAAGGACCTGAGCGGGTTACCAAGCAAATATCTCAATTGGATGGTTATTTACTTCGACACCTCGACGACGATGGGCTCGTAGAATCAGGATCTTGGGTGGAGGCCGGAGACGTTTTGGTAGGTAAACTGACGCCTCAGGAGGGGGCAAGCTCATCACGTGTTCCAGAAGGAAGATCATTACAAGCTATTTTTGGTATACAACTGGTTAATGCAAGAGAAAGTTGTCTAAGAGTACCTATTGGTGGGAGAGGTCGAGTCACTGATGTGAGGTGGGTATACCCCGAAGATGATGCTACAAATGATTTGGAAGTAATTCATATATATATATTGCAAAGACGTAAGATACAAGTGGGTGACAAGATAGCCGGTAGGCATGGAAATAAAGGTATTGTATCAAAGATAGTACCCAGGCAAGATATGCCCTATTTGCAAAATGGTACGCGGTTGATATGATACTAAGTCCCTTGGGAGTACCTTCACGAATGAATGTGGGACAGATTTTCGAATGCTTGCTTGGGTTAGCCGGGGAGTTTTCAGAAACTCATTACCGTGTAGTACCCTTTGATGAAAGATATGAACGGGAAGCTTCCAGAAAACTAGTATTTGCCGAACCTCACGAAGCGGGTGCGCGGACCAATAATCCGTGGCTATTCGAACCCAGCCACCCTGGAAAGAGTCGATTGATCGATGGACGAACGGGTGATCCCTTTGGACAATCTATTACAACTGGGAAAGCTTATATAATGAAACTTATTCATCAGGTTGATGATAAGATTCACGCACGATCTAGTGGTCCCTACGCGCTCGTTACACAGCAACCTCTCAAGGGAAATCGAGACGGGGGGGACAACGAATTGGAGAAATGGAAGTCTGGGCTTCGGAGGGGTTTGGGGTGTCCTACACCTTGCAGGAAATGCTTACAACTAAATCAGATCATATTCAGGCTCGCTACAAAGCACTTAGTGCAATTATGACCGGAAAACCAGTTTGCAAACCTAAAACCGTTCCAGAGTCTTTCCGATTGCTAGTTCGGGAGTTACGACGTATGGGCCTAAATTTGGAACGCAATTTCATACCTGAAGAAGATTTGGGAAGGGAATTTGAAAACATTTGATATTTCCTTGAAATTTCTCTCGTGAAAATTAATTGAGAGTTTATTATGATTCATCGAACTAATTATCAACAACTTCGGATTGGACTAGCTTCTCCCGAACAGATTCGCAGTTGGGCCGAAAGGGAGTTACCTAATGGAGATGTCATTGGACAAGTCGATTAACCTTACACATCGCACTATAAGACTCACAAACCAGAGAGAGATGGGTCATCTTGCGAAAGAATATTTGGGCCTACAAAAAGTGGAGTCTGTGCTTGCGGAAACTGCCGATCTGTCAATGACGAAGGAGAGTCTTCCAGATTTTGCAAGCATTGCGGAGTCGAGTTTACTGACTCTCGAGTTCGTAGATATCGGATGGGATACATCAAACTCGCGTGTCCAGTAACTCACGTATGGTTTCTTAAACGAATCCCTAGTTATATTGCAAACCTACTAGCCAAACCTCTTAAAGAATTGGAAAGCCCAGTCTATTGCGATGCGTGACTCGACTTCACATGTTGATCGGCATAGATTTGATACAATCTGTCATTCCATGTAGGAATTGGAGGCCTCTAACCGACGCGTCCCTCAATCAAAATTAAAGATGAGGAAGTCTCGCGCAACTCGGGAGAAAATACGCAATCTATTGCGTAGAAACTGAAGAATCCTCCCCATGGTTAGTTTTTGGTAGAAAGAGAGAGAGAATCTACCAAACTAATTAAATCAGGCTTCGTGAAAAAAAGAATAAGATATTTGTTTCAGTTAGTAGACAAATATTAAATGCTTCCTAACATAACCCCGATCCTTTGATTTTCTTTTTCGCCGTTAGGAAAGACTTTGGGTATGGTTAGGGGAAGCTAATCATCGCATGTACTTCTCAAATCAACTGATAGCCATCGAAGTGGATTGAAAACCCAAAGGGGGGAAATGATCACATTAGGAACAAGAAAAAAATTTCCGACTTATGATAGGAAGGCAAAGAACCTACTTCCTCCTGTACAGGATCATCCATGATGGAAAAATTGAGACTACTCGAAAAATACTATTTGGAACTCGAGTACTGAACAGCTATTTTCGACGGGGCGATACTTTATTAGATTATTCTAGATTCTATTATTGTGTTTTGAAAACATTAATTAGTCGGGTTGTAAATCTGGTACTAGTTATTTGAGCCGGATGAGGGGAAACGCTCTTGTCCGATTCTGGGGGGGGGTCGGCCAACCTATCCCAATCTTTTTCTAGCTAGGCCCGTGGCTGAAAGGCCCGCTCTATTAAGACTGCGGGGGCTGTTCAATTATGAGGATCGAGCCTGGAGAAACATACTTCCCACTTTTTTTTCTACCCAAAATTACGAGATGCTTCGAAAAAATGAAATTGTTACTGGGGGAGATGCTATCAGAGAAGGATTAGCTAGCTTAGATTTGCAAAGTTTTCTTAATTGCGCGTATTTAGAGTGGCAGGCGTCAGTAAAACAGAAGCCAGTTGGAATCGAATGGAAGATCGAACAATTCGAAGAAGAAAAGATCTTCTGATCAGGAGGATTAAACTAGCCAAGGATTTTTTACGGACGAATATGAAACCCGAATGGATGGTTTTATATTTTATACCGGTTCTCCCGCCTGAATTAAGACCAATAGTGGAATTGTATGAAGGTGAATTGATTACCTCTGATCTTAACGAACTTTATAGGAAGATTATTTACCGAAATAATACTCTCAGAGAATTCCTATCGGGTAGTGAATTTACACCGGAAGGATTAATTGTTTGCCAAAAACGACTTGTTCAAGAAGCTGTAGATGCTCTCATCGGTAGTGGTATACGTGGGCAACCAATGAGGGATATTCATAATAGACCCTACAAGTCATTTTCAGAGGTTATTGAGGGCAAGGAGGGTCGATTTAGAGAAAATCTACTCGGCAAGCGGGTCGATTACTCAGGTCGCTCCGTAATTGTTGTCGGCCCATCTCTTTCATTACACCAATGTGGATTACCTCGAGAAATGGCAATTGAGCTTTTCCAAGCTTTTGTAATTCGCAATTTGATTGGATGACACCTTGCCTGTAATTTACGAGCTGCTAAGTGCATGATACGGAAGGGGAATCCCATAATATGGGAAGTTCTTCGGGAAGTTATGCGAGGCCATCCTGTACTGCTGAATCGGGCACCTACTTTGCACAGATTAGGCATACAGGCGTTTCAGCCCCTCTTGATAGAGGGACGCGCCATTCGTCTGCATCCATTGGTTCGTGGGGGGTCTAACGCAGATCTTGACGGGGATCAGATGGCCGTTCATGTCCCTTTATCTGTCGAAGCTCAAATCGAGGCTCGTCTTCTGATGTTTTCGCATCTCAATTTATTATCTCCCGCTACGGGCGATCCCGTATCTGTACCGAGTCAGGACATGCTTCTTGGTCTTTATGCGCTAACAATTGAAAGTAGGCAAGGAATCTATAGAAATAGACATCTTGGTTTTATAGACAGGGTTAACGTATATTCCACCAAACTACTTCATTTCAGCAGTTACTGTGACTTACTTCGGGCCAAGGAATCGAGACAAGTGGATTCCCACAGTCTATTGTGGCTTCGATGGAAAATCGATCTGCAAATTATTAGTTCGAAAATTCGTGAATTATCTTCCGAATCTCATTATGAATCGTCAGGAACTTCTTTTCACTTCTACGAAAATTGCCGAATTAGAAAATGTAGGGATGGATCTATCTCTAGTATGTATGTACTTACAACAGCCGGTCGCATTTTATTCAATCAACAATTGAAGGAAGCAATGCAAGGTGTATCAAAGAATTCTTTTTCATACACCACCTCATCTACGCTGAGTACATCAACAATCGATAGGTGTAATACTAATAGTAATAATGAGGAATGATAAAGCTTTTTATTATAGGCAATGGGTGAGGGTGAATAAATAAAATGAATCAGTTTAATGAAATGAGAAGTTAATAACAGAGAGCTTGCTAAATACTGCGATAAAAACAACATATATATATATGAAGTTGAGGTCTTCATAATGATGGATCGAAATGAATTACCTTTCTGCAACAAGACGATCGATAGGGCTGCGATGAAGAGACTCATCGGCAAGTTAGTTGTTTGTTTCGGAATTGCGTCTACAACAAATATCTCAGATCAAGTGAAAGTTTTGGGTTTTCAGCAAGCTACAGAAGCATCTATCTCATCGGGTATTGACGACCTTTCAGCAGTACCAACCAGAGGTTGGCTTGTACGAGACGCGGAGAAATAAGGTTACGTCTCGGAGGGGCATTACCGCTGCGGAAGTCTGCATGCCATAGAAAAGTTGCGTCAATCAATTGAAGCCTGGTATGCCACAAGTGAATGTTTGAAACGAGAAATGAGTCCAAGTTTCAAGATGATTGATCCTTTGAATCCCGTTCACATGATGTCTGTTTCAGGAGCCCGAGGGACCATCTCCCAGGTCCACCAATTGCTTGGCATGAGGGGATTAATGGCAGATCCTCGAGGTCAGGTAATTGACCTACCTATCCGAAGAAATCTGCGCGAAGGTTTATCCCTGACAGAATATATTATTTCTCGCTACGGTGCTCGCAAAGGGGTTGTGGATACCGCCGTGCGAACTTCAGATGCCGGATACCTAACACGTAGACTTGTCGAAGTTGTTCAACATATTGCTGTACGAAGAAGGGATTGTGAAACTCCTAGAAGTCTCGCTTTTTTGACTTCAAATACTGGCGAACGAAGACGAGGATTTCTTGGCACGATGCCGCATCAGGGATTGGTTGGACGTGTGTTGGCGGATCATGTTTACTGGGATGTTAGATGTATTGCCACCCGTAACCAAGATATTAGCGACGGATTGGCTAGTAACTTGATGGCGTCCTCGCAGCCAATACATGTGAGATCTCCTTTGACATGCAAAAGCATTTTCCGGATTTGTCAGTTCTGCTACGGTTGGAGCCTTGCCCATTGCAATTTAGTAGAATTGGGTGAAGCCGTTGGTATCATTGCGGGTCAATCAATTGGAGAACCGGGAACTCAATTGACATCGAGGACTTTTCATACAGGTGGGGTATTTACAGGGGATATTGCGGAGTACGTACGAATTCCATTCAATGGACTTATTAAATTTGACGAAAGATTACTTCATCCGACGCGTACGAGGCACGGGCATCCTGCTTGGATGTGCCGAAACGATTTACCCCTCTTTATTGGCAATTCCGTCGGTACACAAAATTCTCTTATTCCAGCCCAGAGTCTGCTTATGATTCGAACTGGTCAATATGTTGAGTCGCAACAAGTTATCGCGGAAGTACGAGCCAAGGAGTTTCCTCCCAAAGAATGTATTAGAAAACCTATTTATCCAAACTCGAGGGGAGAAATTCACTGGAGTAAATTTGTTTGGCATGTCCGTGATTCCATCTGCAATATCGCTCGTCTCGTACGAGAGGCGAGCCATATATGGATTCTTTCGGGATCTCCATCCAAATTTGATGGGAACTCTTTTTTTCATAAAGATCAAGATAGAGTTAGGATAAAACCCCACCCTATCAAAAGGATACGCAGTCACTCGGAGGGAATTTTTGAAGCACAAGCCAGTGCTAGTAACTGCGTAGATCGTCGAAAAGGGATTCAAGAATTTGGAACCGATTCAAAATATTTTTCAAATTGGTCAAAACGTCCGAGATCCAATTACATCCTTTCAAATGTCTGGTTGGAGCGGGCCGAGCTAGAAAACTCGGTTTCTTTGCTGATGGAACGATGCCAAAAAAATATCAAAAAATTAGATTTTGTAAGTATCAATGTTCAATTAAACAATGGTTCGGATCAGGATCACATTTTTGCCACCTATGAAAACTTCGAGTATCAAACCATCGTTTCAGGGATCATAAAGTATGGCACTGTAGAAATTAAACCGGTCAATCCGAAGAGACTCCAGTTAGATGGTGGGACAGGGAATAAAAGTTCTCGTCCTTGGTGCAGGGTAGTTAGAAAAGGAAATTTCTTCCCGATTCCAGAAGAGGTTTATCTTACGCACGAACCCTCGTCGTCTATTTTGGTGACAAATAATGCTATTGTTAAAAAAGGTGCGCAAATCACTAACAATATTATTACCAAATCAGGTGGATTGATTCGGATGAGAAAGAGATCAAGAGATGCTACTACAATAAGAATTCTCCCTGGATATATTTATAATCCAGAGAAGCAAATTAATATATCCAAACGGGGTAATACATTACTAGCGCCGGGTAATAGGATTTCGGATGACATTGAAGTCAAAAATTGGATTTACCTACAACCATTTACATTTCGCAGAAAAGGAAAAACCTTTGTCCCGATGACACCAGTTAGCGAGTATAACTTATCCAGCGATTCTCTGGCACAAGTAGCATCTCGATTTGACAAACCAAAAACACAGAGACGCGCAAAAGCCAAGACCCTTTCGTTCATTTGTTGCAAAAATGGGGAAAAAATTGAAGTAATTAACGATGTGCCTACTCAATTAGTTCGGCTTTGTTTGATAATTGAATGGCAGAAATATTTGCACGAAACCCTTCCTAGAAAAAGAAACTATTTCTCTCTTATCAGTGTGAAAATAAGTTATTTGTTCAAAACTTTTCTTCAAGTAAATCCGATGGTATCTCCCCCTACACAAAGAGGAGTCAGGGTTGATGAAATCTTTCGAACATCAACGCCTCTTGGCAAACCATCTCCTCCTCAACTTGATCTGGCTAACAGTTGTTGTAAATCAGCTGTCAACTGTCAGGGTATCATTCATTTGACTTTGGAACCAGCCACATCATTCCTGATCTTGTCGCCATTTAATTTGTCCCGTAATAATTCAGTTACTGATACGAGGGATGGTGGTTGCGGAGGAGAAATTGGGAAATACTTCTACGGGTCAGAAGATGGTTTCTTCTGCATCGGCGAGAATAAAAAAAAGATCTCACTGAGTTCTAAATGTATTTCAGAAAATTATGCAAATCCAAATGTTGAAGAGGGATGGATTAAAGCTAGAAGAGCAAGTTCCAATCTCGGCCAGAGGAAAGCTGAGGAGGTAGGTCTAGTGGGGACTTTGTCCCCTATTTCTTGTTCATCGATTCCCCATCATCTATCACTCGGCGGCAAAAACCTTTCTACCAGAAAAGGTTTCGTTGATTATTCGATAGATAAGTCGGAACATCAAGATTTCTATCTGATTGATGAAAGTAAATTACTACTGAAATGCCCCATAAATTTTTATGTTAAAAAGGGTTTCTTGGACAAACCTTCTTATTTACCGACAAGAGTGTTTAGTCGAGAAATCATGTTAATTAGTCTAGGACTACCGATCAGTGAAAGTCGATATCTACATCGAGATCGGACATGTTTCCAATCTGGCCAGGTCATGGCCATTCACCAAGATTATTCATTAGTGAGAACGGGTAAAACCTTTTTGGCAACCCGGGGAGCAAATCCCCATAAGAGTTCCGGGGATATCCTTGAGGAAGGAGATACGTTAATAACATTGCCGTATGACAGATTGAAATCTGGAGACATTACTCAAGGTCTCCCAAAGGTTGAGCAACTCCTGGAGTCCCGTTCCATTGCTTCTATTTCAGCAGGAATTGGAGATCTTTTTGAGAAATGGTGTCAAAATATTACTAAATTAATTGGGAATCCCTGGAGTCACTTGCTAGGTGCTGGAAGAAGTATGGAGCATTGCCAATTGATTCTAATTGATCAAATTCGAAAAGTTTATGAGTCTCAAGGAGTACGGATATGCGACAAGCATCTAGAAATTATTGTCTGCCAATTGACATCTAGGGTCGTAGCGTCTGAAGATGGGGTAACTAATGTATTCCTTCCTGGGGAGCTTGTTGAGTTATCACAGGCGGAACGTATAAATCGTGTTTTAAAGAAATCAATTTTTTACGAGCCTATTGTATTGGGTATGACGAGGGCTTCTCTTAGTACTACTAGTTTTTTGGCGGAAGCAAGTTTTCAAGAAACCACTCGAGTATTGGCTAAAGCTGCCCTTCGCGGCCGAATTGATTGGCTGAAGGGGTTGAAAGAAAATGTTGTTATTGGCGACTCCGTTCCCGTCGGAACAGGTAGTCCAGAAATCTATTGTCAATTAAATATAAATAAAGAGAAAGAATCTCGTTTGGCAAGTGGGGGTAGTAAGAAGTTGACAAAATGGGAGACTGGAAGTAGTCTAAGTGGTTACCATAAAAAACGGGATTTCAATCCAGTTTTTTCATTCGTAAAGAATTGAATAGATCTTTCACTCGTCTTCATCTTGATATGTGGTAAAAAGTGGCAGACAATTTCTTCGCGCATTTCAAACCGCGAAATGATTCACTGGATTGTAACAATTTACCAAATTTAGTTAAAATGAGACAAATTCACATCCGTTTTCATAAAAGAGGGGAAGATGCAACAGAAAAATCGGACTATCGACTTGGAAGGAATGATGGCAGCAGGAATTCACTTTGGACATCAAACCCAGAGATGGAATCCAAAGATGTCTCCTTATATATTTACAGAACGTAAGGGTGTTCATATTCTCGACTTAACTCAGACCGCTCGTCTCCTATCTGAAGCTTGTGACTCGGTATTTGATGCAGCAGTAGAGGGAAAGGAGTTCCCGATGGTGGGTACGAAGAATCAAGTAACTGATTTAATAGTATCAGCTGCATTGAAATCTCAATGCCATTATGTAAACGAGAAATGGTTAGCTGGTACGTTAACGAATTGGGTCACTACAGAGACACGTCTCCGCAGGTTTCAACACTTACAAACTGGGGGCGATTTGGGAGAATTCGACCGACTTCCGAAACGGGAGGCCGCGATTTTGAAGGGATAATTGGTTAGATTAAAAAAGTGTCTAGGTGGAATTCAATATATGTCAGATTCACCCGATATTGCGATAATTACCGATCAACACGAATAATCTATTGCCCTCAAAGAATGCAGTATTCCGGGTATTCCCACAATCTGTATCGTTGATACAGATTGTGACCCAGATCTTGTAGATGTTCCAATTCCTGGTAATGATGATGCTAGATCCTCGATCCGATGGATATTGGATAAACCTGCATTAGCTATTAGCGAGGGTCGTTCAAACATAAAGGTAACTTAATGGGCCGAAAGGCGGTTAACTATACACCGACCTTGTTGATTTGCAACGAAATACCCAAAGGCATTATTATTATTTGGGAAAATGGATTGATTTGATAAATCGTATAGTTTGATGGAAAAGGAACTTGCCTCTTCCTACTCAGAACATTTATGTAATGAAAAATAGTTTAGATAATTTTGCTCCTCATTGTGAGGGGGGGGGGTATTATGCAAATTGAACAATTGCAAATTAATGAAATTGATAATCCGCATCAAGTATCAAGTGTAGAAGTAGGTTAACATCTCTATTGGCAAATAGGAAACTTTCAAGTTCATGCACAGGTTCTTATAACTTCTTGGGTTGTCGTCGCCATATTGGTAGCTTTACCCGCTACAACTACCGGCAATTTGCAATCGATACCAACTGGTACACAAAATTTTATCGAGTATGTTCTTGAATCTATTCGAGATTCAACCAGGACCCAGATGGGGGAAGAGGGATATCGACCCTGGGTCCCATTTATTGGAACAATGTTTCCATTTATTTTTGCTTCTAACTGGTCAGGTGCTTTGCTACCCTGGCGAGTCATTCAGTTACCTCATGGGGAGTTGGCTGCACCTACGAACGATATTAACACCACCGTCGCATTAGCCTTGCTTACATCAGTAGCACATTTTTACGCGGGTTTGTACAAGAGAGTTTAGCTATTCCGGCAAATACATACAGCCAACTCCGATACTCCTACCTATCAATATTTTGGAAGACTCCACCAAACCCCTATCGCTTAGTTTCCGATTGTTTGGAAACATTTTGGCTGACGAGTTGGTAGTAGCTGTTCCCGTCTCCCTAGTACCCTAATTGTCCCTGTACCTACGATGCTTTTGGGATTGTTTACAAGTGGTATCCAAGCTTTAATCTTTGCCACTTTAGCTGCAGCTTATATCGGGGAATCTATGGAAGGTCATCATTAGTGGGATGAGGAAACGTAACTCTAATTTAGTTGCGGGAAATCTCTTTTCCTTTTGGGTACAATTACAATCTGGCGGGTCACTATAGCGAGAAAAAGCCGTTTATGTGGTATCATAAAACTACATTATAAAATTATACCCGCGTTTTTCCCTTCTTCTCTTTCGTCACTTTTAGTATCCCCCAAAAAAAAAAGGGATGGTTCTCTCCCTCACACATATCCACCGCCTACATACAGATTAAATCAAATTGTTTTAAGTATTCAATGAATAAATAAGTAAATAAAAAGAGGTAATGAGTTTCGGTGCCGGTCGCAAATGTTTTGCGAGAATTTTGAGCGCGCGGGGGGGGGGGGGGGGAAATATACATTGTTTTTCCATTTCTCGTTCAAGCCGTTAATGCTAAATCCTAATTGTGTTTATCCCATGATATATTTTATCAGGTAAAGCTATTCCATTTTACTGTCGTTGGGTATAGGGGAGACGTGCTTTGACAAGTGATTGTTATTAATACCGAATATCCAAAAATATTTTTTCCAGCTTTTACCTAAATTTAAAAGTCAAATTAGTCGAGAAATGTTCCCGATCGACGTCTAGGTAGAAGTGAAGTAGATATTTCTTTCCTAAACCGTTGCTTCCAGTTAACATAGACTAAATATGCGGAAACTGGAGTACATTATTGGTCCCAACTATATTTACGTGGAATTAATTTACTAATTTTTTTTTTTTAACCTTTACCAAATTCAATTTTCTTCATATTCGACGGAATAAGCAAAATCGACTAAAGTTCCTAGATTAAATAGGAGGAGACTAATATGAATCCATTGATTTCTGCCGCTTCCGTCATCGCCGCTGGGTTAGCTGTAGGCCTTGCTTCAATCGGACCCGGTGTTGGTCAAGGCACTGCCGCGGGTCAGGCGGTCGAGGGTATAGCAAGACAGCCAGAAGCAGAAGGTAAAATACGAGGCACTTTATTGTTAAGTTCGGCTTTCATGGAAGCTTTGACAATTTATGGATCAGTTGTAGCTCCAGCCCCGTCATTTGCAAATCCGCCTGTCTAAACCATCTCGACGAATAAGAAATAATTATAAAAAAAAAATCAATTGGATATATTGTCTGCCCTCCCCTCGGGGGGGGGGCAAATTGTCTCTTCATTTATTTGACCAAGCTTTTGACTCGCCTTTTTATCTCCCGCCTCCTACCAAATAAAAAATTTTCAGTAAATTTTGTTAGACAGACCACGAGTCATTTCCAAAATGTATGATTTGAAAAGAAAATCCCGCTTCTTCCGTGATTGTCTCCCTTCGCTCCCCAATTAATAATTAATGTGTCAATTCTTGCTAGGCTGGATCAGAAATTGCCCAAAACGTAAAACCTTCGAGGAGGGAAAGAATACGAGAAGTCTAAGTGAGATCATCGCTCCCTCGAGTTATTGGACCCTCGCTGGAACTATTGGGCTAAATACTAATATATTTGAGATAAACCTAATTAACTTAATCCTGTACTAGGTATATTATTTTATTACGGAAAGGGGTGTGTGCGAGTCGTCTATCTAAGTAAAAGAACTGATTTCCCCAGTTGCACCTGAATTGATAATTTATATTAGAGGAGGTGCAAAACTCCAACGAATTACCTGCAAGTGAATGTTATGCAGGAACCAGAGCATTCCGCACAATCGGTGAAACCGCAATTCTCACTGATCAATTTCCAGAAATTCGTTAATATGGTTAAAGTGGAATGTCTTGAAGTCTTGGCAAATCCGGGTTTTCTTTTCCCTGTCGCGTAACTCAAGTCGCGGGAGAGAATGCACAATTAATCTCGTTACATAACGCCCGTATCGGGAATGCTTCAACTTATCCTTTTCCTTATCGGAGACATTATAGGTGGATATGGGAGTTGATTTATTCCAATCTTGCTTAATTTGCCGAAGAGACAACCCATATGAAACAAAAAATACTTAGAGGAAACGGCTTCCAAAAAGAAATTAAATAAATTTTGGAGAGCTACCAATTTACAACTTCTCGAAGAAATCTCAGTTATTCTATCCGAACTCATTTGGTGTGAATCCTGATAGTCGAGACGGAAAGGCGGAAGCAGGCCCGGGTAGGATGATCACCTTTTAGATTTCCTAACTTAACTCGTCATGATAAGCGGGCACGAAGCCGAATGGATTGAAAGATCCATGTTCGGTTTGGGAAGAGATCGTGAATCTTTGAGAATTGAAGATTTATAATCTACTTTCATTGATCAATTTATTAGAAAATCGTGAAAGGACAATTTTGAACACGATTCAAGATGCGGAAGAGCGCCACAAAGAAGCGACTGAAAAACTTCAGAGAGCTCGTCTTCGATTGCAACAAGCGGAAATGAAAGCGGACGAGATTCGCATTATTGGACTTACGAAAATGGATAGGGAACGGCGAGATCTCGTTGATGCAGCTGACAATGATTTAAGGGAACTTGAAGAGAGTAAAAATTATGCAATTCGTTTTGAGAAGCAACGAGCAATTGAGCAGGTTCGACAGCAAGTTTCTCGACTAGCCTCCGAAAGGGCTTTCGAAAGCTTGAACGGTCGTCTAACTAATGAATTTCAGCTACGAATGATTGATTACCACATCGGCTTGCTCAGAGCCATGGCTAACAAATCCACGTAATCACAGCTTTCAGCCTCCATCTTATCATGAAAAAGGTTTCATTTTTACCTCTCCTTTTCGCAGTAATACTTTTTGGAAAAATGGTAATAAACATTCAACCTGACGAGATTGGCAGCATCATTCGCAAGCAAATCAAAGGGTTGTTCCGGAAATGAAAGTTGTTAACATCGGTACTGTGCTTCAAGTGGGAGACGGAATCGCCCGTATTCACGGACTTGATGAAGTAATGGCTGGCGAATTGGTGGAATCCGAAGACGGTACAGTTGGCATTGCTTCGAATCCGGAATCTGATAATGTTGGGGCTGTGCTGACGGGTGATGGTCTAACTATACGAGAAGGGGGTTCAGTACGGGCAACGGGTAAGATTGCTCAAATACCAGTCAGTGACTCGTTTTTAGGCCGCGTTGTAAATGCATTGGCGCAACCTATCGATGGAAAAGGACAAATCCCAGCTTCTGAGTTCAGATCGATAGAATCTTCCGCTCCGGGGATTATTTCAAGACGCTCCGTGTACGAACCCCTACAAACAGGTCTGATTGCTAATTGATTCTATGATTCCCATCGGTCGTGGCCAGCGAGAGTTAATTATTGGGGATAGACAGACTGGCAAAACGGCAGTAGCTACAGATACGATTCCAAATCAGAAAGGTCAAAATGTCATATGTGTTTATGTAGCTATTGGCCAAAAGGCTTCATCTGTGGCTCAAGTAGTTGACACCTTTCGGGAACGTGGCGCCCTGGAATACACCATCGTAGTCTCGGAAACTGCAAACTCTCCAGCCACTTTGCAATACCTCGCGCCTTACACAGGGGCAGCTCTAGCCGAATACTTCATGTATCGCAAACAGCATACTTTGATTATCTACGACGATCTCTCTAAACAAGCTCAAGCTTATCGACAGATGTCTTTATTATTGAAACGCCCGCCGGGCGAGAAGCGTATCCGGGAGATGTTTTTCACTTACATTCCCGCCTCTTGAGAGGGCCGCTAAATTGAGTACCCAATTAGGGGAGGGCAGTATGACAGCTTTACCCATCGTTGAGACACAGGCAGGAGATGTCTCGGCTTACATTCCTACCAATGTTATTTCTATTACCGATGGATAAACATTTCTATCAGCAGATTTATTTTAACGCCGGGATTCGACGGCAATTAATGTGGGTATCTCTGTATCTAGGGTAGGCTCTGCAGCTCAAATTAAAGCAATGAAACAAGTAGCGGTAAATTGAAATTGGAATTGGCACAATCTGCAGAATTGGAGGCTTTCGCGCAATTTGCTTCCGATCTCGATAAAACTACTCAAAATCAATTAGCTAGAGGACAACGCTTGCGCGAGCTTCTCAAACAATCTCAGTCAGCCCCATTAGCGGTGGAAGAACAAGTAGCTACCATTTACACCGGAGTTAACGGATATTTAGATGTTTTAGATGTTGAACAAGTAAAACGGTTCCTGGTTCAGCTACGGGAATATGTAGCAACGAGTAAACCTAGTTTTGGGGAAATTATTCGTTCTACAAAGGTGTTTACGGAACAAGCGGAAGCCCTTTTGAAAAAGAAGCAATTAAGGAATCAACGGAACTTTTTTTACTGCAAGAGAGTGGAGTATGACTGATTAAGCCCCACATAGCATAGCACAGTAGAATCAGTTCGACACATCAGCCGAACACTCCCTCCTGCATTAGGGTTATTATCACGAAATTACGTCCAATAGGATTTGAACCTATACCCAAGGTTTAGAAGACCTCTGCCCTATCCATTAGACGATGGACGTATCCCCCCCCCCTTCTTTCGTTCCCCCCTTTCCGATTTTCAATGTTGGTTTGACACATTCACGTATAGGGTACGCCCAGTCGGGAAGGGGCTTAACTTCTGTTTGCTCAAGATTCAGTTGTCAGGTGGAATATAAGGTTTGGCTCGAATGAACCGGGGATGGGATGCACTAGTAAATAGGAGAAGTGGTGTTGTGGCATAATTAGCAGCGGGTAGCGGGAATCGAACCCGCATCAGTAGCTTGGAAGGCTAAAGGTTATAGTCGACACTAACAAATAGTTGTGTTGCCGCTAATTCAAAACCGAACTTGGACGTTTCGGTCCATTCGGCTCCTTCATGGGAAAAATCTGGTTCAAGATTAGCATGGATTTGCCTAAAACGTTTAATTGATCGTACGAGCCTACGCTGCGAAAAACGGAAGGTAGCTGCCCCCTTCCGTCATTTCACTTGACGAGGACAAGTAACTTGGATTGGCTACCCCAATCTTGAGGAAGACACGACCTTCCCAGACTCCACGTTTTTTATAAGAACTCTTTCTCTTTTATCCCATCGCTAAAGGAATAAAACTAGATGCCTTTTAAGGCGCCAAATACATTTCTAGCATAGCACCTACGTCGGTTTCGGATGCATCCCGTCCCGGTCGTATGTGCAGACCAGGGGGTATACTTACTAACTTCTCAGATGATCCTTTGGAAAAAAAAAAAGATTGTGTTACTGATTTTTTCTTTTATTTCGTTCTTTATTTTTTTTTTTTTTCAGGAAAAAACCCTTAGGGAAATATATCTCACCGAGTTGTTGAAACGAGGGATCCCGTTCAACCAAATAGATGTTCAATAATCTTGACAAACCCGGATTTATTTATTCCAACTTTCTTTCCCAGATTTATTCTCTGAGGTTTAGTGACGATGAGTCAGCTATCTTAGACGTCTACCCATAGATTTTTTTCTTTATTTATCTCCCCGGAAGTAGAAATTAAACCAAGTATTTCTTGGGGTACCAAAACAATTCTGCTTCGTCACTATCTTCCCTAGTTCTTGAAATGAATGAGTGACGAGATTGATTAATCTACCTCTAATTTTGGAGAAATAATAAGAAAACACATATTTTCTGCGAAGATAAAGTTTTTTCTTTCAGTTAATTTAGCCGAGATACGATCCCTCAACTATCAAAATCACTGCGAGACGAGTCACACTTTTACCACTAAACTATACCCGCTACGATACAAACTTATTGTAATATATAAATAGATAGATGTAAATAGAGAGATTAATTGCACAATGTTTGTTGAGACTTGCACAAATCAACATATCTGCATTGGTATAGAGGGAGCCCCCTCCCCCCCCCCCTTTCCCATTTCTTATGAATTGAATGAATCCCTGTAAAATACAAAATTAATTGCGGAACAATCTCATAAATTACCTTTACGGATAGCCAATAGTGCAATTACTAACGGTCCCGATGCAGCTACAAGTGTGAGTACGACGAGTTGTGTGATTATTTCTAGATTCATTACTTCTCCTTAATTTAATAGATAGATATTTTTTCTCTATCTTATCTATCTATTTTGACAAATATATTTAAGTTAAGTGTCGAAAAGATTCTCTGCCTGTTTTTGAAATGGTATGGTATATATAAATAGCTCTCGTTTCAATCAATTGATGTGAAACTATTTGTCAAAATCAGCATCAGATAGTACGTATTTAGCGACGATCGCTGAATGTAAGTTCCTACAAACTGAAGCGAGGCTGGTAATCAATCAAATCTATTTATTTATCCTTTATTTATCTATCCTTACTGAGTGAAGAAGGGGAACAGAGAAAGAAAAAAAAAAAGTATGATATCAACTCCATGTGACAAGGTAGCTATTCAACCACTCCCAAAGTCTACCCGTATCTCAGGTAAAATATTTAGCAATAATTATTGCTATTCAATTCAATTTGATTTGGAAAAAGGAGAAGTGGCTTAGACAACTCAAATCCGGTTGGGATGGGAAACATTGATTTCCAGCAAAAATCCCTATTTGGGAAGATATTCTCAAAAATCTACTTTTTATTACCACTTTTACGTTGCATCCGTAAATAGATAAGCAAGAGGGGGGTCCGACATCTTTTCACAACTTTGTTGTGAAAGAAAAGTTTTTTTTCTTCTCTTCTTTCAAAGATTGTACAAAATTTGACTCCGATGTTTAATTAAGTTTATATTCCTACATTAATACTTTGTTATTATAGACTTACACACTAAATTAGTGTTAAAATTGAGTGAGGCCGCAGGCACCCTAAGTATTTAGGAGAGATGGCCGGGTTTAAAGTGTCGGATTGCTAATCCGTTGTACAATTTTTATGTACCGAGGGTTCGAATCCTCTCTCTCCCTTATTACTCAATTGGCTAAATTGATGTAGTATCTAATTTTTGCCATCGATAAAAATGAAGTGAAACACTACTTCTCCTTCAATCTTTACGACCGGGGTTTCGTCCGGGATCATTTGATAAAAATCCAAATACAAAAAGCGAGACAAAAAATATGACCACTGCATAGACAAATAGTTTGAGGGTAAGCATGATGTAACTCCATGTCTACAACTAAAGGTGATAAAATAAAAGGAAAGAAAAATTTTTACTCGCTCAAAATCTACATTTTCTTTCTTTTCATGCATCTCTATATGCATTAATCTTCTATGTGAAATCCAAACCCCTCTTCCCCACACTTTCTTCTTTCCAACCTATACCCCGTTTGTGAGAGCTATTGGAGAAGTGTTGAGAATCAACAGAATCTGGATTCAACCGATCTTTTGGGTATTATCGAAAACTAACTGCGGCTTGCCAAACAAAAGCTAGGAGGAGAAAGAACACCGGGATTACCGGCATTACGTCTACAATTGGATCGAAAATGGCATAAGCTTCGGGTAACTTGGCCAAAAGGGCATCGCCAAAGTGAAGAGAATTTTCTAGATAAATACTGTACGAGACTGTCATGTCTACTCTCCAGTTATGGAACATGTGATTTTCTATTAACATGTCTATGTTTTTATACTTTATTGTTTGATTGGGCAACTTGTCGGACATCTAGATTTTTTTGTTCACGTACATAAATAGGATTACGTATTATCATAGATTTCTGCATCTGAATGAGGTAAGTATCAGGAGATTCAATTCTTAGTTAAACCAAATCTCTCCTAAATAGGCTTCCAATTAGTTTTCTTTCGCCAAATACCGGCAATTCCTATCAAATTCAATTCACCTATTCAGTTGCTTTTTCCTAGGAGGTTGAGTCGTTAAGTTGGGGGAAGCGGTTGACAGTAAAGCCGATGTGTGAGATATTGGTTGCAATAATCATTTGTGGGGCGTGGCCAAGCGGTAAGGCAGCGGGTTTTGGTCCCGTCACTCGGAGGTTCGAATCCTTCCGTCCCAGTTTTGAGAAGAAGAAGAGGGTGTTGAATTGCGCTTCCACGTACCGAGAAGTAACGAAATGAAAAGTAACTCCTTTGATTAATCTTCCAGTTCATATTATGATGATAAGCCACATGTAGCAATAGATTTTTTTGGGATACGAAGCAACGAAATAGTGAAAGTAAACTATGAAATTAGCTCATCGGATGTACGCGGGACCCGCTCACATCGGTACCCTACGGGTAGCCAGTTCCTTCAGAAACGTACATGCTATAATGCATGCCCCTTTAGGAGATGATTACTTTAACGTAATGCGTTCCATGCCGGAAAGGGAAAGAGATTTTACCCCAGTAACTGCTAGTGTAGTGGATCGCCACGTGTTAGCACGTGGATCCCGGGATAAGGTTGTAAGTAATATAAGCCGAAAAGGTGAGGAATAACGCCCTGACTTAATTGTATTGACACCTACGTGTACCTCTAGTATCCTACAAGAAGATTTACAAAATTTTGTGGATAGAGCTTCCCTGTATTCTGAGTCCGACGTAATTCTCGCCGATGTCAATCACTACCGAGTTAACGAGCTTCAAGCTTCGGATAAAACTTTGGAACAAATAGTTCGATATTATTTAGATAGGGCCCGCAAGGAAGGTATTTTTAACCGGTCCCTGACAGATGTTCCTTCAGCCAATATTATAGGAATTCTCACCCTAGGTTTTCACAATCAACATGACTGTCGCGAGTTGAAACGTCTACCTGGAGAATCGGGGGTTTCAATTAATCAAATAATCCCAGAAGGAGAGTTTCTTAATAATCTCAAGGATTTGCCAAGAGCTTGGTTTAATATAGTCCCTTACCGGGAGATAGGTTTGATGGCAGCAAGTTTCTTGGAGAAAGAATATGGAATGCCTTATATATCAACAACTCCGATAGGTATTTCAAATACAGCCGACTTCGTAATGCAGGTGGAAAAACTTATGAATTTCTGGGCTACTGTATTACTGGGAAAGAAACTTCATTACGATCAATATGTTGAAAATCAAACTAAATTTGTTTCTCAAGCAGCTTGGTTTTCCAAATCTATCGATTGCCAAAATTTAGCTGGAAAAGAAGCAGTGGTTTCCGGCGATGCAACTCACGCCGCCTCGATTACCAAGATACTCTCCGGAGAGATGGGAATTCGTGTAAGTTGTTCAGGCACGTATTGCAAGCATGACGCGGGACGGTTTAATGAGCAGGTTCAGGGTTTGTGTGATGAAGTAATAATTACAGAAGATCATACTGAAGTTGGGGATACGATAGCTCGTATTGAGCCCTCTGCTATATTTGGAACTCAAATGGAGCGTCATATCGGCAAACGTATTGACATCCCGTGTGGGGTTATTTCTTCACCAGTTCATATTCAGAATTTTCCTTCAGGATATCGACCCTTTATGGGTTACGAGGGAACGAATCAAATATCAGATCTAATATACAATTCATTCAATCTGGGTATGGAAGATCACTCATCAGACGTGTTTGGAGGACACGACACCAAGGGGATAAGCACCAAGTCCCTATCTACAGGTGGAAAATCTATTGATTGGACCCCCGAAGCTGAGTCGGAACCAAAGAGAATCCCTGGTTTTGTGAGGGGAAAAGTAAAAAAAAATACCGAGGTTTTTGCAAGACAAAACAATATTTTGAAAATTACAGTTGATGTAATGTATGCGGCTAAAGAAAGAAGATCGATTGAGTCCTTAGCTTAGTTCGAGGAACTAGTCCGCTAATTACTCGAGATAAGTTTTAGTCCATTTAACTCAATCCCATTTTGAGAATGCACTGAACGGGTGGCATCATAAATTGATGATGCCTAATCGGGAGGTATTTAACAATGAGAAATTGTCGGTCCTTAGATTAGATCTTATGGTGAAATTACGCCCGAAGCAATGTGGTAGGAAGCAACGGGTGACTCGAGTACCAGAATTGCTTTTGCGGAATTCAGTAACCGCCGGTTCTTTCTGAAGGACGAAACGTTTCTACTTCGACATTTATTAAGACTAATTACTCAATGAAACTTGAGGCATACACATTTATTCCGGTGTATTTGTACATACATCTTGGGAGAAGCGGTATCTATGGTTATCCTTACAAAATACAGCAGTAAACTCCTATCAGGCTACCACCTTTTTTGTTTGAAAAAAAAAAAAATATCTTCCACGTCGGATGTTACAAGTGATAAGTTTTTTGGATCCCAATTGTTTTCTTTTCCCTTTCCTGGGGGTAAAGATAGTAATCCACTCAATCCGAGTTACAATTCAAGCCGCGCGAACTTAAACTTTCATGTGCGGTTTTGCGGGGGGTTCATGCCAATGCACCTATCTTGATAAACGACTTACCGAATAGTTGCAATTGAATCCCAATCCCGGCAAGAAGGGAAAGTAATTAAAGAGGTTGAGTTTTATAACCCTCGGAGGGAGGAAACCCAGCTAGATATTTTGGCTATCACTACCTTGTGCGGAAGCGGCGTCAAATTAACAGAAACTGTTTGCAATATTTTCAGACGGGCAACTTTTAAAATTACTTGAACGCAGTAAAGACAAATTTCCGAAATAAGAGTTAAAATTTGAAACGCTCTGATAATTGGGGAGAATCTAACGGATTTAGTTTGCAGATATTTTCAGATGTTTTTGTATTATCCCTCTCTTTTTCCTGTACTATACCTTTATGTGGTATTCGTTATCCCGTCGAGAAGCAGAATATTTAGGACAAATTATTGGTTTTTCCTCAAAACCTATTTAAATGGAAACTTCCTTGGGAAGATTTTTCGGAATGCAGTGGAAGGGTGGAACGGGGAAGGCAAAAGTGGAAGATAATTAATCCCGTCGAATTGAAAAATTAATCTAGAAACAAATTCTCTCTCTCTCTTTCCTTTCCGTAACTAAAATTGGATTTGGGAATTTGCAAATATATTCCTATTTAATTATTAATAAGTGCGCCTGTTTTAGGCAAGGAATCTGTTTGACAATTTGTCAAACAAAAAAAAAAAAAAATCCTTCCTAAATTGAATTTCAACAGATGTTTTCCTAGCCAGATTAGTAAGTATGCCCCATATTGAAAGATACTTACTAATCTCACCTCTCATCTTGCGTAATACCAATTTTACTTTTGGTAAAAATGATACTAACAAATACAAGTAACTTGAATTGTAAGGAAATTCCGACTACAAATGATTTGTAGATATTATAGACGGAATTGCTTTCTTTCTTTTTTTTTTTTTGAGGAATTTTTGCATCAGACATACCAATGCTTGGGAGTTATCGCGACGAAAGTCAATTACGGATCTCCTGCTAAATCTGGTCCTTTACATAAGAACGGGGAGTTTTATATTAACAAGAATTGTTTTTTACACCCACTTCTTTTTTTGTCTGAGGAGAATTTTTATTTGACAGATGGCAAACGCCGATCACATGGTGCAGACGCCAACTTGGTTTTTGGGGCCTGGAGTACGGTGGCAGTCAAACGTTTAATTGGTAGCGTACGTGACCCTAATCTAAATTTTTTGAAAATTTACGATTCAGTGTCTGTTCGAAACTTAACCGACGGATTAGACGTGGATTTGTATCTTCACCCGCTTTTGAAAATGACATATCTCATATTAGGCATAGCCCTTTTTCCTAAAATCAGAGCTGAAACAAGTAGTAAGTCAAAGATGTTGCAGTCTATTCATTCGATGTTTTTATTTCTGGAAGATAGATTTTCAAAATCTAATCATATTTTAGAAGCGGATTTGCCACATAATCTTCATCTAGAAACTTCAATTCGATTGTTCCGACGACAAATTAAAGATGTTTCATTTCTGCATCTGCTAAGAATAGTTTTTCGTAAAAGAAAAATATTTTGCGGAAAAACTTTTTATTCCCCTGGGGGGGGGCAAGACGGAAGTGTTGACATCCCAGTTCGAAATTTCTACATCTTCGAGATCGATTCACTTCTACTGATCCCCTGGAAACAGGTATATAAATTCCGAGTCAATTATTTATCCCCTATAGATAGTTGTAATATCATTCGGAAAGAGATATATGCTTCTGCATATAAATTCAAATGGAACAAAGCGAGTATTGATTACTCCTTTAGCCGAAGTTTGTGGATTCATTACGGAAGATGGAGAAACAAATTTCTTATAGCCTCCGAGGGAACTCACTATTTTGTGAAAAAAATGCTTTACTATCTTTGGATACTTCTAAAATATCATTTTCACTATCGGATCAAATCTAATGAACCCTGGATAAGAAAATTATTACCCACTAGCTGCGTCTCATCCCCGGGTTATACACTACTAGCGCAACTGGTATCAAAAAATGTTCGTATTGAAACCGTGACAGATTTGTATATCAGTATTTTGGGTGGAAAAAAGTTTTATCCTAAAATTCCAAATTCAATAATAATTACTACCTTGGCAAAACAAAGATTTTGTGACTTCACTGGACGTCCGATTGGTAAATCGGCCTGGGTTACTTCTACAGATGATAAAATAATTGATGGATATGTCCAACTTTGGCAAGTTTTTTCCTTGTATTATGGTGCCTCGATGAATCAGTATAGATTGCGCAGATTGATATTTCTATTGCAGATGTCATGTGATAGTACGTTAGCTGGTAAACATAGAAGTACAATACGTCTCTTGAGATGTAAATCTAATGTAGAGGCGCTCAATCAAATTCTGGCATCTAGAAAGTTTGAATTGTCTAGTAGTCGGAGGGTTTGGCGTTCATCTTCGATACGGTCTGTCTTAGTACAATTCACCGTATTAGATATCGGGCTCTGAGAGATTTAGGAATTGCTACTTGTTGCAAATTTTTAAAATTGCTGCCAAATAAATTCATTAGTTAGAAATTTTTATTCCATTGCTTTCGTTTCTACGAATGAGTACGTAGATATGTAAGTATCCAACTTGTTTTTTAATTACTTCCCAAGAGAAAAAGATGGGGAAGGAAAGAGAAAAAAAAATCCAACGTCAAATATTACTTCGATTTTTATCACGAATGATATTAACTTATTTTTAGCAAAATTAACTTATACCTCCGCCAAATTGACAATTTTACCAGAAATTATCTTGATTCTAGGCTTAGCCGCAGTAGTTGTAATTGACTTATTGAGTAAAGGAAAAAACACATTTTTGCTTTACAAAATCTCCATGGTAACCCTTTTAGCTAGTGCAGTTATCTTGTTATGGCAGTGGGGATTTTTTACCGCTTATGAACGTTCTCACGCCAGAGATTTTGGAATATTTTCAGATTTTTTTACTCATTTGCTCGTCATTATCTATTTCTTCGTCGGTTGATTATATACTTTGTTCAAAAATGTCTTTAGCTGAATTTTTATTGTTTAAATTAGCTGCAGGTTTGGGGGGTATGGTTCTCAGTTGTGCAAATGATTTGGTAACTATTTACGTGTCCCTGGAATTCTTAGCCTTATCTTCCTGCTTTTTATCTGGATATACCAAACGGGACATGAGATCGAATGAAGCAACTACGAAATTCCTGTCGATGAGTGGAGCGAGTTCCTCCCCCCTATTATATGGTTTCTCTTCGTTATATGGACCTTCCGGCGGACAGCTTCAGCTTGACAAAATAGTTGACGGAATTATATTCAATCGATATGGTTCTATAATTTATCTATCTGCTGCGTTTACTACAGCCGGAACAGCATTCAAATTGTCTCTCTTTCCATTTCACCAGTGGACACCTGATGTATATGAAGGAGCGTGATTCGTTCAGATCCGGGAAGTTCTATATTTGTTATAGGTAACTAAAAATTAACAAATTAACTCCCTCTGCATCCCGCGAGCATGCGGGAACAAAATCTATCAATTCCCAAATTTGGTTATTGTGTGAACAATTGGCTCCTGCTACATCATAAATCCTAATAGTTTGACAAATATCGTGTAGCAAAACGGAGCTAGTTCGCGGATTTTGATAAATCGGTGGCCCAATTTATATTCCTCCGTATGTATCAAATAGACTTCTTTTTGCGAAGTTCGTTCGTCATCAGGGGTAGATTCTTTTCAAATAAATGTCAAATTAAAAATTCATACAATGCCTTTATTTTTTTTTTTTTTATTTTTATAAAGTCCCCTACTATTCCTGACGTGCGGGATTTAGCCTTTTTTCTTGTTTTCAACAAACGTTGATCTGAAAATTTACCCTAAGATAGGTTTTGTCTTTTTGGCGGGAACGGAGAAAGTCGCAATTTGTCTCTTCCGCCTGTTGCATGTGCCTATCAACCAATAGTTGTTGAAAGGATTTCGTTGCAAAAAGGGAAAAGGACAAATAACCAAGAAGGAATTTGAGACGAAACCCTTGGCGGGAGATGAAAACAAATGATGAGGGATTCCTCGAGAAGTTAACAACTATTCTTTGCATCGAGTGATTCTGGATTTTTTTGAGGAAAAAATGGATTTGAGACATACACGAGGAAGGTTCTGGGAGCAATACCAGTTATGACTCCCCTCCGAACCAGGAGCCGTGTGAGGTGAGAATCTCACGCACGGTTTCAATGAGCGAAAAGATCGAAAATCTTTTTTCGACTCTGACTCCCCTACACCAGTCGTTGCTTTTTTTCCCGTTACCTCCAAAGTAGCCACTCAGCTACATTTACAAGACTCTTCGGTCTATTTTCCAATACTTCTCTAAATGAATGTTTGTCTGATAAGCCTGAATAATTTCGCAATTTGTTATTGATATTAATTTCCATCTCTTTTCAATTCAATTCTATCCATCCTCTATTCTTAATGCACTCATAAACCAAACTAATATATCTACACTCATAATTTTACAAAATCATACACTTTCCCCCAATTTACTTGTCTATCACTTTTATCTAGTATACACCAGAATATTTTCTCATATTCGTATCTCCAATTGATGTTAACCGACTTAATTATACAATTCATAAACATAACACTTTAATATTAATTATCTCTCTCAATTCGCAACAATAACTTAACTATCAAATTTTATCACTCTCCTACCAACATTATTCTTCAAAAATAATTAATACCAATTTCACCATCTAATATACATCCCTCCTACCCTCCTATAACAAACAAATTTATAATAATTCATCTACTCTATTTACACTATTCTCATCGTATTCCCTTCAACAAAATCTCCAAAAATTATCTCTTCTAACTGGATCCACCTTCTACAACTTACCTTAATTAATATAATCCCTTCCTCTTTTTCCATCTATTCTACCCAATTTACATATCAAAAATCAATCCTGTTTTTTTTATTCGATTCTAAAATAAGATTTTCTCATTACGTTCTCTCTTCAGAACCTTTCGCTTCAGATTCACCTCCCTTTAAAATAAAATCTACTATATTTTATTGCACCAGACATCCTCGTGTATGTTTCAATCATTTTTCTCAAAAAATCAGAATCATCGATGCAAAGTAATAGTTGTTAATTCACATATTGTGTTTCATACTCCCGCCAAGGTTTCGTCTCAAATTCATTCTTGGATTATAGTAAAAACATTTCCAACCATCTTTCCTTTGTGATAGGCACATGCACAGCGTTCTACAAGTTGCGACTTTCTCGTTCCCACGCCCAAAAGACAAAAACCTATCTAGGTGAAATTTTAGCAACGTTTGTTGAAACAATGTAAAAATGGTCTAATCCCGCCACTTTCATAGTAAGCGGGACTTTTAACAAATCCAAAAGAATCAAAGCATTGTATGACATTTTTCATTGACATTTTATTTGAAAGAATCTACCCCTGATGAACAACTTGAAAAAAGAAGTCTATTTGATACATACGGAGGAATATAAATTGGGCCACGATTTATCAAAATCGCGAACTAGCTCGTTTTGCTACACGATATTTGTCAAACTATTAGGATTTATGATGTAAGCAGGAGCAATTGTTCACACATTACCAATTTGGGAATTGATAGATGTTCCGCATGCTCGCGGATGCAGAGGGAGTTAATTTGTTAATTTTTAATTACTAAAACAAATATTGAAACTTCCCGGATCTGAACGAATCACGCTCCTCATATACATCAGGTGTCCACTGGTGAAATGGAAGAGAGACAATTTGAATGCTGTTCGGGTAGTAAACGCAGCAGATAGATAAATTATAGAACCATACAATTGAATATTAATCCGTCAACTATTTGTCAAGCTGAAGCTGTCCGCCGGAAGTCCAATAACGAAGAGAAACCTATAATAAGGGGGAGGAACTCGCTCCACTCATCGACAGGAATTTCGTAGTTGCTTCATTCGATCTCATGTCCCGTTTGGTATATCAGATAAAAAGCAGGAAGATAAGCTAAGAATTCCAGGGACACGTCAATAGTTACAAATCATTTGCACAACTGAGAACCATACCCCAAACTGCAGCTAATTTACAATAAAAATTCAGCTAAAGACATTTTGAACAAAGTATATAATCAACGACGAAGAAATAGTAATGACGAGCAAATGAGTAAAAAAAATCTGAAAATATTCCCAAAATCTCTGGCGTGAGACGTTCATAAGCGGTAAAAAATCCCACTGCCATAACAAGATAACTGCACTAGCTAAAAGGGTTACCATGAGAGATTTTGTAAAGCAAAAATGTGTTTTTTCCTTTACTCAATAAGTCAATTACAACTACTGCGGCTAAGCCTAGAATCAGATAATTTCTGGTAAATTGTCAATTTGCGGAGGTATAAGTTAATTTTGCTAAAAATAAGTTAATATCATTCGTGATAAAAATCGAAGTAATATTGGACGTTGGATTTTTTTTTCTCTTTCCTTCCCCATCTTTTCTCTGGGAAGTGAATTAAAAACAAGTGGATACTTACATATCTACGTACTCATTCGTAGAAACGAAATCAATGGAATAAAAATTTCTAACTATTGAATTTATTTGGCCAGCAATTTTAAAAATTTGCAACAAGTAGCAATTCCAAATTCTCAGAGCCCGATATCTAATACGGTGATTTGTACTAAGACAGACCGTATCGAAGATTATGAACGCAAACCCTCCGACTACTAGACAATTAAAACTTTTCCAGATGACAGAATTTGATTGAGCGCCTCTACATTAGATTTACATCTCAAGAGAGTATTGTACTTCTATGTTTACCAGCTAACGTACTTCACTGACATCTGCAATAGATATATCAATCTGCGCAATCTATACTGATTCATCGAGGCACCATAATACTGGAAAAACTTGCAAAAGTTGGACATATCATCAATTATTTTATCATCTGTAGAAGTAACCATGCCGATTTACCAATCGGACGTCCAGTGAAGTCACAAAATCTTTGTTTTGCCAAGGTAGTAATTATTATTGAATTTGGAATTTTAGGATAAACTTTTTTCCACCAAATACTGATATACAAATCTGTCACGGTTTCAATACGAAAATTTTTGATACCAGTTGCGCTAGTAGTGTATAACCGGGGATGAGACGCAGCTAGTGGGTAATAATTTCTTATCCAGGGTTCATTAGATTTGATCGATAGTGATAACTGATATTTTAGAAGTATCAAAGATAGTAAAGCATTTTTCCCAAAATAGTGAGTTCCCTCGGAGCTATAGAAAATTTGTTTCTCCATCTTCTATAATGAAACACAAACTATCGGCTAAAGGAGTAATCAATACTCGCTTTAATTCCATTTGAATTTATATGCAGAAAGCATATATCTGTTTCCGAATGATATACAACTATCTATAGGGTTAAATAATTGACTCGAATTTATATACTGTTTCCAGGGGTCAGTAGAAGTGAATCGATCTCGAAGATGTAGAAATTTCGAATGGGATGTCAACACTTCCGTCTTGCCCCCCCAAGGGGAATAAAAGTTTTTCCGCAAAATATTTTTCTTTTACGAAAAACTATTCTTAGCAGATGCAGAAATGAAACATCTTTAATTTGTCGTCGGAACAATCGAATTGAAGTTTCTAGATGAAGATTATGTGGCAAATCCGCTTCTAAAATATGATTAGATTTTGAAAATCTATCTTCAGAAATAAAAACATCGAATGAATTAGACTGCAACATCTTTGACTTACTACTTGTTTCAGCTCTGATTTTAGGAGAAAAGGGCTATGCCTAATATGAGATATGTCATTTTCAAAAGCGGGTGAAGATACAAATCCACGTCTAATCCGTCGGTTAAGTTTCGAACAGACACTGAATCGTAAATTTTCAAAAAATTAGATTAGGGTCACGTACGCTACCAATTAAACGTTTGACTGCCTCTACTCCAGGCCCCAAAAACAAGTTGGCGTCTGCACCATGTGATCGGCGTTTGCCATCTGTCAAATAAAAATTCTCCTCAGACAAAAAAGAAGATGGGTGTAAAAACAATTCTTGTTAATATAAAACTCCCCGTTCTTATGTAAAGGACCAGATTTAGCAGGAGATCCGTAATTGACTTTCGTCGCGATAACTCCCAACATTGGTATGTTGATGCAAAATTCCTCAAAAAAAAAAAGAAGAAAGCAATTCCGTCTATAATATCTACAAATCATTTGTAGTCGGAATTTCCTTACAATTCAAGTTACTTGTATTTGTTAGTATCATTTTTACCAAAAGTAAAATTGGTATTACGCAAGATGAGAGGTGAGATTAGTAAGTATCTTTCAATATGGGGCATACTTACTAATCTGGCTAGGAAAACATCTGTTGAAATTCAATTTAGGAAGGATTTTTTTTTTTTTTTGTTTGACAAATTGTCAAACAGATTCCTTGCCTAAAACAGGCGCACTTATTAATAATTAAATAGGAATATATTTGCAAATTCCCAAATCCAATTTTAGTTACGGAAAGGAAAGAGAGAGAGAGAATTTGTTTCTAGATTAATTTTCAATTCGACGGGATTAATATCTTCCACTTTTGCCTTCCCCGTTCCACCCTTCCACTGCATTCCGAAAAATCTTCCAAGGAAGTTTCCATTTAAATAGGTTTGAGGAAAAACAATAATTTGTCCTAAATATTCTGCTTCTCGACGGGATAACGAATACACATAAAGGTATAGTACAGGAAAAAGAGAGGGATAATACAAAAACATACTGAAAATATCTGCAAACTAAATCCGTTAGATTCTCCCCAATTATCAGAGCGTTTCAAATTTTAACTCTTATTCGGAAATTTGTCTTTACTGCGTTCAAGTAATTTAAAAGTTGCCCGTCTGAAAATATTGCAAACAGTTTCTGTTATTGACGCCGCTTCCGCACAAGGTAGTGATAGCCAAAATATCTAGCTGGGTTTCCTCCCTCCGAGGGTTATAAAACTCAACCTCTTTAATTACTTTCCCTTCTTGCCGGGATTGGGATTCAATTGCAACTATTCGGTAAGTCGTTTATCAAGATAGGTGCATTGCATGAACCCCCCGCAAAACCGCACATGAAAGTTTAAGTTCGCGCGGCTTGAATTGTAACTCGGATTGAGTGGATTACTATCTTTACCCCCAGGAAAGGGAAAAGAAAACAATTGGGATCCAAAAAACTTATCACTTGTAACATCCGACGTGGAAGATATTTTTTTTTGTTTCAAACAAAAAGGTGGTAGCCTGATAGGAGTTTACTGCTGTATTTTGTAAGGATAACCATAGATACCGCTTCTCCCAAGATGTATGTACAAATACACCGGAATAAATGTGTATGCTCAAGTTTCATTGAGTAATTAGTCTTAAATAAATGTCGAAGTAGAAACGTTTCGTCCTTCAGAAAGAACCGGCGGTTACTGAATTCCGCAAAAGCAATTCTGGTACTCGAGTCACCCGTTGCTTCCTACCACATTGCTTCGGGCGTAATTTCACCATAAGATCTAATCTAAGGACCGACAATTCTCATTGTTTAAATACCTCCCGATTAGGCATCATCAATTTATGATGCCACCCGTTCAGTGCATTCTCAAATGGGATTGAGTTAATGGACTAAAACTTATCTCGAGTAATTAGCGGACTAGTTCCTCGAACTAAGCTAAGGACTCAATCGATCTTTTCTTTAGCCGCATACATTACATCAACTGTAATTTTCAAAATATTGTTTGTCTCATGCAAAAACCTCGGTATTTTTTTTTACTTTTCCCTCACAAACCAGGGATTCTCTTTGGTTCCGACTCAGCTTCGGTGGTCCAATCAATAGATTTTCCACCTGTAGATAGGGACTTGGTGCTTATCCCCTTGGTGTCGTGTCCTCCAACACGGTCTGATGAGTGATCTTCATACCCAGATTGAATGAATTGTATATTAGATCTGATATTTGATCGTTCCCTCGTAACCATAAAGGGTCGATATCCCTGAAGGAAAATTCTGAATATGAACTGGTGAAGAAAATAACCCCAACGGGATGTCAATACGTTTGCCGATATGACGCTCCATTTGAGTTCCAAATATAGCAGAGGGCTCAATACGAGCTATCGTATCCCAACTTCAGTATGATCTTCTGTAATTATTACTTCATCACACACACCTGAACCTGCTCATTAAACCGTCCCGCGTCATGCTTGCAATACGTGCCTGAACAACTTACACGAATTCCCATCTCTCCGGAGAGTATCTTGGTAATCGAGGCGGCGTGAGTTGCATCGCCGGAAACCACTGCTTCTTTCCAGCTAAATTTTGGCATCGATAGATTGGAAAACCAAGCTGCTTGAGAAACAAATTTAGTTTGATTTTCAACATATTGATCGTAATGAAGTTTCTTTCCCAGTAATACAGTAGCCCAGAAATTCATAAGTTTTTCCACCTGCATTACGAAGTCGGCTGTATTTGAAATACCTATCGGAGTTGTTGATATATAAGGCATTCCATATTCTTTCTCCAAGAAACTTGCTGCCATCAACCTATCTCCCGGTAAGGGACTATATTAAACCAAGCTCTTGGCAAATCCTTGAGATTATTAAGAACTCTCCTTCTGGGATTATTTGATTAATTGAAACCCCGATTCTCCAGGTAGACGTTTCAACTCGCGACAGTCATGTTGATTGTGAAAACCTAGGGTGAGAATTCCTATAATATTGGCTGAAGGAACATCTGTCAGGGACCGGTTAAAAATACTTCCTTGCGGGCCCTATCTAATTAATATCGAACTATTTGTTCCAAAGTTTTTCCGAAGCTTGAAGCTCGTTAACTCGGTAGTGATTGACATCGGCGAGAATTACGTCGGACTCAGAATACAGGGAAGCTCTATCCACAAAATTTTGTAAATCTTCTTGTAGGATACTAGAGGTACACGTAGGTGTCAATACAATTAAGTCAGGGCGTTATTCCTCACCTTTTCGGCTTATATTACTTACAACCTTATCCCGGGATCCACGTGCTAACACTGGCGATCCACTACACTAGCAGTTACTGGGGTAAAATCTCTTTCCCTTTCGGCATGGAACGCATTACGTTAAAGTAATCATCTCCTAAAGGGGCATGCATTATAGCATGTACGTTTCTGAAGGAACTGGCTACCCGTAGGGTACCGATGTGAGCGGGTCCCGCGTACATCCGATGAGCTAATTTCATAGTTTACTTTCACTATTTCGTTGCTTCGTATCCAAAAAAATCTATTGCTACATGTGCTTATCATCATAATATGAATGGAAGATTAATCAAAGGAGTTACTTTTCATTTCGTTACTTCTCGGTACGTGGAAGCGCAATTCAACACCCTCTTCTTCTTCTCAAAACTGGGACGGAAGGATTCGAACCTCCGAGTGACGGGACCAAAACCCGCTGCCTTACCGCTTGGCCACGCCCCACAAATGATTATTGCAACCAATATCTCACACATCGGCTTTACTGTCAACCGCTTCCCCCAACTTAACGAACACTCAACTCCTAGGAAAAAGCAACTGAATAGGTGAATTGAATTTGATAGGAATTGCCGGTATTTGGCGAAAGAAAACTAATTGGAAGCCTATTTAGGAGAGATTTGGTTTAACTAAGAATTGAATCTCCTGATACTTACCTCATTCAGATGCAGAAATCTATGATAATACGTAATCCTATTTATGTACGTGAACAAAAAAATCTAGATGTCCGACAAGTTGCCCAATCAAACAATAAAGTATAAAAACATAGACATGTTAATAGAAAATCACATGTTCCATAACTGGAGAGTAGACATGACAGTCTCGTACAGTATTTATCTAGAAAATTCTCTTCACTTTGGCGATGCCTTTTTGGCCAAGTTACCCGAAGCTTATGCCATTTTCGATCCAATTGTAGACGTAATGCCGGTAATCCCGGTGTTCTTTCTCCTCCTAGCTTTTGTTTGGCAAGCCGCAGTTAGTTTTCGATAATACCCAAAAGATCGGTTGAATCCAGATTCTGTTGATTCTCAACACTTCTCCAATAGCTCTCACAAACGGGGTATAGGTTGGAAAGAAGAAAGTGTGGGGAAGAGGGGTTTGGATTTCACATAGAAGATTAATGCATATAGAGATGCATGAAAAGAAAGAAAATGTAGATTTTGAGCGAGTAAAAATTTTCTTTCCTTTCCTTTTATTTTATCACCTTTAGTTGTAGACATGGAGTTACATCATGCTTACCCTCAAACTATTTGTCTATGCAGTGGTCATATTTTTTGTCTCGCTTTTTGTATTTGGATTTTTATCAAATGATCCCGGACGAAACCCCGGTCGTAAAGATTGAAGGAGAAGTAGTGTTTCACTTCATTTTTATCGATGGCAAAAATTAGATACTACATCAATTTAGCCAATTGAGTAATAAGGGAGAGAGAGGGATTCGAACCCTCGGTACATAAAAATTGTACAACGGATTAGCAATCCGACACTTTAAACCCCTCGGCCATCTCTCTAAATACTTAGGGTGCCTGCGGCCTCACTCAATTTTAACACTAATTTAGTGTGTAAGTCTAAATATACAAAGTATTAATGTAGGAATATAAACTTAATTAAAACATCGGAGTCAAATTTTGTACAATCTTTGAAAGAAGAGAAGAAAAAAAACTTTTCTTTCACAACAAAGTTGTGAAAAGATGTCGGACCCCCTCTTGCTTATCTATTTACGGATGCAACGTAAAAGTGGTAATAAAAAGTAGATTTTTGAGAATATCTTCCCAAATAGGGATTTTTGCTGGAAATCAATGTTCCCATCCCAACCGGATTTGAGTTGTCTAAGCCACTTCTCCTTTTTCCAAATCAAATTGAATTGAATAGCAATAATTATTGCTAAATATTTACCTGAGATACGGTAGACTTGGGAGTGGTTGAATAGCTACCTTGTCACATGGAGTTGATATCATACTTTTTTTTTTTCTTTCTCTGTTCCCCTTCTTCACTCAGTAAGGATAGATAAATAAAGGATAAATAAATAGATTTGATTGATTACCAGCTCGCTTCAGTTTGTAGGAACTTACATTCAGCGATCGTCGCTAAATACGTACTATCTGATGCTGATTTTGACAAATAGTTTCACATCAATTGATTGAAACGAGAGCTATTTATATATACCATACCATATTTCAAAAACAGGCAGAGAATCTTTTCGACACTTAACTTAAATATATTTGTCAAAATAGATAGATAAGATAGAGAAAAAATATCTATCTATTAAATTAAGGAGAAGTAATGAATCTAGAAATAATCACACAACTCGTCGTACTCACACTTGTAGCTGCATCGGGACCGTTAGTAATTGCACTATTGGCTATCCGTAAAGGTAATTTATGAGATTGTTCGCATTAATTAATTTTGTATTTTACAGGGATTCATTCAATTCATAAGAAATGGGAAAGGGGGGGGGGGGAGGGGGGCTCCCTCTATACCAATGCAGATATGTTGATTTGTGCAAGTCTCAACAAACATTGTGCAATTAATCTCTCTATTTACATCTATCTATTTATATATTACAATAAGTTTGTATCGTAGCGGGTATAGTTTAGTGGTAAGAAGTGTGACTCGTCTCGCAGTGATTTTGATAGTTGAGGGATCGTATCTCGGCTAAATTAACTGAAAAGAAAAAACTTTATCTTCGCAGAAAATATGTGTTTTCTTATTTCTCAAAATTAGAGGTAGATTAATCAATCTCGTCACTCATTCATTTCAAGAACTAGGGAAGATAGTGACGAAGCAGAATTGTTTTGGTACCCCAAGAAATACTTGGTTTAATTTCTACTTCCGGGGAGATAAATAAAGAAAAAAATCTTGGTAGACGTCTAAGATAGCTGACTCATCGTCACTAAACCTCAGAGAATAAATCTGGGAAAGAAAGTTGGAATAAATAAATCCGGGTTTGTCAGATTATTGACATCTATTTGGTTGTTGAACGGGATCCCTCGTTTCAACAACTCGGTGAGATATATTTCCCTAAGGGTTTTTTCCTGAAAAAAAAAAAAAATAAAGAACGAAATAAAAGAAAAAATCAGTAACACAATCTTTTTTTTTTCCAAAGGATCATCTGAGAAGTTAGTAAGTATACCCCCTGGTCTGCACATACGACCGGGACGGGATGCATCCGAAACCGACGTAGGTGCTATGCTAGAAATGTATTTGGCGCCTTAAAAGGCATCTAGTTTTATTCCTTTAGCGTGGGATATAAAGAAGAAAGAGATGATTATAAAAAACGTGGAGTCTGGGAAGGTCGTGTGTCTTCCTCAAGATTGGGGTAGCCAATCCAAGTTACTTGTCCTCGTCAAGTGAAATGACGGAGGGGGCAGCTACCTTCCGTTTTTCGCAGCGTAGGCTCGTACGATCAATTAAACGTTTTAGGCAAATCCATGCTAATCTTGAACCAGATTTTTCCCATGAAGGAGCGAATGGACCGAAACGTCCAAGTTCGGTTTTGAATTAGCGGCAACACAACTATTTGTTAGTGTCGACTATAACCTTTAGCCTTCCAAGCTACTGATGCGGGTTCGATTCCGCTACCGCTGCTAATTATGCCACAACACCACTTCTCCTATTTACTAGTGCATCCCATCCCGGTTCATTCGAGCCAAACCTTATATTCCACCTGACAACTGAATCTTGAGCAAACAGAAGTTAAGCCCTTCCCGACTGGGCGTACCCTATACGTGAATGTGTCAAACCAACATTGAAAATCGGAAAGGGGGGGACGAAAGAGGGGGGGGGGGGGATACGTCCATCGTCTAATGGATAGGGCAGAGGTCTTCTAAACCTTGGGTATAGGTTCAAATCCTATTGGACGTAATTTCGTGATAATAACCCTAATGCAGGAGGGATGTGTCGGCTGATGTGTCGAACTGATTCTGTGCTATGCTATGTGGGGCTTAATCAGTCATACTCATCTCTCTTGCAGTAAAAAAAGTTCCGTTGATTCCTTAATTGCTTCTTTCAAAGGGCTTCCGCTTGTTCCGTAAACACCTTTGTAGAACGAAATAATTTCCCCAAAACTAGGTTTACTCGTGTTGCTACATATTCCGTAGCTGAACCAGGAACCGTTTTACTTGTTCAACATCTAAAACATCTAAATATCCGTTAACTCCGGTGTAAATGGTAGCTACTTGTTCTTCCACCGCTAATGGGGACTGACTGAGATTGTTTGAGAAGCTCGCGCAAGCGTTGTCCTCTAGCTAATGATTTTGAGTAGTTTTATCGAGATCGGAAGCAAATTGCGCGAAAGCCTCCAATTCTGCAGATTGTGCCAATTCCAATTTCAATTTACGGCTACTTGTTTCATTGCTTTAATTTGAGCTGCAGAGCCTACCCTAGATACAGAGATACCCACATTAATTGCCGGTCGAATCCCGGCGTTAAATAAATCTGCTGATAGAAATGTTTATCCATCGGTAATAGAAATAACATTGGTAGGAATGTAAGCCGAGACATCTCCTGCCTGTGTCTCAACGATGGGTAAAGCTGTCATACTGCCCTCCCCTAATTGGGTACTCAATTTAGCGGCCCTCTCCAAGAGGCGGGAATGTAAGTGAAAAACATCTCCCGGATACGCTTCTCGCCCGGGCGGGCGTTTCAATAATAAAGACATCTGTCGATAAGCTTGAGCTTGTTTAGAGAGATCGTCGTAGATAATCAAGTATGCTGTTTGCGATACATGAAGTATTCGGCTAGAGCTGCCCCTGTGTAAGGCGCGAGGTATTGCAAAGTGGCTGGAGAGTTTGCAGTTTCCGAGACTACGATGGTGTATTCCAGGGCGCCACGTTCCCGAAAGGTGTCAACTACTTGAGCCACAGATGAAGCCTTTTGGCCAATAGCTACATAAACACATATGACATTTTGACCTTTTTGATTTGGAATCGTATCTGTAGCTACTGCCGTTTTGCCAGTCTGTCTATCCCCAATAATTAACTCTCGCTGGCCACGACCGATGGGAATCATAGAATCAATAGCAATCAGACCTGTTTGTAGGGGTTCGTACACGGAGCGTCTTGAAATAATCCCCGGAGCGGAAGATTCTATCGATCTGAACTCAGAAGCTGGGATTTGTCCTTTTCCATCGATAGGTTGCGCCAATGCATTTACAACGCGGCCTAAAAACGAGTCACTGACTGGTATTTGAGCAATCTTACCCGTTGCCCGTACTGAACCCCCTTCTCGTATAGTTAGACCATCACCCGTCAGCACAGCCCCAACATTATCAGATTCCGGATTCGAAGCAATGCCAACTGTACCGTCTTCGGATTCCACCAATTCGCCAGCCATTACTTCATCAAGTCCGTGAATACGGGCGATTCCGTCTCCCACTTGAAGCACAGTACCGATGTTAACAACTTTCATTTCCGGAACATACCCTTTGATTTGCTTGCGAATGATGCTGCCAATCTCGTTCAGGTTGAATGTTTATTACCATTTTTGCCAAAAATTATTACTGCGAAAAGGAGAGGTAAAAATGAAACCTTTTTCATGATAAGATGGAGGCTGAAAGCTGTGATTACGTGGATTTGTTAGCCATGGCTCTGAGCAAGCCGATGTGGTAATCAATCATTCGTAGCTGAAATTCATTAGTTAGACGACCGTTCAAGCTTTCGAAAGCCCTTTCGGAGGCTAGTCGAGAAACTTGCTGTCGAACCTGCTCAATTGCTCGTTGCTTCTCAAAACGAATTGCATAATTTTTACTCTCTTCAAGTTCCCTTAAATCATTGTCAGCTGCATCAACGAGATCTCGCCGTTCCCTATCCATTTTCGTAAGTCCAATAATGCGAATCTCGTCCGCTTTCATTTCCGCTTGTTGCAATCGAAGACGAGCTCTCTGAAGTTTTTCAGTCGCTTCTTGTGGCGCTTCCGCATCTTGAATCGTGTTCAAAATTGTCCTTTCACGATTTTCTAATAAATTGATCAATGAAAGTAGATTATAAATCTTCAATTCTCAAAGATTCACGATCTCTTCCCAAACCGAACATGGATCTTTCAATCCTCTTTCTTTCGTGCCCGCTTATCATGACGAGTTAAGTTAGGAAATCTAAAAGGTGATCATCCTACCCGGGCCTGCTTCCGCCTTCCGTCTCGACTATCAGGATTCACACCAAATGAGTTCGGATAGAATAACTGAGATTTCTTCGAGAAGTTTGTAAATTGGTAGCTCTCCAAAATTTATTTAATTTCTTTTTTGGAAGCCGTTTCCTCTAAGTATTTTTTGTTTCATATGGGTTGTCTCTTCGGCAAATTAAGCAAGATTGGAATAAATCAACTCCCATATCCACCTATAATGTCTCGATAAGGAAAAGGATAAGTTGAAGCATTCCCGATACGGGCGTTATGTAACGAGATTAATTGTGCATTCTCTCCCGCGACTTGAGTTACGCGACAGGGAAAAGAAAACCCGGATTTGCCAAGACTTCAAGACATTCCACTTTAACCATATTAACGAATTTCTGGAAATTGATCAGTGAGAATTGCGGTTTCACGATTGTGCGGAATGCTCTGGTTCCTGCATAACATTCACTTGCAGGTAATTCGTTGGAGTTTTGCACCTCCTCTAATATAAATTATCAATTCAGGTGCAACTGGGGAAATCAGTTCTTTTACTTAGATAGACGACTCGCACACACCCCTTTCCGTAATAAAATAATATACCTAGTACCAGGATTAAGTTAATTAGTGTTTATCTCAAATATATTAGTATTTAGCCCAATAGTTCCAGCGAGGGTCCAATAACTCGAGGGAGCGATGATCTCACTTAGACTTCTCGTATTCTTTTCCCTCCTCGAAGGTTTTACGTTTTGGGCAATTTCTGATCCAGCCTAGCAAGAATTGACACATTAATTTTAATTGGGGAGCGAAGGGAGACAATCACGGAAGGAAGCGGGATTTTCTTTTCAAATCATACATTTTGGAAATGACTCGTGGTCTGTCTAACAAAATTTACTGAAAATTTTTTATTTGGTAGGAGGCGGGAGATAAAAGGCGAGTCAAAAGCTTGGTCAAATAATGAAGAGACAATTTGCCCCCCCCCGAGGGGAGGGCAGACCATATATCCAATTGATTTTTTTTTTATAATTATTTCTTATATCGAGATGGTTTAGACAGGCGGATTTGCAAATGACGGGGCTGGAGCTACAACTGATCCATAAATTGTCAAGCTTCCATGAAAGCCGAACTTAACAATAAAGTGCCTCGTATTTTACCTTCTGCTTCTGGCTGTCTTGCTATACCCTCGACCGCCTGACCCGCGGCAGTGCCTTGACCAACACACCGGTCCGATTGAAGCAAGGCCTACAGCTAACCCAGCGGCGATGACGGAAGCGGCAGAAATCAATGGATTCATATTAGTCTCCTCCTATTTAATCTAGGAACTTTAGTCGATTTTGCTTATTCCGTCGAATATGAAGAAAATTGAATTTGGTAAAGGTTAAAAAAAAAAAATAGTAAATTAATTCCACGTAAATATAGTTGGGACCAATAATGTACTCCAGTTTCCGCATATTTAGTCTATGTTAACTGGGAAGCAACGGTTTAGGAAAGAAATATCTACTTCACTTCTACTAGACGTCGATCGGGAACATTTCTCGACTAATTTGACTTTTAAATTTAGGTAAAAGCTGGAAAAATATTTTTGGATATTCGGTATTAATAACAATCACTTGTCAAAGCACGTCTCCCCTATACCCAACGACAGTAAAATGGAATAGCTTTACCTGAAAATATTATCATGGGATAAACACAATTAGGATTTAGCATTAACGGCTTGAACGAGAAATGGAAAAACAATGTATATTTCCCCCCCCCCCCCCCCCCCCGCGCGCTCAAAAATTCTCGCAAAAACATTTGCGACCGGCACCGAAACTCATTACCATCTTTTTTATTTACTTATTTATTCATTGAATACTTAAAACAATTGATTTAATCTGTATGTAGGCGGTGGATATGTGTGAGGAGAGAAGAAACCATCCCTTTTTTTGGGGGATACTAAAAGTGACGAAAGAGAAGAAGGGAAAAACGCGGGTATAATTTTATAATGTAGTTTTATGATACCACAATAAACGGCTTTTTCTCGCTATAGTGACCCGCCAGATTGTAATTGTACCCAAAAGGAAAAGAGATTTCCCGCAACTAAATTAGAGTTACGTTTCCTCATCCCACTAATGATGACCTTCCATAGATCCCCGATATAAGCTGCAGCTAAAGTGGCAAAGATTAAAGCTTGGATACCACTTGTAACAATCCCAAAAGCATCGTAGGTACAGGGACAATTAGGGGTACTAGGGAGACGGGAACAGCTACTACCAACTCGTCAGCCAAAATGTTTCCAAACAATCGAAACTAAGCGATAGGGGTTTGGTGGAGTCTTCCAAAATATTGATAGGTAGGAGTATCGGAGTTGGCTGTATGTATTTGCCGGAATAGCTAAACCCTCCTTCGTACAAACCCGCGTAAAAATGTGCTACTGATGTAAGCAAGGCTAATGCGACGGTGGTGTTAATATCGTTCGTAGGTGCAGCAACTCCCCATGAGGTAACTGAATGACTCGCCAGGGTAGCAAAGCACCTGACCAGTTAGAAGCAAAAATAAATGGAAACATTGTTCCAATAAAATGGGACCCAGGTCGATATCCCTCTTCCCCATCTGGGTCCTGGTTGAATCTCGAATAGATTCAAGAACATACTCGATAAAATTTTGTGTACCAGTTGGTATCGATTGCAAATTGCCGGTAGTTGTAGCGGGTAAAGCTACCAATATGGCGACGACAACCCAAGAAGTTATAAGAACCTGTGCATGAACTTGAAAGTTTCCTATTTGCCAATAGAGATGTTAACCTACTTCTACACTTGATACTTGATGCGGATTATCAATTTCATTAATTTGCCAATTGTTCAATTTGCATAATACCCCCCCCCTCACAATGAGGAGCAAAATTATCTAACTATTTTTCATTACATAAATGTTCTGAGTAGGAAGAGGCAAGTTCCTTTTCCATCAAACTATACGATTTATCAAATCAATCCATTTTCCCAAATAATAATAATGCCTTTGGGTATTTCGTTGCAATCAACAAGGTCGGTGTATAGTTAACCGCCTTTCGGCCCATTAAGTTACCTTTATGTTTGAACGACCCTCGCTAATAGCTAATGCAGGTTTATCCAATATCCATCGGATCGAGGATCTAGCATCATCATTACCAGGAATTGGAACATCTACAAGATCTGGGTCACAATCTGTATCAACGATACAGATTGTGGAATACCCGGAATACTGCATTCTTTGAGGGCAATAGATTATTCGTGTTGATCGGTAATTATCGCAATATCGGGTGAAATCTGACATATATTGAATTCCACCTAGACACTTTTTTAATCTAACCAATTATCCCTTCAAAATCGCGGCCTCCCGTTTCGGAAGTCGGTCGAATTCTCCCAAATCGCCCCCAGTTTGTAAGTGTTGAAACCTGCGGAGACGTGTCTCTGTAGTGACCCAATTCGTTAACGTACCAGCTAACCATTTCTCGTTTACATAATGGCATTGAGATTTCAATGCAGCTGATACTATTAAATCAGTTACTTGATTCTTCGTACCCACCATCGGAAACTCCTTTCCCTCTACTGCTGCATCAAATACCGAGTCACAAGCTTCATAGGAGACGAGCGGTCTGAGTTAAGTCGAGAATATGAAAACCCTTACGTTCTGTAAATATATAAGGAGACATCTTTGGATTCCATCTCTGGGTTTGATGTCCAAAGTGAATTCCTGCTGCCATCATTCCTTCCAAGTCGATAGTCCGATTTTTCTGTTGCATCTTCCCCTCTTTTATGAAAACGGATGTGATTTGTCTCATTTTAACTAAATTTGTAAATTGTTACAATCCAGTGAATCATTTCGCGGTTTGAAATGCGCGAAGAAATTGTCTGCCACTTTTTACCACATATCAAGATGAAGACGAGTGAAAGATCTATTCAATTCTTTACGAATGAAAAAACTGGGATTGAAATCCCGTTTTTTATGGTAACCACTTAGACTACTTCCAGTCTCCCAATTTTGTCAACTTCTTACTACCCCCACTTGCCAAACGAGATTCTTTCTCTTTATTTATATTTAATTGACAATAGATTTCTGGACTACCTGTTCCGACGGGAACGGAGTCGCCAATAACAACATTTTCTTTCAACCCCTTCAGCCAATCAATTCGGCCGCGAAGGGCAGCTTTAGCCAATACTCGAGTGGTTTCTTGAAAACTTGCTTCCGCAAAAAACTAGTAGTACTAAGAGAAAGCCTGTCATACCAATACAATAGGCTCGTAAAAAATTGATTTCTTTAAAACACGATTTATACGTTCCGCCTGTGATAACTCAACAATCTCCCAGGAAGGAATACATAGTTACCCCATCTTCAGACGCTACGACCCTAGATGTAATCAATTGGCAGACAAAATATTCTAGATGCTTGTCGCATATCCGTACTCCTTGAGACTCATAAACTTTTCGAATTTGATCAATTAGAATCAATTGGCAATGCTCCATACTTCTTCCAGCACCTAGCAAGTGACTCCAGGGATTCCCAATTAATTTAGTAATATTTTGACACCATTTCTCAAAAAGATCTCCAATTCCTGCTGAAATAGAAGCAATGGAACGGGACTCCAGGAGTTGCTCAACCTTTGGGAGACCTTGAGTAATGTCTCCAGATTTCAATCTGTCATACGGCAATGTTATTAACGTATCTCCTTCCTCAAGGATATCCCCGAACTCTTATGGGGATTTGCTCCCCGGTTGCCAAAAAGGTTTTACCCGTTCTCACTAATGAATAATCTTGGTGAATGGCACATGACCTGGCCAGATTGAAAACTTCCGATCCGATGTAGATATCGACTTTCACTGATCGGTAGTCCTAGACTATTAACATGATTTCTCGACTAAACACTCTTGTCGGTAAATAAGAAGGTTTGTCCAAGAAACCCTTTTTAACATAAAAATTTATGGGGCATTTCAGTAGTAATTTACTTTCATCAATCAGATAGAAATCTTGATGTTCCGACTTATCTATCGAATAATCAACGAAACCTTTTCTGGTAGAAAGGTTTTTGCCGCCGAGTGATAGATGATGGGGAATCGATGAACAAGAAAAAGGGGACAAAGTCCCCACTAGACTACCTCCTCAGCTTTCTCTGGATTGGAACTTGCTCTTCTAGCTTTAATCCATCCCTCTTCATACATTTGGATTTGATTTGCATAATTTCTGAAATACATTTGAACTCAGTGAGATCTTTTTTTTATTCTCGCCGATGCAGAAGAAACCATCTTCTGACCCGTAGAAGTATTTCCCAATTTCTCCTCCGCAACCACCATCCCTCGTATCAGTAACTGAATATATTACGGGACAAATTAAATGGCGACAAGATCAGGAATGATGTGGCTGGTTCCAAAGTCAAATGAATGATACCCTGACAGTTGACAGCTGATTTACAACAATGTTAGCCAGATCAAGTTGAGGAGAGAGATGGTTTGCCAAGAGGCGTTGATGTTCGAAAGATTTCATCAACCCTGACTCCTCTTTGTGTAGGGGGAGATACCATCGGATTTACTTGAAGAAAAGTTTTGAACAAAAAACTTATTTTCACACTGATAAGAGAGAAATAGTTTCTTTTTCTAGGAAGGGTTTCGTGCAAATATTTCTGCCATTCAATTATCAAACAAAGCCGAACTAATTGAGTAGGCACATCGTTAATTACTTCAATTTTTTCCCCATTTTTGCAACAAATGAACGAAAGGGTCTTGGCTTTTGCGCGTCTCTGTGTTTTGGTTTGTCAAATCGAGATGCTACTTGTGCCAGAGAATCGCTGGATAAGTTATACTCGCTAACTGGTGTCATCGGGACAAAGGTTTTCCTTTTCTGCGAAATGTAAAGTGTATGTAAATCCAATTTTTGACTTCAATGTCATCCGAAATCCTATTACCCGGCGCTAGTAATGTATTACCCCGTTTGGATATATTATTTGCTTCTCTGGATTATAAATATATCCAGGGAGAATTCTTATTGTAGTAGCATCTCTTGATCTCTTTCTCATCCGAATCAATCCACCTGATTTGGTAATAATATTGTTAGTGATTTGCGCACCTTTTTTAACAATAGCATTATTTGTCACCAAAAATAGACGACGAGGGTTCGTGCGTAAGATAAACCTCTTCTGGAATCGGGAAGAAATTTCCTTTTCTAACTACCCTGCACCAAGGACGAGAACTTTTATTCCCTGTCCCACATCTAACTGGAGTCTCTTCGGATTGACCGTTTATTTCTACAGTGCCATACTTTATGATCCCTGAAAACGATGGTTTGATACTCGAAGTTTTCATAGGTGGCAAAAATGTGATCCTGATCCGAACCATTGTTTAATTGAACATTGATACTTACAAAATCTAATTTTTTGATATTTTTTTTGGCATCGTTCCATCAGCAAAGAAACCGAGTTTTCTAGCTCGGCCGCTCTCAACCAGACATTTGAAGGATGTAATTGGATCTCGGACGTTTTGACCAATTTGAAAAATATTTTGAATCGGTTCCAAATTCTTGAATCCCTTTTCGACGATCTACGCAGTTACTAGCACTGGCTTGTGCTTCAAAAATCCCTCCGATGTGACTGCGTATCCTTTTGATAGGGTGGGGTTTTATCCTAACTCTATCTTGATCTTTATGAAAAAAAAGAGTCCCATCAAATTTGGATGGAGATCCCGAAAGAATCCATATATGGCTCGCCTCTCGTACGAGACGAGCGATATTGCAGATGGAATCACGGACATGCCAACAAATTTACTCCAGTGAATTCTCCCCTCGAGTTTGGATAAATAGGTTTTCTAATACATTCTTTGGAGGAAACTCCTTGGCTCGTACTTCGCGATAACTTGTTGCGACTCAAATATTGACCAGTTCGAATCATAAGCAGACTCTGGGCTGGAATAAGAGAATTTTTGTGTACCGACGGAATTGCCAATAAAGAGGGGTAAATCGTTTCGGCACATCCAAGCAGGATGCCCCGTGCCTCGTACGCGTCGGATGAAGTAATCTTTCGTCAAATTTAATAAGTCCATTGAATGGAAATTCGTACGTACTCCGCAATATCCCCTGTAAATACCCCACCTGTATGAAAAGTCCTCGATGTCAATTGAGTTCCCGGTTCTCCAATTTGATGACCCGCAATGATACCAACGGCTTCACCCAATTATACTAAATTGCAATGGGCAAGGCTCCAACCGTAGCAGAACTGACAAATCCGGAAATGCTTTGCATGTCAAAGGAGATCTCACATGTATTGGCTGCGAGGACGCCATCAAGTACTAGCCAATCCGTCGCTAATATCTTGGTTACGCGGTGGCAATACATCTAACATCCCAGTAAACATGATCCGCCAACACACGTCCAACCAATCCCTGATGCGGCATCGTGCCAAGAAATCCTCGTCTTCGTTCGCCAGTATTTGAAGTCAAAAAGCGAGACTTCTAGGAGTTTCACAATCCCTTCTTCGTACAGCAATATGTTGAACAACTTCGACAAGTCTACGTGTTAGGTATCCGGCATCTGAAGTTCGCACGGCGGTATCACAACCCCTTTGCGAGCACCGTAGCGAGAAATATTATATTCTGTCAGGGAGATAACCTTCGCGCAGATTTCTTCGGATAGGTAGGTCAATTACTGACTCGAGGATCTGCCATTAATCCCCTCATGCCAAGCAATTGGTGGACCTGGAGATGGTCCTCGGGCTCCTGAAACAGACATCATGTGAACGGGATTCAAAGGATCAATCATCTTGAAACTTGGACTCATTTCTCGTTTCAAACATTCACTTGTGGCATACCAGGCTTCAATTGCATTGAGCAACTTTTCTATGGCATGCAGACTTCCGCAGCGGTAATGCCCCTCCGAGACGTAACCTTATTTCTCCGCGTCTCGTGACAAGCCAACCTCTGGTTGGTACTGCTGAAAGGTCGTCAATACCCGATGAGATAGATGCTTCTGTAGCTTGCCTGATAACCCAAAACTTTCACTTGATCTGAGATATTTGTGTAGACGCAATTCCGAAACAAACAACTAACTTGCCGATGAGTCTCCTCATCGCAGCCCTATCGATCGTCTTGTTGCAGAAAGGTAATTCATTTCGATCCATCATTATGAAGACCTCAACTTCATATATATATATGTTGTTTTATATCGCAGTATTTAGCAAGCTCTCTGTTATTAACTTCTCAATTTCATTAAACTGATTCATTTTATTTATTCACCCTCAACCATTGCCTATAATAAAAGCTTTATCATTCCTCATTATTACTATTGTATTACACCTATCGATTGTTGATGTACTCAGCGTAGATGAGGTGGTGTGTATGAAAAAGAATTCTTTGATACACCTTGCATTGCTTCCTTCAATTGTTGATTGAATAAAATGCGACGGCCCTTTGTAAGTACATACATACTAGAGATAGATCCATCCCTACATTTTCTAATTCGGCAATTTTCGTAGAAGTGAAAAGAAGTTCCTGACGATTCATAATGAGATTCGGAAGATAATTCACGAATTTTCGAACTAATAATTTGCAGATCGATTTTCCATCGAAGGCCACAATAGACTGTGGGAATCCACTTGTCTCGATTCCTTGGCCGTAAGTAAGTCACAGTAACTGCTGAAATGAAGTAGTTTGGTGGAATATACGTTAACCCTGTCTATAAAACCAAGATGTCTATTTCTATAGATTCCTTGCCTACTTTCATTTGTTAGCGCATAAAGACCAAGAAGCATTCCTGACTCGGTACAGATTCGGGATCGCCCGTAGCGGGAGATAATAAATTGAGATGCGGAAAACATCAGAAGACGAGCCTCGATATTTGAGCTTCGACAGATAAAGGGACATGAACGGCCATCTGAACCCGTCAAGATCTGCGTTAGACCCCCACGAACAATGGATGCAGAGAATGGCGCGTTCCCTCTATCAAGAGGGCTGAAACGCCTGTATGCCTAATCTGTGCAAAGTAGGTGCCCGATTCAGCAGTACAGGATGGCCTCGCATAACTTCCCGAAGAACTTTCCCATATTATGGGATTCCCCTTCCGTATCATGCACTTAGCAGCTCGTAAAATACAGGCAAGGTGTGCATCTCCAATCAAATTGCGAATTACAAAAAGCTTGGAAAAGCTCAATTGCCATTTCTCGAGGTAATCCACATTGGTGTAATGAAAGAGATGGGCCGACAACAATTACGGAGCGACCTGATAATCGACCCGCTTGCGAGATAGAATTTCTCTAAATCGACCCTCCTTGCCCTCAATAACCTCTGAAAATGACTTGTAGGGTCTATTATGAATATCCCTCATTGGTTGCCCACGTATACCACTACGATGGAGTCTACAGCTTCTTGGAACAAGTCGTTTTTGGCAAATTAATCCTTCCGGTGTAAATTCACTACCCGATAGGAATTCTCTGAGAGTATTATTTCGGTAAATAATCTTCCTATAAAGTTCGTTAAGATCAGAGGAATCAATTCACCTTCATACAATTCCACTATTGGTCTTATTCAGGCGGGAGAACCGTTATAAAATATAAAACCATCCATTCGGTTTCATATTCGTCCGTAAAAAATCCTTGGCTAGTTTAATCCTCCTGATCAGAGATCTTTTCTTCTTCGAATTGTTCGATCTTCCATTCGATTCCAACTGGCTTCTGTTTTACTGACGCCTGCCACTCTAAATACGCGCAATTAAGAAAACTTTGCAAATCTAAGCTAGCTAATCCTTCTCTGATAGCATCTCCCCCAGTAACAATTTCATTTTTTCGAAGCATCTCGTAATTTTGGGTAGAAAAAAAAGTGGAAGTATGTTTCTCCAGGCTCGATCCTCATAATTGAACAGCCCCCGCAGTCTTAATAGAGCGGGCCTTTCAGCCACGGGCCTAGCTAGAAAAAGATTGGGATAGGTGGCCGACCCCCCCCCAGAATCGGACAAGAGCGTTTCCCACATCCGGCTCAAATAAACTAGTCCAGATTTACAACCGACTAATTAATGTTTCTTTCAAAACACAATAATAGAATCTAGAATAATCTAATAAAGTATCGCCCCGTCGAAAATAGCTGTTCAGTACTCGAGTTCCAAATAGTATTTTTCGAGTAGTCTCAATTTTTCCATCATGGATGATCCTGTACAGGAGGAAGTAGGTTCTTTGCCTTCCTATCATAAGTCGGAAATTTTTTTCTTGTTCCTAATGTGATCATTTCCCCCCTTTGGGTTTTCAATCCACTTCGATGGCTATCAGTTGATTTGAGAAGTACATGCGATGATTAGCTTCCCCTAACCATACCCAAAGTCTTTCCTAACGGCGAAAAAGAAAATCAAAGGATCGGGGTTATGTTAGGAAGCATTTAATATTTGTCTACTAACTGAAACAAATATCTTATTCTTTTTTTCACGAAGCCTGATTTAATTAGTTTGGTAGATTCTCTCTCTCTTTCTACCAAAAACTAACCATGGGGAGGATTCTTCAGTTTCTACGCAATAGATTGCGTATTTTCTCCCGAGTTGCGCGAGACTTCCTCATCTTTAATTTTGATTGAGGGACGCGTCGGTTAGAGGCCTCCAATTCCTACATGGAATGACAGATTGTATCAAATCTATGCCGATCAACATGTGAAGTCGAGTCACGCATCGCAATAGACTGGGCTTTCCAATTCTTTAAGAGGTTTGGCTAGTAGGTTTGCAATATAACTAGGGATTCGTTTAAGAAACCATACGTGAGTTACTGGACACGCGAGTTTGATGTATCCCATCCGATATCTACGAACTCGAGAGTCAGTAAACTCGACTCCGCAATGCTTGCAAAATCTGGAAGACTCTCCTTCGTCATTGACAGATCGGCAGTTTCCGCAAGCACAGACTCCACTTTTTGTAGGCCCAAATATTCTTTCGCAAGATGACCCATCTCTCTCTGGTTTGTGAGTCTTATAGTGCGATGTGTAAGGTTAATCGACTTGTCCAATGACATCTCCATTAGGTAACTCCCTTTCGGCCCAACTGCGAATCTGTTCGGGAGAAGCTAGTCCAATCCGAAGTTGTTGATAATTAGTTCGATCGAATCATAATAAACTCTCAATTAATTTTCACGAGAGAAATTTCAAGGAAATATCAAATGTTTTCAAATTCCCTTCCCAAATCTTCTTCAGGTATGAAATTGCGTTCCAAATTTAGGCCCATACGTCGTAACTCCCGAACTAGCAATCGGAAAGACTCTGGAACGGTTTTAGGTTTGCAAACTGGTTTTCCGGTCATAATTGCACTAAGTGCTTTGTAGCGAGCCTGAATATGATCTGATTTAGTTGTAAGCATTTCCTGCAAGGTGTAGGACACCCCAAACCCCTCCGAAGCCCAGACTTCCATTTCTCCAATTCGTTGTCCCCCCCGTCTCGATTTCCCCTTGAGAGGTTGCTGTGTAACGAGCGCGTAGGGACCACTAGATCGTGCGTGAATCTTATCATCAACCTGATGAATAAGTTTCATTATATAAGCTTTCCCAGTTGTAATAGATTGTCCAAAGGGATCACCCGTTCGTCCATCGATCAATCGACTCTTTCCAGGGTGGCTGGGTTCGAATAGCCACGGATTATTGGTCCGCGCACCCGCTTCGTGAGGTTCGGCAAATACTAGTTTTCTGGAAGCTTCCCGTTCATATCTTTCATCAAAGGGTACTACACGGTAATGAGTTTCTGAAAACTCCCCGGCTAACCCAAGCAAGCATTCGAAAATCTGTCCCACATTCATTCGTGAAGGTACTCCCAAGGGACTTAGTATCATATCAACCGGCGTACCATTTTGCAAATAGGGCATATCTTGCCTGGGTACTATCTTTGATACAATACCTTTATTTCCATGCCTACCGGCTATCTTGTCACCCACTTGTATCTTACGTCTTTGCAATATATATATATGAATTACTTCCAAATCATTTGTAGCATCATCTTCGGGGTATACCCACCTCACATCAGTGACTCGACCTCTCCCACCAATAGGTACTCTTAGACAACTTTCTCTTGCATTAACCAGTTGTATACCAAAAATAGCTTGTAATGATCTTCCTTCTGGAACACGTTGATGAGCTTGCCCCCCTCCTGAGGCGTCAGTTTACCTACCAAAACGTCTCCGGCCTCCACCCAAGATCCTGATTCTACGAGCCCATCGTCGTCGAGGTGTCGAAGTAAATAACCATCCAATTGAGATATTTGCTTGGTAACCCGCTCAGGTCCTTGATTTGTTGCACAAATTTCAACCTCATGTTTTTCGATGTGAAGAGATGTGAAAATATCTTCATAGATAAGGCGTTCACTAATCAAGACCGCATCTTCGAAGTTGTATCCTTCCCACGGCATGTAGGCTACTAATATATTTTTACCCAGAGCTAGTTCCCCCCTGACAGTCGCTGCTCCATCCGCTACGATTTCTCCGCCTCTCAGGAGTTCTCCCAGCGAAACCGCGGGTTTTTGGTGCATGCAGGTGTTATTATTGGAACGCTCAAATATTTTTAATTCCTCAATTGTAGTAGGTTGAGCCAATTTGTTCTTTTTCGCTTCGTGGATAAGAGATAGCTCAATTCTATTACCATCAATATAGCAAACTTTACCATCCTGTTCGGATATAGCTACACTTCCCGAATCCAAAGCTACTTGACTTTCCAACCCAGTTCCTACAATGCATCTTTCGGGCTTAATTAATGGAACAGCTTGACGTTGCGTGGTAGAACCCATCAAAGCACGGTTTGCATCATTATGTTCAATGAATGGAATGAGAGAAGCTCCGATGGAAAAATGATGGAGAGGATGAATACTTCGAAAATCAACTTGTTCCCAGAGAACGCTGAGAAACTCTTGTTGATATCGCACTGGTATAATTTCCTTCTCCGAACCTCTCCATTCGGATAATAGTAAATTCTCACTTGCTACTCGGTAATAATCATCTTCTGCGGGTGATAAATTGACTAACTGCTCCTCCCCAGACGAATCTGACATTTCGAGGTAAGGGCTCCCCAAAGATCCCGAAGTGTTAACTCCTGCCTGAATAGCTAATGAGGAAATCAGGCCAGCATTCATACCTTCCGATGTTTCGATTGGGCAGATGCGACCATAATGACTGAAATGAATATCTCTAGCTTGAAAACTAGCGGTTCGACGTGTTAACCCGCGGGACCTACAGAGCTTAATCTTCGTTTATGAACCATTTCAGATAATGGATTTGTTTGGTCCAAAAATTGCGAAAGGGGGTGTGAACCAAAAAACTCCTTGAAAGCTGCTATTACTGGCACGGGTGTCACCAACCCCGGGGAGTGATTGCGCGTTTGCGCCTAACGGCTCTAGATAAATTTTATCGAATCAAATTCTCCAAACGGTTTGGAGCTAATTTCAATTGTTCCTGAAGCAAATCTGCAACGGATCGAACACGTCGATTTTTCAAATGATCTATATCGTCGAGTTTGCCCTCTCCGTAACTTATTTCTACTGAGTGATCTGCAGCTGCTAATATGTCTTGGGTAGCAAAAAAGACTCCGTTTCGGGTACATCAAGAGTTAGCTTGATGTTTAGGTTTCGTCTACCAATTCGTCCTAATTCGCATCTATGTTGGAAAAACCTCTTCTATAATTCCCTAAATATGGATTCCGAAAAGAATACATCTGCGTCTGTAGCAGAGTATAGGTGTTTGTACAGCTCTGCTATGGCATCCTCTGGAGATTCAATACTTTCTTTTTGCCTTTTGAACATATTTGAAAAAATCCTTGGGTAACGGGAGTTTTGTAGAATATCTCTTTTGCATAACCCCATAGCTACTAGTAGAATAAAAATAGATATTTTTTTTTTCTTGCTTATACGAACCCATATTCTATTCCTCCCGTCTATCTCTAGCTTAAATCTCCCTCCCTGATCTGAAATTGCGGTGCTGGTATACGCGAGAATCCCTCTCTGATCCGACTCCCGATTGTAGTAAATACCAGGACTCCTCAATATTTGACTGACTAAAACTCTAGCGATCCCATTAATAATAAATGTTCCTCCGGAATTCATCCAAGGAATAGATCCGAGTCGTACATCTTCCTCTTGCACTATTTGGTCTTCCTTACAAATCAATTAAGCTGGTACATATGGGTCAGCGGAATACGTAATACATTGATACGCGGCATCTCTCTCTTCGAGAGAAGGTTCTGTCAATTGGTACTGATTTCCAATAGATCAGAATTCTACTTCCTTATCTGTATCTTCAATTTTGGGAAATTTTCAAGTTCCTTAAGCAATTTTTGATGAACGAAACGACTAAAACCTTTAAATTGAATTTGTGCAAGTTCTGGCAGTACGGGCATACCTCCACTTCCTCCTAACGAAGTGATACATCTAGACCTACCTCTGAATTAAATTTCACAGACCAGTCTGATCGTTCTAATAATATAATTTGCAAATTCCCCCTTCCTTTGACAAAGATTTATATATACATATAGATATAAAGGTGGAGGAATATCTAATCTAGATAGATCTAAATATATGAGTGGGTGTGAGTAAATAGATATGAGTAGACTTTTTTTTTTCACTGAATTATCTTTCTTTATTCCTCCTCTAACAAATTCGTTAAAGCAGGTAGAAAGCTGCAGGAAATCTTATTCACATATTTTGATATTTCAAAAAGAATTTAGAGGATTTATGCACCGAAAAAAAAAAAATCTTTTTGACGATCCACGAGATGGGAACCTAAGCAAAATCCAGATTTTACAAACTTAAAATCACTTCTGTGATAAATTTTTTGCCGGGAAAACTTAGTAGTATCCGGGGCGAAACAGCGATTGACGCGTAGACGTGGAATCTAGAAAAGAAGTCCTTTGTAATTATATCACATCAGCAATTTTAATTGTCAAGAAAATCTAGTGGAAGGAAAAGTAGGATGTCTTCCCACTGATTTTGCCAACACCAATCCGTGACGTCTCCAACTCTGGGCAACATGAATAGAGGTACTTGTCAAATAAAAAATTCTATCTGTAGATAGGTAGATAGATATAGATAGATTGTAAAAAGATTGCCTTAGGGTTAGGATAATTTATTGCCAACGCCTCTGAAAAATAGATCAGATTGAAGACCTCCTACAACCTGAAGATTTTCTAACCGATTTCTTTTCTTTTATTCCCTAGCAAAGTCAAAAAAAAAAAAAAAAAAAAAGATTTTTTCCCCCCTCATACAGGAGTTTTAACAAAAATTAGATTATGAATCATTGACTCTGGGACAATTACTACGTACACTCCAACTGAGCTAATTGCTACTCGGGGTTGTAGTTCAATTGGTTAGAGCACCGCCCTGTCAAGGCGGAAGCTGCGGGTTCGAGACCCGTCAATCCCGATACGGGAAATTGCAACGAAACAAATCGGAGTTCTATTACCCATCTTACATAGATGCTAAAAGATACCACTTATAAAGAATATGCCCAGATTTAGATTTTCCTATTTTACTTCTTGGGTCGAGCTGGATTCGAACCAGCGTAGGCACCGCCAGCGGATTTACAGTCCGTCCCCATTAACCGCTCGGGCATCGACCCGTAGGAAAGGAATTTTGGTTCTATTCTATTACATGAATTGTTGCTCGATTAATCAATTTCATTTAAAAGCTTCCATTCGATTCTTTTCAGTTGTCCCGAAATTTACCGGGAGGGGTAACAATAGACTTGTTATGTGCGCAAAGAAGTTATTGAAACTCGAATACCCCAGGGGAATTCGAATCCCCGTCGCCTCTGTGAAAGAGAGGTGTCCTGGGCCTCTAGACGATGGGGGCCAGATTATCTGCTAGAAGCTTAGGTTATTTCCCTCGAGTTGTCAATATGGAGGGATTAAGGATGCCATAGAAATAGTTTTTATTAACGACATTAAACTAATAAGGAAAATAATTTATCAACATATCACTTTCCCTGTAGCAGCTGACCGATTAGCTAGAAGCGGAAGCGGCGGATCTAAACTGCTTGTAGAAGTTAGAGATAGGTATTCCCGGTATCTATTTGTATTGCATACCTAATCGTGTGATATACTACATAATCGATATTAGAAATTTGGTTTCAACGCCTTATTATTAACTAATAATATTTGATTCGGTCAACCCGACTAACTAAAAATCGAAGGTTCATAACGGAATCCGAGAGTTCCTCTCGATAGGACCGCTCAATTTATTTCCCAATTAATGATTTGAACTACTAATACGGAAGTAAACATTCTTGCGTTTGTAGCCACTGCACTTTTCATTCTAATTCCGACAGCTTTTCTACTCATTCTTTACATTCAGACGGCCGCCCAAAATAATGGGTAGTTATCAATTACTCTGATTGGTAACTTAGTAGATTTCTTGGTAAGTTAGTAAAGTTAATAGTATAGTAATTTATGGGGGTAGCTGGGGGGGGGAGATGAAAAAATATTAATTTTTTTTTTGTTTTCACAAAGCAAATGCGGTGAAACAAGATTTGGTATTCCGGGGTAAATCGCGGACCTATATGGCTGCTACTATACTACCACATCACCAAATTGTTACTGCCCAACGATGTTTCCTGGTTAAGTTTACTCCTGCTAATCGTAATGATTGCTCCCCCCTCCCCGCTTCTTTAGAATTTTTCTGCCTATGTTGTTTGCCCGTAATTCCAGATTGAATTGCTAGAAATTGATAGAGTTATCGATCTATCAAATTCTAGCAATTCTACCAAATCCCCCGGAAATGAGATCCACTCACTGAGCAGCCATGGGTTGAAAACTCAATCTGTTCTACTTACATTTCTATTCTAAAAGAAAGAGATAGTCACTAAAACGGTATCAAGCGAAACATTCGTAACTATAAGCTTAGCTGCATATCAACTGAAAATACAAGAAAAAAAAAACTAATTTTTTGCCTCGGGTGCAGTCATAAACCCAGAGAAATATCTACAACTTGAACCACCAGTGGAGTAAAATACCGATTACCCCATTATACCAATTTATGAAGTAAAGGGTTAAAATAATGATCTTGGGTTTGTTAAAACCCCTCATAGAATTTCTTCTCCCCGGAATCAAATAATATAGATATATCTATTTACTTTTTTTGTTCAATTTCCAGATTTTGATACGAGAAGAAATCTTATAGGCAAAAAAAAAAAAAAAAAATCTATGCAGTGTAATTTAATTCCTAAATTAATCCTAAATTAACTAGATAAAGGATCCGTTTAACGAAGGATCAATTAGCTACTCGACACAAGTCACAACCCACTTCTTCCCCGAACTACAAGCGAGAGGGAAAACGTAGAAATTGCCGTCAAGGCAGCCCAAGCTATAGTGACTGAATCCGTAATTATAATTCCTATCTTTTCACTCCCCAAATTTTACCGATAACTAACTAGCCTCGAGCTCAGATGCATATTAAATCTTTGGAAGCGTCAAAGTACGTAATAAGAATCAGATATCTTCTTCTGCAGGATACCCCCCTAGTAGCGAGAAACAACGAGTATGTATAAATCCAAGTCGTCTTTTCCAATGTTACTGGGTAGTTTTTATAATTTTGTAGGATTTGTCAATTCCTACTTGCTACTGACTAAGTAGTAGTATACTTATTCGGGATTGTCGATGCGTGATTTGTCGAGATACGTGGAATGTGTTAGGCTATAACAAGCTATAGAGCAACTCAACCTGTATCCGATTTCGGCGCACCAAGCAATCCCCGGAAAACCCTACCTAGATGGGTGAGTAAAATTAGATGAATTTAATCTTCCAAATTGTTATTTTCCATTTCTTCTTCCAGGCGATACCCAGATTCGAACTGGGGAATTGAGGATTTGCAGTCCTACGTCTTACCGCTTGACTATATCGCCCCGTTTCAAAGATTCTATTCTAATGCCGACTTGAAAAGACCATCGAGGACGTTCAGCCGGTCAGACGAAATGTCTCACCAGTGAGTATAGTGCTGAGATTAGAAACTGACAAGTAGTTTCCCCTATGCTCCCGATGAAAATTTCTAGTTTCATATGCATCCACTTCGAAAATGACAACCTGCAACCTAGTTATTCGCCCCGAAATTTCGAACGAAATTGTGAATTGCAAAAACTTGAAATTTCTATTCTATAGGTAAGAGTTTTGTATGTTTCTTCATTTGGGGTCAAACCTCTTTATTGTCCCCAAAGTAGGCGGATAGCGGGAATCGAACCCGCGTCACCTCCTTGGCAAGGAGAAATTTTACCACTCAACTATATCCGCGCAATCCATCATTTTATTTTACGCACCAAATTGCATCTTTTGCCAATGAGATCCTTAATACACACTTCTTTTAATATAAGAAAAGATTAAATTTACCTACATAACTTCATTTCTTTTCTTACGAAATCAACTTAAACTGAGTTATGTATTGCAAATTGCAAATCCTTCTTTCTGGCGGTGGAAAATCTATTTATCTCGTCTCACATTTGAATTCCCCACCCGTAACGGTAAGTTACGAGGGGAAGAACCAAAACAGACTTTTAGGAGATGAAGGAATTGGGTATACCTACCAAAAAAACTAATCCAATCCATAATGAGGCCCCTGAAAAAACAATATTTTTGTTGTCAGACCATCCTCCGGGAGACGCAAACGCCACAGGCACACCAACAACTAGTAAAAATGAGGTAGCAATTAATGCAAATAAAGCAAATTGAAAAGCAGTAGTCATAATTCCGATTCCTTTCGCATGAGGAATTGATTTTCTGTACCACTTAATCCGCATCCGACGGAGCTGCTGCGAAGTTTTCATTTGTAGGGAACAAACGTCTATTTCTAAGACTAATTTATCAAATCCCTACGACACCTCTCAACTAGAAAAGTTAGCTCAACCCCGCCCGCTATTGAAGATGTTTATCTCATGTAGCGATATTTTCACCCCGTATCTGTTGTATCGTAGCAAGGGTAGAAAAAAAATCTCTCTCTATACAAATAGATCTTAGAATCAAAAACTTTTGCGGTTCATTCGCAACTCGATTGTCTTCCCCAATCATCTGGTAGACTTGGGTTACACTTTTTATCCTCCGAATCTCAAAGGAAGAATTCGCCTATTTGGGAGAGATGGTCGAGCGGTTTAAGGCTCCAGTCTTGAAAACTGGCATGGCACCTCGATGCCATCGAGGGTTCGAATCCCTCTCTCTCCTAACATTTGGATCAGCCATAAAGGAGGCAAGAGTGATAGCTGAGATCTACTCCGATCCGAAGAGGTTCTCCTCCAATACGTTGCAAAAAACCATTATTTGTGTGTGTATAACATATGACTAGATGATGAGTTGGAATCTACCTATCCAGTTGGATAGATAGATCTTAAATAAATGTGATGAATTAAAAGAAGAGGAGGCAAATTTATTAAGTCCTCACTTGTTAGCGCGTGGGAAATTATTTACCTATTTTACTTTTCTGCCATCACCCTTTCATCATCTAAACAAATTCTTCGGATTTTAATTAAGGGGTGTCATAGAAAGAACGGGTTCGGTATCGCGGTCAATTCCTTTTTCAAAGCCGGCTGCGGCTGCACGAGCCCTACCTGCGTGCCATAGATGGCCCACAAAGAAAAAGAATCCCAAAACAAAGTGAGAAGTTGCTAACCAACTTCGGGGAGATACATAGTTTACAGCATTAATCTCGGTAGCTACCCCGCCTACAGAGTTTAAGGAGCCTAAGGGTGCATGAGTCATATATTCCGCAGATCGTCGCTCCTGCCATGGCTGTATATCCCTTTTCAACTTACCAAGATCTAAACCATTTGGACCTCTTAGAGGTTCTAACCAAGGAGCACGAAGATCCCAGAAGCGCATTGTTTCGCCCCCAAAAATAATTTCTCCGGTGGGGGAACGCATTAGGTATTTTCCTAACCCAGTAGGTCCCTGGGCAGAACCTATGTTGGCGCCGAGACGTTGGTCTCTAACGAGGAAGGTAAAAGCTTGAGCTTGAGAAGCTTCTGGACCGGTGGGACCATAAAATTCACTAGGATATGCTGTGTTGTTGAACCAGACGAAACAGCAGGCAGTGAAGCCAAATATGGCTAGAGCTCCCAAGCTGTAGGATAAATAAGCCTCCCCGGACCACACAAAAGCTCGACGAGCCCAGGCAAACGGTTTTGTTAATATGTGCCAAATCCCGCCGAAAATACAGATGGATCCGAGCCACACATGTCCCCCGATAATATCTTCTAGATTATCTACACTCGCAATCCATCCCTCTCCGCCAAACGGAGACTTTAGTAGGTAACCAAAGATAATATTGGGGTTTAGAGTAAGATTCGTAATTTCTCTTACATCTCCGCCACCGGGTGCCCATGTATCATACAACCCTCCGAAATAGAGTGCTTTGAAAACCAGTAGGAAAGCGCCGAAACCTAGTAATATTAGATGAATACCGAGAATTGTAGTCATCTTATTTTTATCCTTCCAAGTGTAACCAAAGAAAGGAAAAGATTCTTCCAGAGTTTCGGGACCAATCAAAGCATGATATATGCCTCCAAAACCCAAAACTGCGGAAGAAATCAAATGTAGCACTCCGGAAACAAAGTAAGGGAAGGTATCGGCCACTTCCCCGCCAGGACCTACCCCCCAACCCAGGGTTGCCAAGTGGGGAAGTAGAATTAATCCCTGCTCATACATAGGCTTCTCTGATACGAAGTGAGCTACTTCAAATAAATTCATAGCTCCAGCCCAAAATACAATCAGACCAGCATGAGCTACGTGGGCACCAAGCAATTTACCAGACAAATTAATCAACCGGGCGTTCCCCGCCCACCAAGCAAAACCCGTGGTTTCCTGATCGCGACCACCCAGCGAGAGAGTTCCATTAAAGAGCGTTTCCACGGGGTAAAACCTCCTCGGGGAATACAAGATTTTCGTGAGGCTGATCCTGAGCTGCCATCCAGGCACGGATCCCTTCGTTTAGTAAGATATTCTTTGTGTAGAAAGTCTCGAACTCGGGATCTTCTGCTGCACGAATTTCTTGGGAGACAAAGTCATACGCGCGCAAATTTAAGGCGAGACCAACTACTCCGATAGCACTCATCCATAAACCCGTCACTGGCACAAATAACATGAAAAAATGTAACCAGCGTTTGTTGGAAAAAGCGACACCAAATATTTGGGACCAGAAGCGATTTGCAGTTACCATCGAATAAGTCTCTTCAGACTGAGTTGGATTGAACGCCCGAAATGTGTTTGCACCGTCGCCGTCTTCAAAGAGAGTATTTTCAACTGTAGCACCATGAATGGCACATAGGAGAGCAGCGCCCAGAACTCCTGCAACCCCCATCATATGAAATGGATTCAGAGTCCAATTATGAAAACCTTGAAAAAACAAAATGAATCGGAAGATAGCCGCTACACCGAAACTAGGTGCGAAGAACCAACCGGATTGTCCTAAAGGGTAAATCAAAAATACGGAGACAAAAACCGCAATCGGACCAGAGAAAGCTACTGCGTTGTAGGGGCGTAATTGTACGGACCTAGCCAGTTCAAATTGGCGTAACATAAAACCTATTAAGGCGAAAGAACCATGAAGGGCGACAAAAGTCCATAAACCCCCCAATTGGCACCAACGAGTGAAGTCCCCCTGTGCTTCAGGACCCCACAAAAGAAGCAAAGAGTGGGCCAAACTATTAGCAGGGGTAGATACCGCGGCAGTCAAGAAATTGCATCCCTCCAAGTAAGAACTTGCTAATCCGTGAGTATACCACGAAGTCACAAAGGTCGTACCCGTGAACCAGCCCCCCAGGGCGAAGTAAGCGGTGGGAAATAGTAGTAAGCCGGACCAACCCACAAATACAAAACGATCTCTCCTGAGCCAGTCATCCATACTGTCGAATAAGTCTTTCGGTTCTTTGGAAGATTTTCCAATGGCAATTGTCATATCTGTTCCCACTAAGCTACCCCCACTTTTAGGTCCCTCATTCCTATTTCTATATTCCAGGAGTTGGTATAGTTCTCTTGAATATGAGATTACCAGATTGTTGATAAGTCATTTTATCAGAATTTGTCGTGCGAGATCAAAAATCGTAATATTTTCACAAGGCCTTCTTGCCCTTTTCCATTTTTTTTTTCACTTTTCTTTCAATTTATTCTATTCATCATTTTTGCCCAATTCTTTCTCCTCCCTGCTTGTCGTTCCAATATATCATCCCTTCTTGTCTCTGGGAGATCCCTTCTGCCACGTCAGATATTTAGTAGGTAAGCCCCCCTTTTCTTCCAGGACTTCGCTAACCATTTTAACACAACAACGAACCTGATCCAAAGGAAAGTCGAGTTGTTTCCGAGAATCCGGGTAGGTAAATACGAAATTTTGTAGTATAGTATAAGGAGTTTACACATGTTATGCATAGGAATACGCGGAACTTATGCTTTTTATTGCATCTATCTCTACTTCGAGATATTTAGGGACTTATTCTACCAATGCCTAGGAAACCTTAAAAAAATATTTTGTCTCGACTAACAAAAATAGGTAGCAACCAAGGGTGTGTCGGAAATTTATGCATCGAACAGGATAATTATGTCTCCATCTAGACTCCTAGCAGTGTAAACGGTTTCCAATTGTTTGAAAGATGTGGAAAAGGGAGAGTACCAGAGACTTGTAAGAATCTTTTCAGTAATTGAAATTTGTTTTGTAATACAGTGAATAGGGAAAAACTATTTCCCAAATTACAATTCTTCTTTTGTATCTTCTTTCGCAACTGCAGATGTAAAGATATATATCTATAAAACAATAAATAGATAAATCTATTTATTGTTTGTCTTTTCGTCAGATTTGCATTTAATTCCCGAGGTAAGAATAACCAAAATGTCTCTGGTACAAAAAAGTATATCCAACTGATTTACCGATACCGCGGGAGACAATACAATATTCTTTTTGCATGATGACTTAGTTACATTAAGATCCCCCCCCCCCCCCACGAACAGGGTTCGTGTTGACTCCAGTATCTTTTTTTCCTAGCCAATGGTACTGGATATCTAAATTTTGGATAACTACTCTCTCTATTAGCATCTTACATGACTATTTTAGCCCTTTGTCGGATTTGAACCGACGGCTTACGCCTTACCATGGCGTTACTCTACCGCTGAGTTAAAGGGGCCTATGTACTGTGAATAAATATAGACTGGCGATAAAAATGGGGTAGAATCCCAATTTTTATTTCCTCGATTGAACTAATTAAGCTGCATCCATGGGGAAGTCAGTAGAACGGAAAGGAAAAACTGATTCTCTTTAATCCCCGGTAGGAACTTCCGGTAAATTGGAAAAAGAATTGACAATTGACTTTGCGGAGACGGGATTTGAACCCGTGACCTCGAGGTTATGAGCCTCGCGAGCTACCAAGCTGCTCCACCCCGCGTAGTTAATGCCTCTAACGTAAGTATTATACATCTCTTAAAGAATTACATTGGACATAAATAATGCATAAACAAAAATGATGAAGATGAGTAAATTGCAGTATTTTATCTATCCATCCTATCTTATCTATTTATCTATCGATAAATAGATAAGATTTCAATTCTCTAAACAAGCGGTAGATAAGGCGGGGGGGTAAGTAGTTTTTCTACCAACTCGATTTCAACACTCCAGGCAAGACACAGGTGTGTGCCATCTCGCGGGGTACGTGTCTGGAAAAACCAAAATCTCGATAATTGGATCTGGGTCGTCCGGTTAGGGAGCACCGGTTACGGAGACGAACGCGTGCACTGTTGCGTGGTAGAGATTGCAATTTTTCGGAAATAATTAGTTTATCCTGGATCCGCAAACTATTCTTAATCTCTCGTCTCAAAAATTGGCGAAGAAGATTATATTTTTTCACCAATTTTTTCTTACTATTCTCCTTTTCAATAAGACTTTTTTTTGCCATAATTGGTAGGTAGGTGAGCAGAGTTGTATTATTACTACGAAACAAGTAGGCAGTCGGTGTGCCGAGTAGAAAGGATAGTGAGGGTAAATCTGACGCGGGAACAAGCAATTTTGTAGTTGAACAAAGATGAAGACTAGCCAAATTTACCTGATGTAGATGCTATCAAGAAAGCTGCGTAGGTAAATATATAACCCACGGAGAAGTGCGCTAATCCAACCAGTCGCGCTTGAACGATAGAAAGGGCAACCGGTTTATCTTTCCACCGTATCATATTTGCAAGAGGCGTTCTTTCATGAGCCCAAGCTAAAGTTTCGATGAGTTCTTGCCAGTAACCGCGCCACGAAATCAAAAACATAAACCCGGTAGCCCACACGAGATGCCCAAACAAAAACATCCATGCCCACACAGATAAGCTGTTCATACCAAAGGGGTTATAGCCATTAATAAGCTGCGAGGAATTTAGCCATAAATAATCTCTTAGCCATCCCATTAGATACGTAGAAGATTCGTTGAATTGAGCAGCATTGCCCTGCCATAAAGTGATGTGTTTCCAGTGCCAATAGAAGGTAACCCATCCAATTGTGTTCAGCATCCAAAAGACAGCTAAGTAGAAAGCATCCCAGGCAGAAATGTCGCAAGTTCCCCCTCGGCCGGGCCATCGCAAGGAAAACTATAACCAAATTCTTTCTTATCCGGCATCAACTTGGACCCGCGTGCATCTAAAGCACCTTTCACCAAAATTAGTGTAGTGGTGTGTAAACCTAAAGCAATGGCGTGGTGAACGAGAAAATCCCCGGACCAATCGTTAAAAATAACGAATTATTGCTACTGTTAACAGCGTCTAACCAGCCAGGTAACCACAAGCCCCGACCAGCATTACTTGCCGGACTATCTACTGAAGATAGAAGCACGTCAAAACCGTATGAAACTTTACCATGAGCAGATTGAATCCACTGAGCAAATACGGGTTCAATAAGAATCTGTTTTTCCGGAGTCCCGAAGGCTAGCATTACATCGTTATGAACATAAAGACCTAACGTATGAAAACCCAGAAATAAACTAGCCCAACTTAGGTGAGATATAATTGCTTCTTTGTGCTCTAACATTCTTGCCAACACATTATCTCTATTCTGCTCGGGATCATAATCTCTAAGAAAGAAGATGGCTCCATGTGCAAAAGCTCCTGCCATGATAAACCCGGCAATGTATTGGTGGTGAGTATATAGTGCTGCTTGGGTCGTATAATCCTGCGCTAGAAAAGCATAGGCGGGTAAGGAATACATATGTTGTGCAACAAGGGAGGTGATGACTCCCAAAGCAGCTAAAGCAAGTCCTAATTGGAAGTGGAGAGAATTATTCACCGTATCATAAAGTCCCCGGTGTCCACGTCCCAGCTTACCTCCCGGGGGAATGTGAGCATCCAAAATTTCTTTCATGCTGTGTCCAATACCAAAGTTAGTTCTGTACATATGGCCGGCAATTATAAACACGACGGCTATTGCTAGGTGGTGATGAGCCATATCAGTTAGCCACAAACTTTGAGTTTGTGGATGGAATCCCCCCAGAAAAGTTGGAATAGCTGTTCCTGCTCCTTGGTTGCTATTGAACAAATGGGTGTTAGAGTCAGGATTTTGCGAGTAAACGCTCCATTGACCCGAAAAAAAAGGTCCCAACCCCTGGGGATGCGGGGCAGTAGTCAATAAATCGTTCCATCTGACATGCCCGCCCCTTGCTTCGGGAATAGCTACATGAATCAAGTGGCCTGTCCAAGCTAGGGAACTCACTCCAAATAATCCTGATAGGTGATGATTAAGACGAGATTCAGCATTTTTGAACCAGGAGATGCTTGGTTTCCATTTGGGTTGGAGGTGTAACCAGCTAGCTAGTAGGAACAAAGCAGCAACAGCTAGCAGAAAAATGGCTCCGGTGTAGAGATCTTCGTTATTGCGTAAACCAATAGTGTACCACCACTGATATACGCCGGAATAGGCAATATTGACCGGGCCCGCGGACCCCCCCCGGGTATAGGCTTCGACCGCCGGTTGACCAAAATGAGGATCCCAAATGGCATGGGCAATCGGCCTGACATGTAATGGGTCCTGTACCCATGTTTCAAAGTTGCCCTGCCAAGCTACGTGGAACAAATTCCCAGAGGTCCATAGAAAAATAATAGCTAACTGACCAAAGTGAGATGCAAATATTTTTTGATAGAGACGTTCTTCGGTAGTATCGTCATGACTTTCAAAATCATGCGCAGTGGCTATGCCAAACCAGATACGACGAGTAGTTGGGTCCTGGGATAGACCCTGGCTGAACTTTGGAAATCTTGATACCATAATGTTTCTCAAATCCTCCTAGCCATTATCCCACTGCAACGATTCTCGCCAGGAAGAATGCCCAAGTTGTGGCGATTCCACCCAGAAGGTAATGAGTTACTCCCACTGCACGTCCCTGTATAATACTCAGAGCTCTGGGTTGGGTAACAGGAGCAACTTTCAATTTGTTATGAGCCCAAACTATAGATTCAATAAGTTCTTGCCAATAGCCGCGACCACTGAATAGAAACATTAAGCTAAAGGCCCAGACAAAATGAGCCCCTAAGAATAGAAGCCCATATGCAGATAATGAAGAACCATATGACTGAATGACTTGAGAAGCCTGTGCCCACAAAAAATCTCGCAGCCATCCATTGATTGTCGTTGAACTTTGTGCAAAGTTTCCTCCAGTGATGTGGCTCACTGCTCCCTGTTCACTTACACTTCCCCATACATCCGATTGCATCTTCCAGCTGAAATGAAATATAACCACTGAAATAGAGTTGTACATCCAAAATAGCCCCAAGAATACGTGATCCCAAGCAGATACCTGGCAGGTGCCCCCCCTTCCGGGGCCGTCGCAAGGAAAGCGAAAACCAAGATTTGCTTTGTCGGGTATTAGTCGAGAGCTGCGTGCAAATAAGACGCCTTTCAATAATATTAGTACAGTAACATGAATTGTGAATGCGTGGATGTGGTGCACCAAAAAATCTGCGGTGCCTAATGGAATTGGAGCTAAGGCCACCTTGCCGGCCACTGCTACTAAGTCGCTCCCACCCCAGGCCAAGCTGGTGCCTGCTGTTGCGTTAGGTGCAGTCGATCCAGGAGCCAAGGCGTGAGTATTCTGGATCCACTGGGCAAAGATTGGTTGCAGTTGAATAGCGGTATCCGAAAACATATCTTGAGGACGCCCCAAGGCACTCATAGTATCGTTGTGAATATACAAACCGAAGCTATGAAAACCAAGGAAGATGCAGACCCAGTTAAGATGTGAAATTATTGTATCACGATGACGAATGACACGATCCAACAGGTTGTTGTATTGAGTAGTTGGATCATAATCCCTTACCACGAAAATAGCTGCATGTGCAGCTGCTCCCACTATTAAGAAACCCCCTATCCACATGTGATGTGTAAACAAAGAAAGTTGTGTTGCGTAGTCGGTAGCTAAGTAGGGATAAGGCGGCATAGCATACATGTGGTGAGAGACAATAATTGTTAAGGATCCCAAAGTGGCAAGATTAATAGCTAATTGAGCGTGCCATGAACTTGTCAAAATCTCGTAAATACCCTTGTGTCCCTCACCCGTGAAAGGTCCTTTATGAGCTTCTAGTATTTCCTTCGTACTATGCCCGATACCCCAATTTGTCCTGTACATATGACCAGCTACCAAAAAGAGAACCGCAATGGCCAAATGGTGATGTGCGGTATCAGTCAACCACAGACCCCCTGTTATCGGGTTCAATCCGCCGCGAAAAGTTAAAAATCCGAGTATTCCGACCAGTTCAAAGTGAAAAACGGAATTAATCCTTTTGCAAAACTTGGATACGTCTGAGCTAGAAGATCACGATTAAGGATGAGTTCGTGAGGAAGGGGTATTTCTTCGGGGTCAACACCTGCGTCTAGGAGCTGATTGATAGGGAGCGATACGTGTATTTGATGTCCCGCCCATCCTAGCGATCCCAATCCCAATAGACCGGCCAAGTGATGATTCAACATGGATTCGACATTTTGAAACCAAGCTAATTTTGGAGCAGCCTTGTGATAGTGAAACCAACCAGCAAAAAACATTAATCCAGCAAAAACTAAAGCACCCACGGCTGTGCAATAGAGCTGTAACTCGCTAGTTATTCCGGAAGCTCGCCATAGTTGGAAGAATCCGGACGTTATTTGCACGCCCTGAAACCCCCCGCCCACATCTCCATTAAGTATTTCTTGACCCACTATTGGCCAAACAACTTGGGCACTGGGTTTTACGTGTGTGGGATCATTCAGCCATGACTCATAGTTGGAAAAACGGGCTCCATGAAAATACATCCCGCTCAACCGAATGAAAATAATAGCTAGTTGGCCAAAATGCGCACTAAATATCTTACGGGATATATCCTCCAAGTCATTGGTATGACTATCAAAATCATGGGCATCGGCGTGTAGGTTCCAAATCCATGTAGTGGTACTGGGACCCTTAGCTAAATTTCTTGCGAAATGTCCAGGCTGAGCCCACTTCTCGAAAGAAGTTTTTACAGGATCCTTCTCTACCATAATTTTGACTTCTGGTTCTGGCGAACGAATAGTCATTGGGACTCTCCTCTCTTCGAGCAGGGGATAGCAACAACCTACCAACAGGAGATATAAAATTTCTGAGAATTGGGGGTTTCATTAACATGCAAGAATCTGTTACTTCCCTCCAAATTTGAAAGTTGAACGTCTATAGTGAAGAGATCATGTGGGATAGGCTTTCGGTGGTATTATTACACGGCTTAGCGGCGCCTGATGGACTTGATAAGTAATACTAATTGCCCCCCCCCCCCCGGGGGGGGGGGGGGGTCGACGTCTGAGAAACAAAAAGTTTTACTTACTTTGACTTCCCTATTTAGGAAGTCACGCTACTCTCGTACTGTTGTTCCAACTCTCCCACCGATGAGACGGGGAGAAGCGTCCCGTAATTTTCAGCCAATTCTGTGCTTCGGCATAATTGTCGGGGGAAAGTGCTATTGCCCGTCGCCAATACTCAGCAGCCTGATCAAACCAAGCTTCCGAAATTTCTAAATCTCCTTGATAAATGGCCTGTTCCCCTCGACAAGAATGGATGATTCCTTTCCCAGTAATCTCCTCCTTCAGAACCGAACTTGGGGGTTCCCACCCCATACGGCTCATATGACTGCACTCCCACCCTTTGGGTGAGGGATGAATCCTACTCCCGAGGTGAGGTGTGGGAAAACTAAAAATAGCCAGGTTTTCAATTCTATTCGTTCCAAATAAAACCTTTTCCGTACTCACAGCTATTGGGAAGAGAATAAAAATCTCTCCCGTCACTAACTACCCTATCTCAACATGGATCTTTCAAAATGAGAGAAATTTTTTCCTTTGGGATTTGGTACTACGCCGTGTCTCGCCACTTAGTGCTTTTTCAACTGCCTCTTCTACAGAAACGAGTTGCATAAATCTTTGATGAGCCAGCTTCATTGTATCGATCCAGATTTTCAATGAGAAATCCTTACGACGCTGCATCCCCTTATTTAGTTAAATTATCCATAGGAAGGTTAGGCCGGTTACCTCCTCCGAACTCGGATTGTTTGGAAGGGGGCTAAATCCCGCAGCTCGTGGCAACTCCCGTCTAGAAAGATGCTTGGGGGAAGCCTTTTTTTTTATCGGTTGATTGATCATGAACCGAGGAGTCCCGAGGTGTAGATAGTCGCACGTGGTGGCAGATCACAGCCATATTATTAAAAGCTTGTGGCAAAAAGGAATTACGCTCCGACGCTTGAAAGTAGTATTCCAAAGCTTTTGCATGGTTACCATTACTGGTATGAATAGGACCTATATTGTGGGGTATGTAACTTCGGTCGTAAGAATCAATCTCCAAACGCATGGCTTTGTAGTAACTTCCCGAAGCTTCTGCATATTCTCCCTCTGATTGGGCCGACATCCGTTACGGTTGCTTACGCAGAAAAGCCCCGATTCAAAACCGCACGTGAAACTTCTGTATCATACGGCTCCTCCTGCCCAATTTAATTTACGAGGAAGCAATTTGAGAAGTTTCATTACTCCTGCTCTTGATAAGATTTCTAACCAGGCGGGGGTTAGTGTATGACAAAATCGGTATCTAACCATCCTTCTTACAAGGAGTTTTCTTTTTTTATTGGATCGATTGCGTTGCCGTCAATGAATTAGTGGTAGCTAAACTCCCTGGCAATTTCTTCGTTCCCAACGCTTTGTTTCTCAGAGGATTATTCACCCCGGCAATCTCCGATGATCTAAGGGATATCCAAAATACAAACGGGATGGTTGCTTGTTACCCCAATCGCAATTAGTCGTTATCGCGACTCCGGAGTTGTCGAAAACGCATAACATCTTTTGAATTAAGAGGTTGACGAAGAGTTTGTATTGCCGATTTCTCTAGTGGTGTATACCCCCTCCACGCTTACTCCTAAGATTTCCACGTATCACCAATTAACAGGTTTAACCTCCTGCTTGCTCGATACCTCGATCCGCGGGAGACGGGAGCCGTAGCTTGCGGGGCTGCATCAATCGTGGATACGCAACCGAAGGATTTGTTCGGCATTCGAAAAACACCTTTCTCAAATGTGGGCTTTTCAAATTGAGAGTTTTCTCCAATTAAGTGGGAATAGTGCTAAATTACCTCCCTTCTCGAATCGCACCATCCCTGTAGTATATAGAAGCTTCCCTCTCCCTCTTAGTAGTAGGTAGAATTCGTATGAGAATATCCGCTAGAATTGTGAAAGTTTTATCAATAAAATTATCATTTCTCTGCGACCTAGGCATAATCAAAATTACTCCTTGTTTTCTTTTTATTACTTCACCTATTACTAATCCGTCAGTTGAAATTACGGAAGAAAGGTAAGAAATCTATTTGGAGAATAACTTGGAAGAGAGAAGTAGTCGAGTGATAAGTGGAATGAGATTTTAATTGGTGTCGGAAACTTCCGTCACGTTTCACCCCTATTTCGAGGGGTACTTAGTGAAACGGATACCCGCAAATTACTTGCCACTTCATCGCCTAAAGTCATAAAATAAAATCAGAGGTTTCACTGGTGAAATATCGCAGCTCGGGGAAAGGTGGCCGAGTGGTTTAAGGTGTGGCACCGGAAATGCTATGTAGATTTCTAGCTACCGAGGGTTCGAATCCCTCCCTTTCCTATTTCTATTATTACTTTCTCGGGATACTTTTGTCTATTCCTTGAAATGTAGTTGAACAATTATCTTGGAAAAGATGAAGTCGGAATAAGAGTTTTAATCTGTTTCCGGATACGGATAAAAAGGAGTTGAAAGAATACTTCAACAAAAACGATAGATGGGGGCTACTCTATCTCTTCACTTCGGTATCAAATGGACCGAAATAGCGCATAACTATAACTGGGAAACAACGTCGTGGGCCAAATCAACTTTTTTTTTAATCGGAAAATATTCCGTCACCCTCGAAACTAGAAGAGAAGGTTTTTAAATTTCAAGACTTAGAGGATTAAGAGGTAGACGGAATAGCTTTTCATGACTTTCTGCTAATCCGCCCCCCAACTTGCATCATTCGGAGTTTTCCAACTAAGTATTTTCAGGACAAATATCTACAAAGTATTTGATTGAATCGAATAAAAGCTTCTTCTACTAAGCTTTTCGAGAGTAATACTCAACAACTAACAATTCATTGATATCCAAATTGACGGATTCCCGGTTGACCAGATGGTTGACTAATCCCGTTGGTTCACCCGTTTTCGAAATAGACAGAGTTAGGTGATCTGGTACTTCGTTCCCACTGAGAGACTCACTCTTCGGAGCATTGGCAGAAGTTGGTCGGTTCCGAATACTGATAATATCCCTAGGTTTACATCGATAGCTTGGTATATCCACAACGCGATGGTTTACCAAAATATGTCTGTGACAAACCAGCTGTCGGGCAGCGGGAATTGTGGAAGCCATGCCTAACTGAAAAATAATATTATCCAGACGCATCTCAAGCAGTTGCAACGGAACTTGACCTGTCGAACCCCTAGTTCTTCTAGCAATGCGAACATATCTTAGTAATTGGCGTTCTGTCAATCCATAGTTAAGACGTAATCTCTGTTTGGCTTCCAAACGCACGCAGAATTGAGAAATCTTTCTCGACGTTGATTGGTCAACAGCAAGTCGAAATTCCCCCAAGTTAGACGTATTACTCTTACCCGTACCCGTAAGTCCTGGCAAATTTTTTAGACGACGCATCAATTTTAGACGAGGTCCTCGATACCGAGACGTAAAAACTCCTTTTCTATAAAATAAAATGAATGTTTTCCAAGTGGCAAAAAAAAACTATGGGGTCGGCACGGAAATATTATTCATATCCACCACCAAATTTGGTAGAAGTTAATTGAAAATAGTATCTGTAGAAATCATAACATATAGTTAAAAAAATTGATAAATATCCACTTCGACTTGTTAAAAGTATTTGAATAGAAAGATGGGTGGAGTAGACGGAGATTCATTACTGGTGCATACAAAAATTTGTACTGAATGAGATGAATACGTTATGGCATATACATTTACATAAAGATTCTGTAAAGGAAACTTGCATATAGTAATGTGACAGGTGTATTGCTTCGAGTACTGTGTCCATATATACTTACTTTAGTGCTGAAGAGAAAAAAAAAAGTGGAGGATAAGTCAATTGTTGCCAATTGATAGACAGAGTTTCTCGTGCGTATTCCCATTCTTAGCGAACGGGAGGCAAGGTTGGAAAGAGCGCTGTAGAACAGAAGCGAAAAAAGTAGAATGTTTAGATTAGACATGCGCATATTTGTACATATGTGCTAATCTTTCCACTTGATGACTTTTCACCTGGATAGAATGGAAGCAAGTTGACAAATAAAAGGAAAGTGCACCAAAATTACTTTGAACTTTCGATAATGAGGAAATATCTAGGTATTTTCCTTCGCGGTTCCTTGGGGCCTAAAGGTGGGGATATGGCGAAATGGTAGACGCAGCGGACTCAATCGGATTGAGCCTAGGTATGGAAACGTATCAAGTGGCAACTCCCAGATTCAGGAAACCTGGGATTATTCAGCAGGCAATCCTGAGCCAAATCCCGTTCCACGTTGTGGAGTAGTGATCAGATCGCTAAAAAAGCGGATAGGTACAGAGACTCGAAGGGGGTTATTCTAGCGGCGAACTATTAATAACTAGTTTTCAAATATTGAAATGTTCGATGTGGTTGGCCGCATGAGGTAAAGCAGATAGAAAGATTGAAGTGGAGTTGGGAAAAAGGATGTCTCAAAAGCATTAATGATTAAAAGCATCCGCGGATGGGCTGAAATGATCCTAGAGTAGAATGTTGTTTGGATTGCACGTTGAAGTATCGTGGATCCTCTTTTGTTATTGATGGATCCAGAGCTCTGTTCATGAGGGTAATGGTGACTCTTTCTAGCTTCTTGTTCTTCAGGACCTCGCACTCGTCGAACTTCAAAACAAACTTGAGAACCCCACCGGATTCCTCTCGACTGATGTCAAAGCATTGAACTGCATGCCTTTGCAATGCTTCAAGATCAACGAAGAGGTTATTGTGCTTGTTAAGCTATACCTCTCTGCTGCCCTTGCCTAAGAACGTTGCTTCAATATGGAATGGTGACCCAAGTTTCTCAAACACCTCATCGTTTACGTGCCAGCGAGCAGCCTTTACATGTGATGGCTTTGGCAGCAATGATCCTCTCTGTAGTTTATTTTGAGACGTTGGAGAGGGGGAATAGGGAACACACCCAGCACACAAAATACTTGCCTCTCTATAGCCCAGGGATTCCACAGCACCCTAACCTCTCAAAAAACACCTTCAAATTGGCTAATTTGCACCAACAACTCCGCTTTAGCATACAAACCAACTATCTCACACCTTGCAAAAAAACACCCATGTTTTAGGGAAAAACTACTCCCCTGTTTATACTCACGAGCATGACACAGACAACATACTTATCATCCGATGACACGACTAACCCGTAGGTGCACGTAGGAAATCTTGTTAGCTTGTCAGGCTAAGACCAATCTACACATACGCACTTTTATGATGCATCAATCACTAACCCTGATAGATTGCAACCCACTTTATCCCTAAACGCTCACAACACAGTTTACACGTCCAATGAACTCGGAATCGCATCAAACTTACTAGGCACCATCCTCTCACTAGGACATATTTACCTATAAGTCTAATCTCACCAGATTAGAACCCTAGCTATCTCGAATACTGTCGCGATAGACTAACAGGTCATAATCCAAAAGTGGGCGAAACCTAAGTTTATCAGTATCAATGTGTGGCTAATCTCTTTCTCATTCCATGAAGCACTTGAGTATTGAAAACAGACACCGTTTGTGCTACTTACAAGCAAAACAAGCTCGAGGAAGAATCGATCGCGATCAACTCGAAACGGCGAATGCATGGCGTGGGTGCGTAGCTCTCGGAGAGACTACCGCGATGGTGTGGTCGCGTCGTGAATCCGGTGAGGGAGAAGTGCGTAGCGAAGAGGATAAGACACACTCACACTCTCTCTCTCTCTCTCTCTCTGAGACTCGTACGACACAGGATTAATTCAAAAAAATGTTATTCCAAAATGGTTCTAAGGTGACTTTTATACTTTAGTCACCTTAGCTCAAAAATGTACATGGGGTTCTCTTGCTCATGATTACAAAGTGGGAATAAATCTGAGTCCTGACTAACTGACTAATATTTACATAATCCAGATGAATGGATCAAAATGATAAAACGTCTTTCACATAAAAAATGGAATTTGATATGCTTTACAAGATGGGCTCATTACAACAGTTGGACCAATGGGACATATTTACCTATAAGTCTAATCTCACCATATTAGAAACCTAGCTATCTCGAATACCGTTGCGATAGACCAACAGGTCATAATCCAAAAAGTGGGCGAAAGTTAAGTTTTATCATATCTATGTGTAGCTAATCTCTTTCTCATTCCATGAAGCACATGAGTATATAAAACAGACACCCGTTTGTGCTACTTACAAGCAAAACAAGCTCGAGGAAGAATCGATCGCGATCAACTCAAAACGGCGAATGCATGGCATGGGTGCGTAGCTCTCGGAGAGACTACCGCGATGGTGTGGTCGCGTCGTGAATCCGTGAGGGAGAAGCGTGTATCGAAGAGGATAAGACACACTCACACACTCTCTCTCTCTCTCTCTCTCTCTCTCTCTCAGACTCGTACGACACAGGATGGGTTTTTTCCATGCCTTGTGTGGACCATATTGATAGTGAGCCGTATGTCTTGGCAAAATATGGACCATGGTTGAATAGTATGTGCTGCATTGAAATAAAAGAAAATGGTCAGTAGAGTACAATTTAAATTTTTTGTGTATACATAGAATGCCAACCCACCATGTAATGTGTGATATGTTGCCCACCCCACCCTGTAAGGTAAGTATTTTTCCAATCGAGCAAGGCTGCTTGAAATGATGTGAGATTACTTTGGTCCCAAGAATGCTGCTCAATGTAGTGAAAAATTTTATCTAGTGATTTCCACACATTCGCCTTGTGATTCTGGATTGCCCCACCACCAGCATTGTCTTTAACCACTTTATGTATCTGTTTCCATTTGTTGAACATGTTTCTCCTTTCTTCTCTATTTGAATCTTTGAGGCTAAACCCAAGAAACCTTCTTGCCTTCACTCCGCCTATCGATGCTTTCCTCGGTACCTTGTACCGACTTTGAGACATCTTAGGGTCCTCTTTGATTTTGACATTGCCTCCATGCAAACCAATGTCTGAGATCACTCCCTCTAATGCTTTGATCACTCTTTTCGACTCACTCTCTGGCTTTAATGTCCATGCAAAACATATGTACAAATGAACCACCTTTTCAATTATTCGATAGAGTGCATGAAGTGTACAGACGTGAACTGTACTCAGAGAAATATCAAGCACTGGTTTAAAAAGTCTTATCTTGAAGATGTCTGTTGGGAGCTCTATTCATTGCACACTCTCAAGAGATTGTGTATCAGCCATGCAATATAAGCATGGATTTGCCACAGTTGCTCTGTGTTATGTTGTACATACACTTAAGAGTCTTTAAGTCACCTGCCATGTGCCATTCCACTGTGTAGTCACCAAATCCTTCCACTGAAAGAACGGCTCCGTTTCTTTGTTCACTGATGATAGAAGGAATTTGGGTTTGACTAAAAACCCAATCGAGGATTTCAAAATTTTCCTTATCAACCTGGAGTGCAAAACGAAAAACACAAAATCAACAACCAAATAATCAATATTTTTGTTATCATAGAGTGAACGAAGTATACCTGAAATGATCCTAGAGTTAGAATGTTGTTTTGGATTGCACGTTGAAGTATCGTGGATCCTCTTTTGTTATTGATGGATCCAGAGCTCTGTTCATGAGGGTAATGGTGACTCTTTCTAGCTTCTTGTTCTTCAGGACCTCGCACTCGTCGAACTTCAAAACAAACTTGAGAAACCCACCGGATTCCTCTCGACTGATGTCAAAGCATTGAACTGCATGCCTTTGCAATGCTTCAAGATCAACGAAGAGGTTATTGTGCTTGTTAAGCTATACCTCTCTGCTGCCCTTGCCTAAGAACGTTGCTTCAATATGGAATGGTGACCCAAGTTTCTCAAACACCTCATCGTTTACGTGCCAGCGAGCAGCCTTTACATGTGATGGCTTTGGCAGCAATGATCCTCTCTGTAGTTTATTTTGAGACGTTGGAGAGGGGGAATAGGGAACACACCCAGCACACAAAATACTTGCCTCTCTATAGCCCAGGGATTCCACAGCACCCCTAACCTCTCAAAAAACACCTTCAAATTGGCTAATTTGCACCAACAACTCCGCTTTAGCATACAAACCAACTATCTCACACCTTGCAAAAAAAACACCCATGTTTTAGGGAAAAACTACTCCCCTGTTTATACTCACGAGCATGACACAGACAACATACTTATCATCCGATGACACGACTAACCCGTAGGTGCACGTAGGAAATCTTGTTAGCTTGTCAGGCTAAGACCAATCTACACATACGCACTTTTATGATGCATCAATCACTAACCCTGATAGATTGCAACCCACTTTATCCCTAAACGCTCACAACACAGTTTACACGTCCAATGAACTCGGAATCGCATCAAACTTACTAGGCACCATCCTCTCACTAGGACATATTTACCTATAAGTCTAATCTCACCAGATTAGAACCCTAGCTATCTCGAATACTGTCGCGATAGACTAACAGGTCATAATCCAAAAGTGGGCGAAACCTAAGTTTATCAGTATCAATGTGTGGCTAATCTCTTTCTCATTCCATGAAGCACTTGAGTATTGAAAACAGACACCGTTTGTGCTACTTACAAGCAAAACAAGCTCGAGGAAGAATCGATCGCGATCAACTCGAAACGGCGAATGCATGGCGTGGGTGCGTAGCTCTCGGAGAGACTACCGCGATGGTGTGGTCGCGTCGTGAATCCGGTGAGGGAGAAGTGCGTAGCGAAGAGGATAAGACACACTCACACTCTCTCTCTCTCTCTCTCTCTGAGACTCGTACGACACAGGATTAATTCAAAAAAATGTTATTCCAAAATGGTTCTAAGGTGACTTTTATACTTTAGTCACCTTAGCTCAAAAATGTACATGGGGTTCTCTTGCTCATGATTACAAAGTGGGAATAAATCTGAGTCCTGACTAACTGACTAATATTTACATAATCCAGATGAATGGATCAAAATGATAAAACGTCTTTCACATAAAAAATGGAATTTGATATGCTTTACAAGATGGGCTCATTACAACAGTTGGACCAATGGGACATATTTACCTATAAGTCTAATCTCACCATATTAGAAACCTAGCTATCTCGAATACCGTTGCGATAGACCAACAGGTCATAATCCAAAAGTGGGCGAAAGTTAAGTTTATCAGTATCTATGTGTAGCTAATCTCTTTCTCATTCCATGAAGCACATGAGTATTGAAAACAGACACCGTTTGTGCTACTTACAAGCAAAACAAGCTCGAGGAAGAATCGATCGCGATCAACTCAAAACGGCGAATGCATGGCATGGGTGCGTAGCTCTCGGAGAGACTACCGCGATGGTGTGGTCGCGTCGTGAATCCGGTGAGGGAGAAGCGTGTATCGAAGAGGATAAGACACACTCACACTCTCTCTCTCTCTCTCTCTCTCTCTCAGACTCGTACGACACAGGATTTTTTTCCATGCCTTGTGTGGACCATATTGATAGTGAGCCGTATGTCTTGGCAAAATATGGACCATGGTTGAATAGTATGTGCTGCATTGAAATAAAAGAAAATGGTCAGTAGAGTACAATTTAAAATTTTGTTGTGTATACATAGAATGCCAACCCACCATGTAATGTGTGATATGTTGCCCACCCCACCCTGTAAGGTAAGTATTTTTCCAATCGAGCAAGGCTGCTTGAAATGATGTGAGATTACTTTGGTCCCAAGAATGCTGCTCAATGTAGTGAAAAATTTTATCTAGTGATTTCCACACATTCGCCTTGTGATTCTGGATTGCCCCACCACCAGCATTGTCTTTAACCACTTTATGTATCTGTTTCCATTTGTTGAACATGTTTCTCCTTTCTTCTCTATTTGAATCTTTGAGGCTAAACCCAAGAAACCTTCTTGCCTTCACTCCGCCTATCGATGCTTTCCTCGGTACCTTGTACCGACTTTGAGACATCTTAGGGTCCTCTTTGATTTTGACATTGCCTCCATGCAAACCAATGTCTGAGATCACTCCCTCTAATGCTTTGATCACTCTTTTCGACTCACTCTCTGGCTTTAATGTCCATGCAAAACATATGTACAAATGAACCACCTTTTCAATTATTCGATAGAGTGCATGAAGTGTACAGACGTGAACTGTACTCAGAGAAATATCAAGCACTGGTTTAAAAGTCTTATCTTGAAGATGTCTGTTGGGAGCTCTATTCATTGCACACTCTCAAGAGATTGTGTATCAGCCATGCAATATAAGCATGGATTTGCCACAGTTGCTCTGTGTGTTATGTTGTACATACACTTAAGAGTCTTTAAGTCACCTGCCATGTGCCATTCCACTGTGTAGTCACCAAATCCTTCCACTGAAAGAACGGCTCCGTTTCTTTGTTCACTGATGATAGAAGGAATTTGGTTTGACTAAAAACCCAATCGAGGATTTCAAAATTTTCCTTATCAACCTGGAGTGCAAAACGAAAAACACAAAATCAACAACCAAATAATCAATATTTTTGTTATCATAGAGTGAACGAAGTATACCTGAAATGATCCTAGAGTTAGAATGTTGTTTTGGATTGCACGTTGAAGTATCGTGGATCCTCTTTTGTTATTGATGGATCCAGAGCTCTGTTCATGAGGGTAATGGTGACTCTTTCTAGCTTCTTGTTCTTCAGGACCTCGCACTCGTCGAACTTCAAAACAAACTTGAGAACCCCACCGGATTCCTCTCGACTGATGTCAAAGCATTGAACTGCATGCCTTTGCAATGCTTCAAGATCAACGAAGAGGTTATTGTGCTTGTTAAGCTATACCTCTCTGCTGCCCTTGCCTAAGAACGTTGCTTCAATATGGAATGGTGACCCAAGTTTCTCAAACACCTCATCGTTTACGTGCCAGCGAGCAGCCTTTACATGTGATGGCTTTGGCAGCAATGATCCTCTCTGTAGTTTATTTTGAGACGTTGGAGAGGGGGAATAGGGAACACACCCAGCACACAAAATACTTGCCTCTCTATAGCCCAGGGATTCCACAGCACCCCTAACCTCTCAAAAAACACCTTCAAATTGGCTAATTTGCACCAACAACTCCGCTTTAGCATACAAACCAACTATCTCACACCTTGCAAAAAAACACCCATGTTTTAGGGAAAAACTACTCCCCTGTTTATACTCACGAGCATGACACAGACAACATACTTATCATCCGATGACACGACTAACCCGTAGGTGCACGTAGGAAATCTTGTTAGCTTGTCAGGCTAAGACCAATCTACACATACGCACTTTTATGATGCATCAATCACTAACCCTGATAGATTGCAACCCACTTTATCCCTAAACGCTCACAACACAGTTTACACGTCCAATGAACTCGGAATCGCATCAAACTTACTAGGCACCATCCTCTCACTAGGACATATTTACCTATAAGTCTAATCTCACCAGATTAGAACCCTAGCTATCTCGAATACTGTCGCGATAGACTAACAGGTCATAATCCAAAAGTGGGAGAAACTTAAGTTTATCAGTATCAATGTGTAGCTAATCTCTTTCTCATTCCATGAATCACTTGAGTATTGAAAACAGACACCGTTTGTGCTACTTACAAGCAAAACAAGCTCGAGGAAGAATCGATCGCGATCAACTCGAAACGGCGAATGCGTGGGGTGGGTGCGTAGCTCTCGGAGAGACTACCTTGATGGTGTGGTCGTGTCGTGAATCCAGTGAGGGAGAAGCGCGTAGCGAAGAGGATAAGACACACTCACACACTCTCTCTCTCTCTCAGACTCGTACGACACAGGATTAATTCAAAAAAATGTTATTCCAAAATGGTTCTAAGGTGACTTTTATACTTTAGTCACCTTAGCTCAAAAATGTACATGGGGTTCTCTTGCTCATGATTACAAAGTGGGAATAAATCTGAGTCCTGACTAACTGACTAATATTTACATAATCCAGACGAATGGATCAAAATGATAAAACATCTTTGACATAAAAAATGGAATTTGATATGCTTTACAAGATGGGCTCATTACAACAGTTGGACCAATGGGACATATTTACGTATAAGTCTAATCTCACCAGATTAGAAACCTAGCTATCTCGAATACCGTCGCGATAGACCAACAGGTCATAATCCAAAAGTGGGCGAAGCTTAAGTTTATCAGTATCTATGTGTAGTTAATCTCTTTCTCATTCCATGAAGGACTTGAGTATTGAAAACAACCACCGTTTGTGCTACTTACAAGCAAAACAAGCTCGAGGAAGAATCGATCGCGATCAACTTGAAACGGCAAATGCGTGGCGTGGGTGCGTAGCTCTCGGAGAGACTACCGCGATGGTGTGGTCGTGTCGTGAATCCAGTGAGGGAGAAGCGCGTAGCGAAGAGGATAAGACACACTCACACACTCTCTCTCTCTCTCAGACTCGTACGACACAGGATTAATTCAAAAAAATGTTATTCCAAAATGGTTCTAAGGTGACTTTTATACTTTAGTCACCTTAGCTCAAAAATGTACATGGGGTTCTCTTGCTCATGATTACAAAGTGGGAATAAATCTAAGTCCTGACTAACTGACTAATATTTATATAATCCAGACGAATGGATCAAAATGATAAAACGTCTTTGACATAAAAAATGTAATTTGATATGCTTTACAAGATGGGCTCATTACAACAGTTGGACCAATGGGGCTCCAACACTCCCCCCCTCCTAATTCATGTCTACCACGACATGATCGTCTTTGTCTTCATTGTCATTGTCGTCTTTCGTGGTTGATTTGATGTAGAAACGCATCATAGCGCATAGACTCACTTGCCATTAATGGGCCAAAATTTTTTGACTTGTACATGAAGAAGCTCGTGTAAAATGCTTCTTCAAAGGTTTGGAGATGGTAGCTTGGCAGAAACATCAGCCGTTTGAAATAGGCATACAATACTGGCTCTGTCGGTGGCTCACTTAAATCGTATGACAACTCTGAGATGCTCCTTTCAGTATTCATATACTCTGATGTCCAGCTTTCTGAGAAGACTGTGAGACAGGCCAAAAATGTTCGAGCTATCTGACATAGCATCGTGCAGGATAGGTCAGGAGAGCCTCCGTATTCTGCTATGGCACCCTGCAAGGTTTTCACCATGTAAGAACCGGATAATCTCTCTCCCTCTGCTGGCCCTGGAATTACTGGATAATTCAGCCATGTCGGATTTCTGCTCTGTAGTGCTTTATGTTGGCTGTAGGTGTATGTTCAGGGAGTTGGGCAAAACGTTCTGTCATTCCTCAGTTCAGGCGGTGCGTTGACTAAGTGGATTAGGTTATTAGGATGATCCAATAGCCATTGACGCCTCCACTTTGATTGGCTGTCCACTATTCTGTTTTGTTGTTCCCTATCTTGTACTTCTCCTTCAAATACTGGCACTTGTTCTTCTTTTCCAAGCTTCCGTTGATGTGTTAGAGTCTCATACTTCAGCAGAGCATAGGGTAACATAGGTGCATTCCATTCCTGCCGTAGCTCTACTACTGTTTTGCCCGATCTGGAAAGCCCTTGTAGCAACTCCTTTTCGAGTTGCATAGCCTTGTACCATATCATTTCTGTTTGTTTTTCCATCTGCTCAGCCAGCCTCTGCTCTTCCAATTTCGTGACTGAATCTTCTTCTGTCTCTTGGTCTTTGGAGCCGGTTTGATCAGCCTGCGTATGCGTCTCCTGTTCATCTGAATCTTCGTCATACTCATCTTGACCCCCATAAACTTCGGAGAGTCCAGCCAAATTCATTGTTACTGGCTCCATGTGCACTCGTACCTGTCCTTGGTGCTGCCCTACACTTTGTAGACTTGCGATTTGTGCGGTCATTGTTCTACTATTGATTTGTAGAGCTTGAAATTCCATGTCTTTTTTAGCGGCCGACTCCTCTAACTGTTTTATCCTGATGTGCAAGTTTTCATTTTCTTCCCTGAGTGATTTGGAAACAATGCTTTCCATTTCACTTTCAGGAGCTGGTCCTTGTTGTTGTTCACTTTGCAAGTCTGAAATTTGTCTTTGTAATTGATCTTCTGCTCTAAGCGCACTTTCAGCAATCATTAAATGCTGTTTTCTTTCCAACTCCAGCTCCCTCTTTAGTGCAACCACTTCTTCTTCTGGGTGGACTGCTGGTGTTGTTGGTAGCGAAGTTTTTTGCTTCTTAGCACGTTCGATTTCTCTTGCTTGGATATCTGTTACTGCTCTCAAATATTTGACTTCAATTTGTAAGTCGTCGATGACGACTTGCAAACTTTTGATGGTCTCTAGCACATCTTGCTTTTCCTTTTCTAACTTTTGGATGTGTTCGTCTCTGTCACTGACATCTTCAAGGAATACGTTTAGTGTATCTTCACATATGGCATTGAAATCTTCCGACACTTGTGTTACCATATACATGTGGTAGTGATGTGTGTGAACACACTAGGACCGCCGGGGCATTTTTTCCCTTTTTAGGAGGTTTTTTCCCCCGTGCATTGTATATACGCCCATCACTCTAGGGCTATCTATCTTTCCATTGCACACTAAGTAAGACACTCTCCATTGTGTGCCTTGAGCTTCCTTCGTCTTCTCCAAGCTGTGTGTGTTTCTCTGCAACCCTAATTCCAACAATTGGTATCAGAGCAGGTCACGTCCTCCCGGGCTTAGTCGCCAGCTGCTCCAGCACACGCCTGCTCACTTTCTCCGATTTCAGTGAGCTTTGGCGAGCGTTCGCGGGTCGACAAATATTTTGGGAGTGCTCAAAGAGCTTGGTCTACTCAGAATTTTGATTTGGGCTCATTTCGGCCTCCATTTCCACTACGGGCAGTACTGCACAGGCTATTTCGTCATTTTGTGCAGATTTTCTGTCAGTGCCGCTTTCTGCATAACAGGTGCCTTATAGTCTTCTACGGTTTGTTCTATATAGCACAAGTTGTTCCCGCTCCATTTCTCCTATTTTCGGGCAGTTTTCACATCAGGTGCAGCATTTACCATGGCTGACAACAACAACACAGATGTGTTCAAGATGTTTGCTGCTGAGGACAGGTTGGATGGGGACAACTACCCTATGTGGGCTTATATGATGCAACATGTTCTTGTGTCAAAAGGTGTCTGGAACATTGTGCAGGGCATTGATGTACGTCCTGGTTCTGAAGTTGTAGGCGATATTGAGGATGTTGCAGGTCTTGCTGCAAGGATTGCAACTGTTAGAGTTGTTTTGCCTACGGCAGAACAAGCTCGTTGGGATGTTAAGGATGCGCAGGCTCATGCATTGATTGCGTTGTCTGTGAAGCGCACCATTATTCCTCACATCCGTTCAGCAAAATCTGCAAAACAGGCTTGGGATATTCTAGCAGGTCTTTATGCAAGCCGCAATGAGGCTAAAATTGCTTTGCTGCGTAAAGAGCTAGAGTCGAAGATTATGCATGAGGAAGATGATATGGACACTTTCCTTGCTAGTGTCAAGGATATCAATGAGCAACTCATTTCTGCAGGTGAAGTCATTTCGGACAGTTCCCTTGTGCAGACTGTTCTTGATGCCTTACCAGATTCCTACCAGACTTTTGCTAGTACTTGGAGACTCATGACCCAAGGAAATCCTGAAGTTGTCAAGTTTGATGCATTATGCACATTGCTGTTGCAAGAGTCACTTTCTAGAAAAAACAGGACTAGGCAGCGTGCAGTTGAACAGGCTTTTATTGCTTCTCAAAGAAAGGGTGGTAACAGTAATGCAGCCACTTCTTATGGTTCTGCTGCGAGTGGCAAAAATTCTGTTCCTAATGCTTCTGCTGGCAGCACTTCGTCTGGCAATTCTGGTGATAAGGGCAAAAACAAGATGCGTTGCCATTATTGTAAAGCCAATGATCACTTGATCAAGTCGTGTCCTAAGTTGAAGGCCAAAGAGGCTAAGAAGAAAGAGGGTGGTTCCACTGCAAATGCTGGTTCCACTACAAATGCAGCCATTGTTGAGTCTTCTGTGAAAGGAGATTGTGATGCTGATGTTGATGCAGAATGGGCTTTTAGCGCAGAGTGCACTTACAATCCTGCTGTCCATGATGCATGTTTGTCAGTTGCTGCAGATTCACATGTGTGGTATTTCGACAGTGGTGCTACAAAGCACATTACCTCACATCATAAATTGTTTACCTCTCTCGAGTCTGTCCCTCATGGGAATTCAGTCACTTGTGCCAACAACGCCTCTTATCCAGTTCAGGGAGTTGGAAAGATAGTGCTCACTGCTGCTAATGGCAGTTCCTTCACACTTGTTGATGCACTTTATGTACCTGGGATCAAGAAGAATCTCTTGTCTGTATCCGCACTTGCTAGACTTGGACTTGTAGTCAAATTTGTGGATGACAGATGTACAATTCATGATCTCAGTTTTGGTGATGAAATTGTTGCATCTGGGCTTTTGTGCCGTGGGCTGTATAAGATCACTTTGTATGACAAGTGTGGACAAAATTTTGCAAATGCTGTTGTAGATTCAAGGGCTATTTCAGATGCAAAACTTTGGCATGCACGTTTTGGTCATCTGAATTTTGCCAGTTTGCTGCGTTTGCAGAAATCTGATATGGTTGCTTCTTTGCCGCCTCTTGAAGCACCTGTCAAACATGTTTGTGAAGGCTGTATTCTGGGTAAAATGCAGCGTTCTAAGTTTCCAAAGGATGGTTCAGTTAGGGCCACATGCAGGTTGCAGCTTGTGCATAGTGATGTTTTTGGGCCCATGCAAACTCCGTCCTTGGGAAATTACCTGTACTTCGTGACTTTCATTGATGATTACTCTAGGCATGCATGGGTATTTCCGCTTAAAGCGAAGTGCGAAGTTTTTATGTGCTTCAAACAATTTTTGGCTATGGCTGAAAATGTTTGAAAATGTACTATGGGCACCCTCCGTTCCGATCGAGGGGGGGAGTATATGTCTCATGAATTTAATGCATTTCTGGCTAGTCGTGGGATAAAACACCAATGTACAGTGCCTTATACACCTCAGCAAAATGGTGTTGCTGAGAGGAAAAACAGGTCACTAACGAAAATGGCACGATGTATGGTCAAAAGTCAAGCTTTGCCGCATTCTTTTTGGCTTGAGGCCATCATGTGTGCCACTTATGTACTTAACAGGTGTCCTACGAAAGCTTGGCAGTCTATTACTCCATATGAAGCATGGCATGATAGAAAACCTTCTATTGAGCACATGCGTGTTTTTGGCTGTTTGGCATATGCTTTGGTGCCACAAGTGCAGCGCAGAAAATTGGATGATAAGGCTATCAAATGTATTTTTGTTGATTATAGTGCTGAAAGCAAAGGTTACAGGTTGTATCATCCGCAAACAAAACGTATTCTGGTTTCACGGGATGTAGTGTTTGTGGAAGATACTATTCAGCCCTTGCTGTCATGTACTAGAGACAGTAATGTAAGCTCACAGGACATTTATGACACTTTGTTGCCTCTTTTCAGTGGTGGAAATACGAATGTAAGTTCCAATGAGGCAAATGTACAGCCTATGGGGATTTCTGAAAATGTTTTAGAACAGCCTATTACTGATGCAGATGTACATGATGTACTTGATGAGGAAAGGGCTGAAAATGAGCAGGCTAAAGGTATGCCAAAATGGCTGGTGCACACTTTGCGTGACAATAAATTGGATGCACCTTTATCTAGTCGTACTCGTTCAGGCTCTCACCATGCATCTTATGCATCAGATTGTTATGCCTTGGCTGTGTCTAGTTTACATGATGTTGAGGAGCCTCTGTCTTTTGATGAAGCACAGAATTCAGAAAATTGGATTGCTGCCATGAAATCAGAATATGATGCACTTATACAGAATGACACATGGACTTTATGTGATTTGCCTCCTGGCAAAAAGGCCATTGGTACGAAGTGGGTTTACAAGTTGAAACGCAAGCCGGATGGTGAGATCGATCGCCATAAGGCTCGACTTGTTGCAAAGGGTTATGCACAACAAAAAGGCATAGATTATGAAGAGACTTTTGCTCCCACTTGTCGTATGACTACTGTGCGTTTTCTATGTGCATTGACAGCTCATTTTGGTTGGGATGTACATCAATCAGACATTGTTACTGCTTTCTTGAATGGTGACATATTTGAGGAAGTTTATGTAACGCAGCCTCACGGTTTTGTCATAAAAGGACAAGGGGACAAAGTGTGCAAATGTAAGAAGGCTTTGTATGGGTTGAAGCAATCTCCTCGTGCTTGGTATGAGAAAGCTGACACTCATTTGGTTAAACGAGGCTTTCGTAACAGTCCAACAGAAAGCACATTGTATGTAAAGCGTGAGGATGATGTATTTCTCATTGTGGTTCTTTATGTTGATGATTTGCTGATAATTGGACCAAATGAGAGACACGTTGCTGAATTTAAGGCTGATTTGAATGCTACTTTCAAGATGAAAGATTTGGGGTTGTTGCATCATTACTTGGGTATACAGTTTAAGCAGTGTGATGGTGGTATTGCCTTGTGTCAAAAAAGTTACATAGAGACATTGCTATGTAAGTTTGAACTTGACGATTGCAAACCTATTGCCACTCCCATGGAAACAGGTTTGAAGTTGAGTCTACATGATGCTGGCGATCCTGCTGATGTCACTCTTTACCAAACTGCTGTTGGCTGCCTCATTTATGTATGCAACACAAGGCCGGATATTCAGTTTGCAGTCTCACAGGTCAGCAGATTTATGCATAGCCCAGGGTCTAAGCATTGGCAGGCTGTCAAGAGGATTTTCCGTTACCTTAGTGGCACTTTACATCTTGGCTTGTTTTATCCCAAGGGGGGATCATTGCCGCCAGACTTACATGCTTTTTCGGACTCAGATTGGGCTGGTTGTTTTGACACGCGAGTGTCCACAAGTGGTTTTTGTTGCATGCTTGGCAGTTCATGTATATCATGGTTAAGCAAGAGGCAACCTACTATGGCCACTTTGAGTTGTGAGGCTGAGTACAGGGCAGTCTTCATAGCTACAGTTGAGTGTGTATGGCTCAGACGCCTTATGGCTGACTTGGGTGTTGGACAGGACACTGCCAACACTATCTACACTGACAGTCAGAGCGCATTGGCAGTTGCGAGGAACCCAGTTTTTCATGCTCGCACAAAGCACATTGAGGTGCATTACCACTATGTCAGGGAGAGGCTCTCAGCAGGAGAGATCAGCTTGGCTTATGTGCCAACACAGGACAACCTTGCAGATCTTTTCACAAAGGCATTGTCTCGTGAGAAGCTTGAAGCTTTCCGCAAAGCTTTGGGCTTACTCCCCTTTGTGGACTGATCCTGTCCTCAGGGCATGGCACTTCCCTTTACTCATGTGCCAGCTCTCGTTCACCGCATCACTCCAGGGGGGATTTGTTACCATATACATGTGGTAGTGATGTGTGTGAACACACTAGGACCGTCGGGGCATTTTTTCCCTCTTTAGGAGGTTTTTTCCCCCGTGCATTGTATATACGCCCATCACTCTAGGGCTATCTATCTTTCCATTGCACACTAAGTAACACACTCTCCATTGTGTGCCTTGAGCTTCCTTCATCTTCTCCAAGCTGTGTGTGTTTCTCTGCAACCCTAATTCCAACAACTTGTAAATTGTCTTTGAGAAGATTTACTATGCCTTTGAGCCCCAATATTTCAGTATCTTTGATGCTGATCAGCTTTAGAGTGTCCTCCCTTTGCTCTTGCAGTCTCAGAACTTCTTCATCAGTTTTTTGTAGCTTCATTTTGTTGGATCGGTTCTGATCAGCTAGCCATTGACTGTGCAGTCTCGTTCGATTTAGTATTGTCGCCATTGACTGCAGATCTTCATCTATAGTAGTTTCCAGCTCAATTTCTTGAGAGAAAGAAGCTTTATCTTTAGTGTGATCCACCTCTTTTTGCTTGCCTTTATCACTTTGTGATATGGCTCCAGTGTTTGGGTGTCTATCTGTTCCTTGTTCTTCCTCTTCCTCTTCTTCTTGCTCACTGGGCAGTGTGTGAACTCTGTCATCACGATGTGAGCTTTCTGAATGCGAAGTAGATTCATCAGATGGGCTAGATTGCCTTTCACTTGTATCTGGCCCTGGAGATGGCGGTGGTGTTTCCTGATCACGTGAAGTTGGCCTCAGCTGATCTCTCAAAGTTTGGAGATCCTCCTCTTCTAGTAGCAAATCTGGTTCATCCCTAGCATTTCTTCCTTGGATGTATTTCTCAAACCAGTCCAGCTCAAAAGCTGGGTTGTTTCTATTCTTTGTTCTCATTGTGAAAGTGCTACTAGAAGGTTTCCAAGTGGCGCCTACATCGCCTCGTAGAGATATTTCTAGAGCAAACCCTTCTATTTCCATTTTTGCTATCTTCTGCAACCTGGTGTTGTTTTCCATTTCCGCTTTCCGCTTCTTTAGTCGGGCATCTTCCTCTTCAATTCTTTTTTCTTCTTCCATCTTTTCTTGTGTACTTCTTGTCACTCTTTCCAGCTTGCGTCCTCCAGTGCTGTTAATAGATGCCGGCACTTTCCTTTGTGATCTGTCTTCGATATTTTCCCTTAATACCAGCCAGCCGTTCTGATAAGGGTCAGGTGGAAACTGATCTGCCGCGCCTATGGCATGGTATATTACTCTGGTTAGGACTTCCCCTCTTGCAATGTAATTGGGTCTGTCCTGCCTTAGCTTTGTCATTTCTTAAAACAGATATGACGCATGATCTATATAGAACTCACGGGTCATTCCCATAGCCCATGTCAGTGTGGTTGAGATGCTCTCGTGCGGTGTAGTGTATCTTGGCGGCCTTTTGCTGTAGCTCAACAAACACTGTCTGTAGATCTATGTCAGTTCTCTTACTTCTGGGTTTGCTATGAGTTCGAAAGAAGGTAGTTTGGACTTTTGCAAGTAAACTGTGAGGGTTTTCCTTCTTTCTCTCATGTTTGCTCCTTGATCTGACAATTTCAATGCCTCTTTGATGATCTCCTTGGTGATCTGGATCTCCATCACTTCATTATCCATGCCTGCCACTCTACAAGTTCCATCTTCTTGGATAGTCTCTATTAGATGCTATACCCTCTTGAAATCTATCCCTACTGGTGGTAGTGATACGAAGTTCCACAAGCCGATTTTTTTGAGCCATGACCTTTGCGGTGATCTTTTCGAGTAATTCTCTGCCTCCTTGGGAATCATCACTGTATCCACTAAGTTTCTTTGTCATCCACATATGAACCTTGATATATCTGAAAGTCCGCTGCCTGTTGCACATCTGCAGGTATCCAGGTGGCTACTGGCTTTAAAGAATTGGGTAGAAGTGCATAGGGTACTGCACCTTCCATTGCCAGGTTCTTGCCTTTTCTTTTCCCCGGAGAAGCCTCCATTGATCCTGTCATCACAATTATCAGTTAATGCACAAACATAGTACTACTCTCCTAAATTGATTACCACTTAATCATGCATCTAGATGAGCCTTCTTAATCCCAGGATTAGTTAAGATAAAATGTTACCAGATAGACAAGCTCTTCCATTGTGCGACTTTGGCGGCTTCAAATTGATGTTGTTGGTGAAGGAGAACAAGTCCAAATTCCTTGAAATTTTGTGTGGTGTATGCTTTCATGGCATGTAAGGTCACTCCATAAGCCAAAGCTCAAAATTTGTCCATTTACTACCTTTTCTCAGTCTATCGCGATAGACTGGCATTTTTTGGATCTGGGTCCTTTTTTGCAGTTGACTCCACCAATTGGTTTCCCATACCTTGCACATGACCTAACGCCATTTTTACCTCAAATGAATGTCAAGTGACCCCTTTTTGGATCAACTCCCAATTTTCTAGATTCCCTTGAAGGATATGTTGGTCTATCTCCTTCATTTTGTGTTGTTTTGGGCTCAAACTTAGTGGGTGGTCATCTTGCATCATGTAGAAGACAACTGCTAAGTCAAATTTTTGATAATATGGTCCAGTATCCCTCTGCCTGGTCTATCGCGATAGACTGGGACTTAGTGCCAGTTTGTCATTTTTTGGCTTTGTGACCATCTGTCTGCCTTCTCCCAGTTGATGCAAGGTTTCTTGACCCCTCACATGTAAATTTTACCAGTCTGCCCTTGAGATGTCCTGCTCTGACTCTGAGTTGTCTGCCTGTCTTTCTCAGCTTGCCATATGAGTCCATCTTGGCACCAAATTTGGTGTACTGCCTTCATTTGCTTCTCCAAGTCTAGCTTGTAAAAATTTGAAAAGTCCTTCCCCCCAATAATTGTTGTAGCAAGTCTATCGCGATAGACTGAGTTTTTGGCCAAAAAAGATTTTTCTTGCACACTGACTTGATATTGGTGGTTAACATTCCTTGTTAGCATTCCTCATGAAGCCAAAGTCAAAGTTTCCCTTGTCTAAGTGTAAGTTCAAGTCTATCGCGATAGACTGGACACTTTGTCATTTTTACCAGTTTTTTTATGTTAGTTGACATTCATGGTGTTAATATGCCTTCCTAGACACACACATCAAGTTTTAATCAATTTAGCAGAATGTACTCCCTGTTTGCAGCACTTAGCTGGTCCTGAAGTCGAAGTAGACCACTTAGGTGATGGTCGCGGTTCCCTTTGGTCTTTGTATGATTCCGACTGTCTTTTACTTCCTTTTGACCTTGCATCCAAGCAGTTAGTTGTTGTTTTGGTGTTTGAAACACCAAGAACGACCATTTGGACGTCTTTCTGGCATGTTGCCGGCATTTGCCCTAGTGGAAGAGCTTTTTTCCTGAGTGGACACATTCCATCTCGTAGTTGACCTCCTTTGGATGTTCCTTGTTGAATTTGGTGTAGTTTTGTCACTTGGTCGGCCCGTTAGAATATCGTGACGCTTTGTGCGATTTTCGTCAGATAGGGACTTTAGGCTCCGTTTTGATGAAATTTTTCATAGCCTAACCCGTCAGTCGGTTTGTCGAGGTTATTGGCTTGCTGTCTATGAATTTTGGCTCATTTCTGATCACCTTGGTTTTGAGCCCTTTTGCAGGTCCTGCTAAATTAGGGTTTTCTGAGCGGCTTCCTTCACGCTTTCCGAGGTCATAGGCTCGATCCCTAAGCTATAGGCATTGTGCCTTTCAATCTTGGTTCCATTCGGTGGCCTCTAGGTCTCCCTAACAACCATTCTACCGTATGTGTGCACAGGTTGTGATTGTGATACCGGCGAGGTTTTGCGACTAACAGAAGTAAACAACACTTAGAGTCAGTGTTGACGAGCATACCTCTCATATCTGATGTCGATCTGGCAACCGTGCACGATGGATGAGCTCCTGGAAGTCTCAACTGCTGTAGGGAGCTCTCTCTCTCTCACTATGGAAAATGACTCAAATGAGGGATTTCTAGCCCAGCCTCTCTATAGGTAATCGAGACTCCGACACCAAATTTTCCTATCTTTTACCTGTGGCCATAACTTTTTGCGAGATGCGGTTTAGGCTCACAAATTTCCTGATTTGGACTTCGGTTGCTCCAGTTTTACCAGTTTTGTAGATTTCTCCTGTTGGAGGTCCCTTCATGACGGTGGTCATTTTGCTCTGTCACCTTTGCAGTCCTTATTTTTTTTTGTGTCTTCTTTACCTTGCTCTGATCAGGCGTCTCTTATTTTGTGTTTCCATCTGGATTACGGATTTTTTTCTATAATTTTTGCTAGAAAATGGCTAAAATAAAGCAAATAAATCCCAAAATAACCCAAAAATAGCAATTCTAACCTAGAAAAATACCAATGAAAAGAAAAATACTTTGGAGCTCACTTTTCTTTCGGTTATGTACAATCTCGCTCATTACCGTCAACCTTGGCCTATTTTTTGCTGTTTTTAGACAGTTTTTGGCCAGAATTGACTCTCGTTATAATGTATACACATCCGTAGGGGCTCATGAATGATGATTTGGTCCCCAATTTTGATTAATTATGAGGGCATATTCTTTTTCCAAAAATCACACAATAAAACGCAAACATGGTTGAAAAATTGCTCACAAACATTGCCCTCTAATATATGACATGATGAGTCCGCATTTATGACATGATGAGTCCGCATTGGAATGCCTCCCCCCCTCCTAGTTGGAGTCCTCCCGGACGACAGGGTATCATCAAGGGTATGTGTTGTGAATGGGTTTGAACTCGTGCTAATGCAGGCCTTGTAATGTAGCCCTATATGCATGTACGGTCAATGCATGTAGAAAGAATTTATGCGGTGCAGGAGGAAGGTATAAGCGATGCGCTTATTGGCATTTGTCGTTGAGGTTTCCCGATGGTATCTTGAATTGGCTGGCATATTTTCTTTGCAAGGAGTAGTTGTAACTCTGCCGCTCGTTGTTTGATTGTTTTCCACTAGTTTTGAATTGGCGTTTGTGATTTCTTTGAAGTTGATATTGTCGTATCTGGTGAAACATTCTTTCTTTCTACCTTGATGACTTGTGTCTGATACATCCTGGTAGTTTTTGTTGTTGATTCTGTTTGTTTCCTTGTGCTGTTTGCATTATGTTGCTTGACCTTGACAGTTGTAGATAGCTGCACGATTGTCATCTTTGTCTGCCCTTCTTGTGTTGTTGGCTCGTTTTGAATTGGCAATTTTGGCCTCCATACCAATGTAGTCCGTTTCGTATTTGACAGATTGACTATGTTTCTTTGAAGTTTTGCTGGCTTTCGGTGTTTTGTCTTTTCTTCAAACTCCTTTTTTATAGGAATTAGGCTGTCGCACCTTATCCACACTTTGTATTTCCGCTTTTGATGTAATTGTGCCTCGATCAGCTCTGTACGCCGTACCCAAACTTGCCTGGTTCCCTACATGGTTGCTGATTTTTTATAAGACATTGCTGGACTTGTAAACTTTGTTTGTTGTTGGGCAGATTTTTGCGATGGTATTGAATTTTGTTTCCTCCCTGACATGAATTGGTTATATGATAAGAAGGGTTCTGAAAAGTTTTCCTTTCTGAACAGTGCCTCATTCGTATCCAAATCAATGAATACCCTGTTAGTATTCATCCATGACACTGCTAAGATACACGGCGTGGCTGATTTACTTGGTGGTAGTACATGGAATTTTGTAGTGTACGGGTGTGCCTGCACTGTGATTGGTATTATAATAGACCACAACATGGTCACCTCATCACCCGATGCTAGTTTCAACATGTGTGTCTCTGGGATCGTCTTCAATGGTCCAAGTTTGTGAAAGAGCTCAAAGCTGATGACACTCATTTTTGCTCCAGTGTCAAGTAATGCATAGATTTCAACTTGTTTTGTGCCTGCATAAGCTTTTATGTAAGGACTACACCATGTATCTTCCAAGTCGTCGATGATGCTATCGTCCTGAGCCCTAAGGTCTATCATGGTCTTTTCTACTTCGTCGCTTTGTATATCCGCTTCGATTGTTTGGGATGTTGAAAGAGGATATTCATCAGTCATCATTGGGGTGACCATGTTTATTGTCATGAGAAACTGCTTTCGTTTAGCAATCCATTCCTTTGCTTCTTGTTGTGCCTGGTCTTGAATTCTTTGTTGTTCCTGTCTATAGGTTTTTCCATAATGCAGTTGAAACAACATTTCTGGTGTTAAAGGTAGATGATATTTTTTTAAACGACACCCACTAATCCAGTTCGGCATTTCTTTTTCATCTAGTGTCGACAGTTTTACTGCTCCGCTGGATGATATTTCTTGGATCAAATAAGGCCCCATGTCCCTTTTCTTTAGCTTTTTGGCATGCTCTTTAAGGGTGTATACTAAGACATAGTCGTCCGTTTTAAAGTCCTTGTTCTTGACATGTTTGTCAAAAAACTCTTTCTATTGTCTTTTTTTTGCATAGATGGCCGCTACAGCATTGAGTCGTAACTCATCTAATTTTTCAAGGTCCTCTAACCGTTCTGAAATTTCATGCCCCGTCCAGTCCAATTGTTTGGCTACCCTTAGTGTGGTGATCAAAAAGTCAATAGGCAATATTGCATTTAACCCATATACCATATTAAATGGTGTAGCATTGAGTGTTGTTTTATATGCAACTCGATAAGCCCACAATGCCGAATAGAGCATCTGATCCCAATTTGTTCTTGTTTCACTAACCAGTTTCGTAAGAACCATGCACAATACTTTGTTGGTCGCTTCTGCTTGACCATTGGCTTGTGGATGATAGGGTGCAGATTTGCGATGAATTACCATAAACTCATTTAAGAGATGTTGGATAACTTCATTTACAAAGTGTATCCCTCTATCACTCACCAGCTCGATTGGAAGGCCATAACGTGTAAACACATATTCATATAAGAATTGTGCCGTGGTTCTAACGTCTGCTTTCGTTGTGGCTTTTGCTTCCACCCATTTGGTCATGTAGTCCGTGGCCACTATGATATATTGTGCTTGTGAACGATACGCTGGTGGAGTGATAGGACCAACAAAGTCCAATCCCCATTTAGCGAACGCTCGAGCACTCATCATTGGTCTTAAAGGAATTTCGTCTCTTTTAACTGGTACCTTAGTTCGTTGACATTCATCACACCTTTTCACGAATTCTGCTGCATCTTGAATCATGGTCGGCCACCATATACTTGCAACCATAATGATTTTTACGGTTCTCTCTGTTGAAAAATGACCACCTGCTATGCCTGCATGAGCCTGTTCCAATAATGGAAAGTAGTCATTTTCATGAGGGACTAACCTCAGCTGGTCATCAGTTCCTCTTTTGTACAATTGGTCACTAATGAGGGTATACCTATTCGCTTCGATTTGTAAAGCCTTTTGTTTGGCTTTAGACCAATCTCCTGGCATCTCCTTATTAGTCAAATAATCCACAATAGCATGACTCCATGTAGGTGCTACTGTCACTTGGTATAATGTGGCATAATCCACCGTGGTATTGGATGTGCAAAAGTCGCACTTCTTGATGTAATTTGCTACATCGCCTGCCATTCCTGGCCAATACACTCCAAGTCTTCTTAATTATGCATACATCATTTGATTTCCTCTATGGAATCCCCCTGTTTATGTGTGGGCCCCCTCTAGATACGCTTCGTACTCCTCTGGGCCTATACACAATCTTAGAATCCCATTGTTTCCATGATGGTACATTCTTCCCGCAAGCATTGTGTAATTCCGTCCTTGTCTAATGTCTTCCACCTTGTGTTTGTCGTCAAGATTCATTCCATATGTCAGCAACGGAATAATTTGCTCTGACCATTTCGGTATCATCTCTATATTAAATAGGTATGCGTCTGGGAGATCATCATCTACTCCGGTGGCTTTTTCTCCATGTAGTAATCGAGAAAGGTGGTCTGCTCTTTGATGAGTTTTTCCTTTCTTAACTACTACTGTAAAATCAAACTCCAGCAACACAATGAACCATCTTACAGTTCGTCCCATGTTGCAAGGTTTGTTTACTAAGTACAAGAGTGCCTGATGATCTACAAAGAATGTGAATTTGTTTGCGAGTAAGTAGTGCCGAAATTTCTTTACAGCATATATCATACCCAATCCTTCTCTTTCAGTGGTAGTATAATTCTTCTCTGCACTGTTGAGTTGTCTACTAGCATAACTGATTGGAAAATCCTTCTTTCCCTCATTTGGTTGTGCTAATATACATCCTATTGCAAATGCTGAAGCATCTACATGTACATGGAAGATCTTTGACCAATCTGGTCCTTTTAGAATTGGTGCAGATACCAATGCAGCTTTTAATTTTTGGAATGACTCCTCACCTTCATTTGTCCAAATGAAGAGAGTGATTAGACTATACAAGGGTTTTGCTATTACAGCGTACATGTAGATAAAACATCGGTAGTATCCACAATGTCCCATAAATGATTGTACCTCTCGTAGAGTGTTTGGTCTTGGCAATTCTATGATCACCTTCACCTTGTCTTCATCAGTGGTAATTCCATTAGTCGACACTATGTGGCCTAAGATTTTACCTTGTCATACCATGAATACGCATTTTTCTAGGTTGAGGCAAATCCTATACGTTCTGCATTTTTCGAATACCTTTCTCAGATGATCTATATGGTCTTCTCTCAATAGAGAGTAGACACACAAGTCGTCCATGTAAATATCCAATAATTTTCGCAAGTATTCTTTAAAAGCGTGTGTCATTAATATCTGAAATGTGGCTGGAGCATTGGTCAAGCCAAATGGCATTACCCTAAATGCATATATGCCCCATTCTGTTGCAAATGCTGTTTTGTATCGATCTTCTAGTTTGACCCCCAATTGGTTATAACCCGAGAATCCGTCCATAAATCTATAGGCTTGCTTGCCCGCCACTCGTTCCAGAACGTGTTCAGTGATAGGAAGAGGGTAGTTGTCTCTTATTGTTGCTGCGTTTACCTTCTTGAGATTTACACACACTCGTAATTTCCCATTTTTCTTAGGTACCACCACTATCGGGGACACCTAGTCCGTGTGTTCTATCTCATAAATAAATTCAGCCTCCATAAGTTTGTCTATCTCCTCTTTTATCCTTTTGGCGAATGTCTCATTATATGTGTATGGACGTTGTTTGCTTGGCTTTGCATCAGAATTCAAAGGGATTGAGTGTTCACAAATGTTAGGATCACCCCCTTCAAATCTTTGTACGACCATGCAAATACATCTCGAAATTCCTTAAGTGTTTTGATCAGTAAGTCCTCTTCTTCTTGACCTAGATTTGTGGCAATGTAAGTAGGTCGAGGATTTTCTCCTGGCTCTGCTAAGTCTATTTTCTTGGCGTTCTCTAGCCCATCGTAGGACTCGTTTGATTTAGGCTCCCTCATTGCCTGCTGAACCACCAATCTTCTTTCCTGAATGGTGTACTTACAATAGTGAGGAGGTACATCTATCTTTTTACTCCCATCACTAGAGTTCGTTCCATCGCTACTTTCCATTTCAGTTGTCCATACATTTTTTATCTTTTGTTTCAACTCATTGTATCTCGTTCTCCGTTCAATTTTCGTCATAATTGGACTACCACAGACATTCAGTTTTTCTGTTGCAACTCCTTTTTTTGGTTTGCTGGTTTTCTTAGGTTTCAACAGTTTGGACTTAAATCCTGAGTCTTCAGCCACCTTAAGAAATCTTCCTGACACCTTATCCTTAGCACAATCAACAACATGAATGTTCATAAGGAAATGTGTCTTACCCTCAAACTCCGGCATGGGTCTCAACCTGGTTGGTGTACTGATGTGGTGTCGTTTACCCTTGTATCTTTTTTGGCGTCTCTCCCTTTGGTTTGGAGTAGAAGACGTCATTGTCTTGATCTTGATTGTCATCTCCCTCTGTATTTTTTGACTTCTCGTCATCTGCGTTATTCCTGTTTTCACTTTGATCAGAAGAATCATAAAATTGTTCTCCTTCCTGCTTGATTTCTTTAGTGGGGATGTCCACATAGCCCACTATCTTAATCTCAAGTTTCGTTTCTGTTTTATGGATCCTCATATTCTCAGTATCTACCTTGTCCTCGTCCTCCTCCACAATTTTGCTGAACATGTAGTATGGTATGATATCGTAGCCATTCTCATCACAAAATTTGGTGGGAGTGACTTCATTGACGCATACATTCAATGTAGCCAAAATTTGAGACCATTCTAGGGGTTCGAGCTTCTCTTCAGGAAAAGGTTCTCGTATATAGGCATCGTCTTCCAAGACCCTCTCTAGTGTCCTTTCATCGTGGTCAAATTCACTACATTGAGATGTCCCACACATCCATATCTCTTTTTTCTTACAAAGCCACGCTGGGACTTCTGATCCACTAATGGTGGCTGAGTCAAATTCTTCCACAAGGGTTTTCGTGACATCATGGTAGCTATGATTTTTCATGTTTACGCATGTAGTAGTTTCAGCATGTCTTAGATACAAATAATCATACCCCCAGTCCTGTACCATTTTGAGTTACCTCATGAACGGCCTACGAAGGATAATTTCATAGTTGTTCTTCTTGCCGAAATCTACTATGGCAAAGGTATGTTTTTACTCTATGCCACAGGAAGATACCAAAAGTGCCTCAAGCAATCCTATAGGCCTTTCTATGTGCCCATCCGCCAGTTGCAATTTCATTCTAGTTGTTCGTATTGCTGGTTTTCCCCATTTTTCCCATAGCAATTTGGTCGCAATGGCAATGCCAGCTCAACTATCAAGTATTGCCTTAGTATCTATGCCATTATACTCAACTGGTAGGGTTGTGTTTTCGTCTTCACCCTCACAATACTCTCCTATCTCGTTGAGTGGCACTGGTCTAGTGTTGACTTTCTTCGGTTCTGTGTCATTAAGCTCGGTTTCGAAGAACTTAAGAGGCGTCCTTATGTCAAAATTTTCAAGACATTTGCCCACTTCCGTCCACATGCTTGGCTTAATTTTTAACAATTCTGCCAATGTGATTGTACACTTGACCGGAGTGGTCAACAAGTCTGTCGGGATTTTACTGTCCAATTGATTTGAACCGCCTATTCTCTGAGAAGGTACTCTATGAATTTCTGACCTTGCCTCATAGTCTCCCATATATGTTGGCAAAGTTCTGAGAGATTGTGGTCTGGTATCTTCGGATGCAACTGAACCATTATCCCCTTGAAATGATTTAACGTCCAGATCCCATGGAGTCTTATTCAAGTTCAGCTCTGAGAAATGCGCTGATTCGACTGTTTTTGTCTCATATTTTTCTTGAGCTTTTTGCACCGTTTCCCATAGCTCTTCAGGCCAATTTTCTTCCACAATAGGAGAATATGGTGGAGAACCTTTCAGTGATTCATCAGTGCTATTAGGTACGTCTTTTGCATCCTCTACATCCAGCAAGGATTTAATGTTTTCTATCTTGTTGGGTATCCTTTGTTCGGTTTTGTGAGGTGTTTCATTGTTTGGTGGTTTGATTACTCTATCTCCTGCTTCCATAGGTGGAGGCTCCAGTAAAGCTTGTGGAGTTTCAATCAGCTGTTTGCACATCTCTAGTCTCTGTTTTTCTATCTCTGGATATGGATATGTCATCCACCTTTGCTCTAGGGTCTGTCTGTTCTTCAATCTTGCTTCATATGCTTGCAAGATTGCATCTAAGGGTTCATTGATCTTATCTACCAATACCGACCCTCCTGAGCTTGCACTCTTTGGTCCTTCCGTTGGTTTTAGAGAGTCGGACTCTCTTTGCTGTTTAAGTTGCTCTCGAGCTATCGTCAGCTCAACTTCTACATCTTTTTGTTTTTGCTCACGTCTAGTTTTCATTTTCGCTCTTCGTTCTTTCCAAGGATTATCACGACTGACGCTAGACTTGTCAATCTTGATTTCTTCTTGATTTTCATCGTTACTCTTGGGATGATTGTCATTTTTCCTTGCTTGGGCTCTCATCAAGACCTTAACAGGAATCGGAGTTTCGTTTTCTGACCCTCCACTGGACGGTAGCGCTCCCAGCATATTCAAGGTAGTTTTTGCTCCTTTGCTCGGGTTTTTAGGGAAATCAGGCATTAAGTGAGTAATTCCACACTCCGTGCAATATGCGTTGACCCTAATGATTTTGTCATGAGGGCAGTCCCTCAGCCAATGGTCTCCTCCACACTTGTAGCATGGTCCTTTAGGCTGTTGAGGTGCTCCTGAAGCTCCTCTTTGTTGGTGTGCAATTCTTTGCCCGCTCATGCCTCCGTTGGCTATGAACAACAGTGTTCTTTCATCCATGCTATATCGTCCTTCTCCCGCTGCCTGTGCAGCAGTTGGTGGTCTTGTATTTCCTATCATGCTCCATGGTTCTGGTGTAGAGGGTTCGTCCGGTGGATAATAGACAGAGTTCGCCGCATATCCATTGGGCTCGTCGTAGTATGCATGCATAGGTACCAAAGCCTTCTCGTCCGACTCAGTTACTGTGGGTGTGTATCTTATGCCGACTGGTCGTAATCTTGGTAGGGGTGGTTGTTTTCCCAACACTGGTTGTGGTTTTTCTACGCCTACGGGTCCTTGTAGGTTGCCTGTTTGATATCTAGGAATCGGTGGGACTTGAGGGAATGTCGTCTGAGCTTGCGGAGTATATGGTCGTTCTCTCACATATCCCTTGTTATAATAACACTCCTCCGTCCCATGGTTTGTCCATTTTTGTTCAATCGCACACCATTTTGGTTGTTTAGCTTGTGGTTTGGAATACAGGTTAATCTTTTTAAGCACTTCCTCTACAAGCTACTCTTGGCTTACCGCTACTTCTCCCTTCAGTGTTGTCTTAGCAGACTTGCCTCCGCTTTGTTGTGAGGAAGAATCATCGTCAAGATCCTTGAACTCACCCTCTTTGTAGACCGCACAATTTTCCACAAGGTATAGAGATTCCTTGGTTAAATCATTCAACGTAGTGCTCCTTTTAATATGTAAGTCCTTTTGAAGATCTGCATTCCTTAGTCCTTGGATAAATATAAGCATAAGTCTGGACTGAGTTGGCAGTTCTTCCACGCGACAGAACTTAACATATCTTTTTAATCAGAGGGCGGCCTTTCGCACGGACTCTCCATCTTTCTGTTTGAATTTATGGATTTGTGAGACTGTATTATGAGCTTTCCCCCTTTGTGGGAATTCCTCGATAAACTCGTCAAACACTTCCTCCATAGACTCAAAGTCTCTTCGCTCCACCGAGTCAAACCATGTAGCCGCATCATCCTCTAAGGTTAAACCAAATCCTGCAAATTGGGTAGGAAAGTCTAGCACCTCTTTAGCTCTAATTACACGCACAAAGGCTGCTACATGATCTCTTGGATCCATGCTTCCCGTATATTTCTTGTTTACCCATTTTTGCACTTGAGAAGGTCTAATTCTACGATGGTCTCCAAATCTCATCATGGGATCTTCCTGTCCTAGTCGATATACCTCCTCTGGTCTTCTGTAGTGGCCAAGTTCTTCTCCCAATGGTGCTCCTAATCCATAATTCCTAACAGTTCTCGTGAGAGATGGTTCATCTCTCCGAACTCGTTCTCGGGGTGTTCTTCCAAGCTCAGTTGACCCCTGAGTCTTTGGCTTACTCTCTCCTTGATACCGTGCATAGAGTGGTGGTTCTTATCAATCCCTTAACCCTCGTGCGGTTTGATAACCCTCTCGGGTTCGGTCTTGTTCTAATGTAGCACTCTGTCAAAGCCATGCCTGCAGTGATGGCTGAGTAGCTGGTTGGTCCTGGTAGTTGGACGTTGGTGGTCAGGTAGAATGTGAGGTAGCGTCATACTCTTCTGAAAAGGGATTAGTCGACTTGCTAGGGGTGTAGGTGGCTCTTGGTACCTCGTCGGGGCCATAGGTCGATGCTCCCAGAATTGTTGCCTTTTCAACCTTTTCTTGGAGAATACGTTTGTATTCTCACCCGTATCTGTCAACAAAAACAATATCCTTCCCCATAGCAGTTTCATAAGAAAATAAGTAAAGAACCTTGTCTTTGCTTAATTCATTTGGGTAGGGTTCCTTTATCGAAAGTAAGAGAATATTCCCTCAATTTCATGCTTGTAAATCCCTAAATTCTCATTATAGGCTGGGACCCTGGTTGCTTTCTTATCATACATAAAAAGTACTCCAGGTCGATCAATGTTAGGAGGCAGTTCTTGGGTTTCTGAAATCATGTTCCCTTTTGACACGTTATCCCCATATCTGTTGTAATCCTCAGGGTTACTCACTATCAGATAGTGGTTTCCCTTTTCTTGTCTAAATCTGTCTCCATCATCGTAGACTCGAATTATCTCTAGTCTCTGAGTCGGTCTTTCTTCAATACAAATACACTTGCGTCCCCGATAGTCAGAATAGACTAGGGCTCCCCTCGAGTTAGTTCCTTCCAAGAAGATTATAGTGAACTGGGTTTCGTTTAAAGGATGTAGGGAGGTGCTCCCTCCTGGAATTGGTCCTTCACCGATGAAACCTCCTGGCCGTTAACTTCCCATCATGAAGAAGGACGTTTCCGACGAAGTGTCAGTATCACTACCCTCTTCAATGATTGGTGCCAATGGGTCTAGTTTCGTCTGTGTTACACTCTCTTCTGTGGATGTGGTGCTAATTTGACTTTTGACACTTTTAGCTCCCGACTTAACAAAGGCTCCTGACCTTAAATACATAAGAATGAAAGTTTTGTTGCAAACTTAAAGCTTACCTAGACTCCTTCTTCCTATATAGCTTTGTGATGAACTCCTTCCGAGATCTACACAAGGATGGTTAGTCTGTTCACAAATGTTTTCCCTGAATTACCAAAAATCTTTCAAGTATATACAACAACCACTTAGTCAGTCTTCTCGTGGTCCAATTTCAATTATGAAATGATGGTTGGGATCTATATAGAGAGTATGTCCTAGCAGTATAGTCACAAATTGCAAAAAGTGTCTGATTCACAACTTCCTTAGTCTATCGCGATAGACTGACATTTTGCTCTGGCACAAGTCAATTCAAAATTGTGACTTTACCCTTGAGTTCCAGTTACCCTCTAAAGTCTATCCCCCAAGTTTTATGAAGTTTGGACACTTGGGTTGGGTTTTGGTCCCATTTTAGTATTTCAGTCGGAGCTTGATTCTCTATCTGACCCTCAGCTTGACCTTCAATGATCTAAATGCCTTGAATTTTGGTGTGTCTGCTATTTAGGCCCTGATAAAGCTCTCCCTAGGGGAAATTTGAAAGAAAAGTTCCCCAGCAGAAAGTTCCTTGGTCTATCGCGATAGACTGGGCACTTTCTCCATTTTAAGTTTTTTTCCAAATTTTTCTCCACAGTTGGTTTAGCCTCCCCTTGTGTAGTGCATTGAACAATTTTGGCACTGTTTGGACATTTGGTGAAAGACTTCTTGCCCTTGTCTTTGAATTCAGACTCCAAACACTAGTGTTGACGTTTTGGGGTCAAAATTGGTGTTCAAATTCACTCAATTTTTGTGAGTACCCTTGTATTGATGTGTTAACACTAGGTTGGTAATGGGACACTTTTATGTCCTGGGACACTTTTATGTCCTGTTAAGTGACCATTTTCCTTGAATTATGTCAAGAGATTCAAAATGGATTTTGAGGTGCTATCTATCTAGAAAGTTGTCTCATGAGCTGAAAAAAACTCGACATTTTTTTGGAATATCAATTCCATCTTTAACCTTGTCCTTGCACAACATTTCACAACCTAAACTGTGTGAAAAAACGGGTCCTGTTTTTGCCTTTTTTCAACTTTTTGCAACTATACCACTCTAGAATTCATGTTTGTGAGGTCTATAATGCTAGAGAACTATCTTTAGTAGTCCTTAACATGTCCTGATGCTTCTAGGGAGAAATAAATATAAAAGTTGTAAGTTATGACCAAATTACAAAAATTGTCAAATCCTGTATTTTAGCCAATTTTAGCTCTTCTATGATTTTTTTGGTGGATTTCATGATATCTAAATGCATTTTTTATTTTCTATGTCGCATATTGTAACATAAAGCTAATATTTCTTGAGTTTTGGGGCACCTAATACCCTATTTTGCATAGTACACAACGATGGTTGATTTTTTCAATTATAGAAGAAAACGAAACATTCTAGTATATCAAGTATAGCTTTTTCAATATTGTTAGTTTCTTGTGACAACTACATGCATTTTGTAGGTAGTAACCATATCTAGTCATAAGGATCAAATTTGGCTAGATATTGAATAGTTTCTATGGGATTCTACAACGCATAATGTTGAACCCAGTTTTTTCATGTTTACTGTATTTAGCACTTCATCTTTGTCCCCAAGATTCCCCTTGGTAAGAGATGTATTATTCTTTTGACATGCTCCATGGATCCTTATGAACATAAAGGACAATAGGGAACTAAGAAAACATGCATATATTATTTGTATTGAGCGTGGCTATAGAAACTTTGATGATAGGTTTGCAGAATGGTAAAAATTCAACTTTTTTGTACCTATTTATTTTGGCAAAACAAAAAATAGTGAGTGAGAAGCAATCATATGTTCTGATCACCAACCCATTGAAGTTAACTAGGGAATTTATATCAAGTCCTACAAAAATCCCTAATCTTATTTTTATGCAACAAAACGTAAGAAATGACTGTTTTAAAGAAAATGAACTGGTCCATCAACTTTGGAGGCTTGGTGTGACCAAAAGATGAGAAATTTTACAAGTTTCTTATTTTTTCCATGTATAGTAGACCTTGAACTATAACCTCATGAAAGGATTTTACAAAATGAGTGGATCTACTATGGTTTTGGAGGTTTTTTTCAAAACCCTGAAAGGACACTTTTATGTCCTGTTAGGTTACCAACCTAGTGTTAAGCTTGTGGTATAAGGGTTTTTTGCTTGTTGCTAGACAAACACCACCTTCACCAGTCTATCGCGATAGACAAGGCAGTGAGCAATGGGGACTTAATTTTTTGTCTGTTTTTGCATAGTCTTGTTCCCTATGTCCATATAAGTCTATCCCCCAAGTTTTGTGAAGTTTGGACTTATTTTGACCTCAAACTCAAGCACTTCAAAAATTTCACTTTTCTCTGACAATTCACACTCCATTGCACTTGAAGTGATGCAAATTTGATGACATTGCATCTTAAACTTGTGCACATCAGTCATACCTCATGACACAGTCAATTTACCCTTGGCTAATGGTTATATCTCATCTTGGCCCCTTTAGGTTCACTTAGTGTTTCCTTATGACAATCACCTGTTTCTTTTTTTTTTCTCCTTTTTTTTTGTTGGTTTTGGTCGCCGTTTTTATGTTTTCTCGAGTGTTGGATCATAAATTTCAATGTCGACTCTTTTCACCCCTTTCAAGGGTATATGGGATGAATGTTGCTTTCAAGGCAAGCAAACAGCCTTATTGTTTCTTCTTTTTGTTTGTTTTTTGCGGTTTTACAACGTTTTTCTACTCTCTTTCTTCACAAGTATAACAAGCACTAAAAACAAAAAACCATTACTCCACATTATCCTACCTAACTAAATCTAACTAGTCGCAGACCCTCGGCAAGACATAGGCTTCCTGGCTATCCACTAGACCTAAGGATACTCTATCCTGGATCTTGTTCTAAAAGTTTAAGCTCTCTCTAGTCAAAACTAAAGCAAGCTAACCATCACACGAGTGACGTAGATCTCCCTACTTAAGGTCTTGTGTCCCCGGCAGCGGCGCCAATGTTTTAGGGAAAAACTACTCCCGTGTTCATACTCACGAGCACAAAACAGACAACATACTTATCATGCGATGACATGACTAACCCGTAGGTGCACGTAGGAAATCTCGTTAGCTTGTCAGGCTGAGACCAATCTACACATACGCACTTTTATGATGCATCAATCACTAACCCTGATAGATTGCAACCCACTCTATCCCTTAACGCTCACAACACAGTTTACACGTCCAATGAACTAGGAATCGCATCAAACTTACTAGGCACCATCCTCTCACTAGGACATATTTACCTATAAGTCTAATCTCACCAGATTAGAACCCTAGCTATCTCGAATACTGTCGCGATAGACTAACAGGTCATAATCCAAAAGTGGGCGAAACTTAAGTTTATCAGTATCAATGTGTAGCTAATCTCTTTCTCATTCCATGAAGCACTTGAGTATTGAAAACAGACACCGTTTGTGCTACTTACAAGCAAAACAAGCTCGAGGAAGAATCGATCGCGATCAACTCGAAACGGCGAATGCGTGGCGTGGGTGTGTAGTTCTCGGAGAGACTACCGCGATGGTGTGGTCGCGTCGTGAATCCGGTGAGGGAGAAGCACGTAGCGAAGAGGATAAGACACACTCACTCTCTCTCTCTCTCTCTCTCAGACTCGTACGACACAGGATTAATTCAAAAAAATGTTATTCCAAAATGGTTCTAACGTGACTTTTATACTTTAGTCACCTTAGCTCAAAAATGTACATGGGGTTCTCTTGCTCATGATTACAAAGTGGGAATAAATCTGAGTCCTGACTAACTGACTAATATTTACATAATCCAGACGAATGGATCAAAATGATAAAACGTCTTTGACATAAAAAATGGAATTTGATATGCTTTACAAGATGGGGTCATTACAACAGTTGGACCAATGGGGCTCCAACAACCCACAACACAAATGCACTCACAGTGCTCAACTCACCCTTTTCGACTCACAAAACACTCCTAATCTGCCCTCTTGGTAGCACCTTTCGAGTTGCAGGCAAACCCTCTGCAAGTTATGGCCAACACACGAAGAGCGAGAGAAAAGGAGGCGGATGGGGAGAAGCAACACAAGAGATTGGGGCAAACGAGTGGTATTGTTGCATAGGGAGTAGTACAACCAACGTATGAAGCTCCAATGGCAAGCTTAGCAACGCACAAGCTTCAAGCTTCCACTCACACACACATGCAAAAAAGCCAACCTTGGTCCAAAGACCCTAAAAAATGAACATAAACCTGCTTTTATAGGGGTGTGCCTAGGAGTCCCAAAAAAGAAAAATGGCATCACCTTCCATGTCGTTCACTTCATTTGGAGTTCTTTTCAGCATTTGATTGCATTGCCAACACTTGGCCTAGTTTATTTTTGGAAACCTTTGCATGCTTCACCTCTTGTCCTTATCCCTTCCATTTTTGGCCGGCCGGATTCCCTTGGCCTTTGAATGCTCTTGACCTTGGCTTACATCTTCAACCCTTGTCAGAACCTTTTGCCAGCGGGACCCCTCCCCTTCGAGGCAATAGCTATGTCGCTATTGGGGGGGGGGGGGGGGTACACCCTTATCCTCAAAATGTTTGGCCTTCAACAGGTGCGGGCACACCCGCTTAACTGCCTGCCACGTCCACACCGAAGTCACACAACGTAGCGCCGCCCGTGCAGGCGCACTAGCTCCCTGCGCCGCCGGCCACTGCCGCCAAAATATCCACCAAACCCGCCACAGCAGCGCCCTGCGCATACCCGCCATAGCCACGAGGAGGGGAGCTCCCCTCTCACCTCTTGGATGCTAATGGAGAGCCATGTCCTAGTATATGTAGCGCTGCTCCTTCGCTTCACCTTGTGCATGTGGGTTATACTCCAGCCACATGGTGGCCCCACAGAGCTCCTGCCTCAAGGCCTCAAAAAACAACAAACCCCATTATTTTTCAACAAAAACCCTTTTTAGCCTGCCTTTGCCTGGCTTTCTTCCATTGCACCAATCTCCTATTGACAAGCCGCAAAGACCTTCTGAAGCTTCACTTTCCTGGCTCCAACCACACCCTCCATCTCTGGATTTTGACTCCTCGGCATCCTCGAACCTAGGCCTTCAAAAATGGAAAAAATCATCTGCAACCTACTTTGGACAAAGGCACCCCATTTTCCGACCTCCATAACTTCTTGCTCCGGACTTCGTTTGGCATGCAGTCTCTTCCTGCTAGCTTCGTATGATGCACACCCTTCTCTAGAACTTCGTCGAGGCTCAAAAGATGGCAGATAGCACATTCTCCAATGCGGCCAAGTGGGCTCAAACCCGGCTCCCGAAAAAACTTCAATCGATCATATCTTGCAAACCATGGCTCTGATCCGCAATCCGAAAAGACGGGGAGGCTCCATGAATTGAGTTCTACACATGTATACCTTGACTTTGGATCACCTGTTCCCAGCTGCCCTGTCCGGCAAAAATCTGCAAACCACTAAAAATTTAATCTTTAATAACTTGGGCTCCGTAGCTCGGTTTGATGAGCCGTCTGGACCTGCTCCTTCAGCACTTCAAGCTCTTCATTTCTGGATCCAGAGGCTGCACTTTGCATCTCCTTCACCTGCTACCCCAATTAGCCCCTCATGGAGCCTTTCTTGGCCTATAAGCTGCATCATGCATACACCTCCGCTACTACCTGCATCCCATGATTTTCCTAGCTGCTCTAATCCTCTGCCATGCTTCTGCTTGCCTGCATACATCTGTCCATGCCACCTTCTAGAGTCGACACACTTTGGCTGCACCAACATTTTAGCTAATGCTTTGAAGAGTGCCCTGTATCCCATCTGCGAGATGCCACTCTCATCAAGTATTGCTTGCACTTCCATTGGTTCCAGCTGATTCTAGACGACTGTAATGCACTCCGGCATTGAAGCCTGCACCGTTCTAGTTTGGATACAGTAAAGACCTGCCAAAAAAGCACCATACGTTATGATCATGTATAGGAAAGTGTATCCATTTCTTAGTGAAGCACATTGGAGAAAAAAACTTCGAGTTACCTTAAAGCTCGTATTCATTTTTTCAGGCCACCACTACCAACCTTCATGTTCTCAATGTTGCACAGATCTCGTTTTCTTTTCCGACTACCAAGCACGATGTCTTTCTCTTGCAAACTTGTGATCTTGTTCTCAAGGCCTTGGATTGTCTCTCTGTTTGATGAAATCTTTTGAGAGCATGCTTCATTAAGTTTCTTCAGCTGCATGTTCTCCATCGCCAGGAAGTTTCTTTGCCTTTGCGCATTCAATCCTCTCATTTCCAAATGTTCGGTGTATCCCAATAGCCCATCATTGCCATCGCCTGTAAAATGTAAGAGGTTAGTGATATTACCAAAGGGAGGTGGTGCATTTGTCATAGGATCCTTTGGATAAATAGACCCATCGGTCCACGAATCCAAATGATGTTCCTTATTTTTCCTTCTAAGTTCTTTCTCCCGTTGAGATAAGAAAGACTCCCTCCTACGTTTCTGCAACGGTGCATACTCTTGCAATACATCAACATGAAGATGATGTGTGTTCTTTATTTGGGTAAGTGTTAAAGATGAAGGGGCTGAGGATTGCAAGTTCAAATTAGTGTTTTCATCAGGAAAAGAAGCGTTCTCCATTCTTAGAGTTGATAGAGAAAAAAGACGGAGACTCGAAACTCATGAAATATCTTAGGTTTTGGGAGGGAAGGCCATATTCTCAAGTTTAGAGTTGATAGAGTTCGTGTCGCTTATGTTTCTGGAGGTAATTCTTGTAAGTTGGCATTTCAAATCATTAGTCATACGGTTAGTTGGATTCCTGACAAGAGAACGAAGGATAAGAATGATAAAGACGATGGCTACCTACCAAAGAATGTCATTTTGGCTTTCTGTTGCGCAGAAAAGTATCACATAAAATGCACAATTTAACATTTTAATTTTCTCTCTCTAAGCCGACGTGGCACTTCTTACAGGGCCCAAAAGTGAGTCCAACTTTCTCCTAATGGGAGAGGAGCTAGGCCTCACCATCCCTTTGTCTACCAGTTCCTGTACTTGGTCTCCTCTTATTGAGCTTGTGAGACTCGATAAGGAGGCTTGTTAGGTGGTGAGCTTCCAGGAAGGAGCTCAATGCAATGGTCATCATCCCCTCGTTTTGGAGGTAAGTCCATAGGGATATCATCGATGAACACATCTTGGAATCCTTTTAGAAAATTAGACAAGTCTAACTCTTCTTGATACCTGCCATTTACATTTGATGAAACATTAGGATCTTTTGGAGACTCTTTGACAAAAATCATATACGCAGAAACTGAGCTCTTCATTTCTTTTTCAAAAGCAGGAGAATTTACAAGTGGAATAGTGTGACCACACTCACTAACATCTATATACATATTCTTTCCCCTGTAAGTGAAGTAAATTCTCCTTTCAGGGAACTTCATATTGGCAGCCATGAACCATGGTGTCCCTAGGATAACATCCTCATGTTGGAGAGGAGAGATGAAGAAGTCTTCCTTGTCAACATAGCTTTGGACATGAAGTCTCAACTTCCCAATCGAGGGAGTAATAGAGGCTTGTTGTCCCTTGAAAGCTGATTCAGGCCGTTACCATATCTCCCATCTCCAAAGCTTGAATGCCCAACTTGGTGGCCAACTCCGTTGATATGAATTTGTGAGTAGAGCCAGAGTCAAAAAAGATGAATGCATCATGCTCTCTTACCTTTCCCCAAGCATAGGAGAGTGATGAGCCTTTGCAATGAGCATCCTCTTTTGGAGCTTCTATGGTGGCAGACCTAGAAGTCACATTGCGAGTATTCTTCTTGGGGCAAGAATGATAGCCGTGTCCTTGCTCCCCACACTTCAAACACTTATGGTCCTTGCAAAAAGCTTCAAGCTCTTCAGGAGAGAGTTTGTTGCTACCTTTGTAAAACCCCTTCTCCTGGGACCGATTGTTGTTGTTGTTGTTGTTGGAAGTGCCTTGGGAAGAATTTTGAGCATTGGTCTTCCTCTTTGCATCATTTTTGTCTTTGTTGTCCATGGGTTTGACATTAAGGGCAGCCCCTTGATGGAAATTGATACGTGAAGCAACCATGGTGTGATGGATTACTTTGCTAATAATACCAGGCCGTTGAAGGTTGATGTATTTGGCTGTCTCTTCAGGTAATCCCACACAGAATTGCTGCCTTTGCTCGGCAAAGTCTATCTTTTGAAAAACAATAGCCTTGAGATGTAAATCCCAAAACTTTTCTACATACTTGTGGATAGACTCGTGAGAGAGAAGCTTCAAGCTACACCATTCAGTAAGCACTTTGTCCTTTGCATCGCTTGCAAGGAATTGCTTCATGATGGAAACTCGTAGAGTTTTCCATGTCTTTGGGGATTTTCCGTTGCCATGAAGGCTAGCCCACCATTGACGAGCTGATTTTTGAAAGTGCATAGCTACATGGCGTAGCTTGGAGGACTCTGTAAAGCCCTCGTCTCCAAACGCCGCATCAAATTGCTGGATGAAGGCCAACACTTTGTCGATAGCACCAAATGTGCCATCATAGGTGAGAAAGGAGATACTCTTTCCCCCCTTCTTGAACTTCTTTAGCTTTTGTGACCTTTGCCATGCAGGGAGCGATTTGCAATGTCCTCCCATATTGTATTCTCTAGGAGAATAGCCATAGCTTTCATTGGAAGTGGAGGAAGGTGAAGAAGAAGGAGAAGAGGTTGAACCCTTCCTAGCCCTTTTCTTCCTTTGTTTCCTCTCTTCCCTTTCGGAGTGACAAGGAGAAGGACTATGCGTTGATCTTTTCCTCTTGGGAGGAGTAGGTGATCGTCTAGACCCCTATCTTCATGGAGCCACATCTTCAGAAGAACTTAAATTTTCATTGCTTTCTTGCTCTTTGGATTTCTCCTCTCGTATGGGAGAGAGTCTTCTTTTGGGGGTCTCTTCAAGACGCCTCCTAAGCTCTCTCTCCTCTTGGAGAGGAAGGGAAATTCCATAAGCACGAAGTTGTTGAGTAACTTCGGCTTGCAAAGCAGGGTTGCCCATAGCTTGGTGCATCCTAGTGATGAGATAATTCACAAACATGGGAGCATCATCATTAGCACCTTCATGTGAAAAATCAAATCTATCAATGTTTATTCTACTCTCTTGATTATTGTCAGCCATGTTAACAAAATTTATGTATGCACTTAGTGTATGCTTTGGAAATTCAAAACCTTAGTTGCTACTCCTCTTAGCTTTTGAAAATTGGCTCTTAAGTATCTACACCCACAACTCGACGTGGTTAACTATAGAGAGTAGAGGAGTAGGTCTAACATAGCAGAGTTGCCGAGGGCTAGCTCCTTTCAGACTTCCTATGGCTCAATAATGGTAAAGTCATAGGCAAGTCTAAGAAGACTCCATTATTAAGTCCAAAGCTCCCGAGGTTTGCACCATATCCCACATAGTAGGCTCAACAAAACCGATAATAGATCCCAGTTACACATACCCAAATATAATTAACAACATGAACCATTTATACGCTACTTAAGGACCTCTCTTCTTCAGCAAGAAAAGAGAAACCAAATGCTATGATACCAATGTAATGGAATTAGCCTTTTAAGTTGAGTTGCAGCGGAAAGTGAATAACATATTGAGCATTCCTTTGTGTGTAGATGTAGATTGAGAAAGAAAGTGCTTGGATGGAGAGACCAACACTAACACGTTACTTCATTAACATGGCATGATCAATACTTGTAAAAGAGAGTGAGATTTTAGAGAAATTGATACCAATAGAGGACCGGATTAGTTGGAGCCCCCCTCTAATAGGCATTTTTATTATAAATTCTTCCATGATGGAAGACTTGTTTACAATACAACTTATTGTGTTTCCTTGAAATCTTCTTGATGAGGTGAAGATGGTAAACTTCACTCACCAACCATTAGTATGGTAACAACAATAAACATGATTAGCATGAACTAAACAATGCCCAACATCAATCCCAAAACCTCAAACACCATGAAAGGTGAGGAGAGCTGGTAGGGAGTGAGGAAGAAGAGAGAAGTAGAAGTAGCTCTACGAGAAAGTAATAACCCCTTGCACATAATCACTCATAGCCAAGAGCTTGTGGTAGTAGGCACTCAACTTCTCAAGCTTGGAGAAGAAGATGGAGTTCTTGCTTCACAAGAGTGTGTGAAGGGAAGAATGAGAGTGAGAGAGCTAGTGAGATGCTCAAATGAGAGAGAGAGAGAGAGAGAGAGAGAGAGAGAGAGAGAGAGAGCTAGGTCGACCCCATTTCCAGTCCCTTTGGGGCAAGATGTGCAGTCTCTTGACAAGTGTCCTTATTTCCCTCTTGTGAGGTTAAGCTAGCACACCCCTTGCTTAAGCACAGCCCTTGCCTGCTTGAGCAATGTGTCTTTACACTTGACATGTGGTCCCTTTCCTTTCTCATAAGAGTATGGGTTCTTGTTGAGGTGCATACTTACTACACACATCCCTCCTTTGTAGGGATCGCCTCCCTCTTTGTAGCAAGATATTTTGATCTTGGTAAGCAGGGAGGTTCCCTGCTTAAGCATAGCCCTAGCTTAAGCAAGCTGCCCCCTTGGCTGCTTTGACCTTAATTGACTAAAGAGTAAAAATTAAAGACTATGTGTTAAGGATTTTAACACCTACCTTTGGAGGCTTTAATGAAGACAACCCTAAGGTATTTTGCTCCATTCGTTAACCTTGCTCTTTGATAGGTCATTTCTCATTTGGGCCCCTTTATCATTGGCTCCGTGTTGAAAGCTTTTAACACTTACCTTTGGAGTCTTTAATAAAGACAACCCTAAGGTCTTTTGCTCCATTGGATAACCTTGCTCTTTGATAGATCATTTCTCATTTGGGCCCCTTTACCATTGGCCCAGTGTTGAAATAGATCTATAAGCACAACTATATCTTAACCCTTGTTCCCGTTTATTCTCCCACATTAAGTGATCAGTTTAATATGAGAAAATCATTTGGGTTGGTTAGATATTAGATTTTATGACATCTTTCGACAGTTCTTTTGAGTAGTATATGACAGTTTATACCCAGAGAGAACTCTTGATATTTCAGGTGTCGATTTTGTCTTGAGATTTTCATCTTCATACAAAGGAGATTTTGTCAGCTTTCTTTTTGCGAGTCCTCTAGTTGGCTTATAGCACTCTTTTGCATTGATATTTCAATGGTTTTTTTATGGGTTTCTAGTTGAGATTTTTATCTTTGAACAGAGAAGACTCTGCTGAAATTTTTACAAAAAATTTTCTTTAGATTCTTAGTAGTACTCTTTCTCAATTTTCTCTTATTAGTCATGGCTTGAACTTCTGAGAAAGAAGAGTATTATAATTTTTTTGATGGCACAAACTTCACGATATGAAAGAAGCACATACTTGATATCTTAGTCAGTAAGGGCCTTGTAACACCATTGAAAGAGTGTAAAGAGGGTGTATGGTAAGTGGAGGACCTTGAAATCAGGGTCAGTAGCATACTCGTCTATCATAGAAGATAGGTCATTGTGAGTAGCTATAGACACTGTATTAACTTTTGGTCGTTGTGAAAGTGCATCATCCACTAGGAATATGAAAATTAAATTGCGAAAGAAAATTTACCCACCTCATTTGTTTGTTGGACAGCTTGGTTTGTGTCATAAAATACTTGAGACTTTGGTGGTCGGTTTGTAGAATAATTGGAGTCCCCAATAGGTAGTGCTTCCATGTGTCTAGGGCATGTAGAACAGCTAAAAGCTATTTCTCATAAGTGCCCAAGACTTGCTTATCCGTATTGAGTCGTCGGCTCTCATATGCTATGGCATGCCCTTCTTGAAGCAAAACTGCTCCAAGGCAATCACCACAAGCATCACATTGGACCTCAAATGGTTTTGAGAGAACCAGAAGCATGAGAACTGGTTGGGAGGTAAGCTTCTCCTTGAGATTATCAGAATCTTTTTGCTCTTTAGGAGTCCATACATACTTAACGTTCTTCTTAGTTAAGTCATGTAGTCGATCCTGCTATTTGAGAGAATTTTGCTATGAAACGTCTATAGTATGTGCACATACCAATAAAGCTTCTTAGCTCATGTAGATTCTTTGGGTTAGGCCATGCATTATTACCTCTAACTTTGATGGATCCATATGGATACCATCTTGAGAGATAATATGACCTAGGTATTGAATCTCTTGAAGGAAAAATTGGCTTTTCTTTTCGTTGAGGGAAAGCTCATTCTCCCTAATTGCTTGAAAAACCTCTTGGAGATGCTTCTTATGTTCTTCCAAAGACTTGGAGTAGATGATAATATCATCAAAGAACACTCCAGTACGGGAAATCTGTTTTTGATAGTGATATGGTTTAGTGCTTGATAATCCACACACATACGGTATGTACCATCTTTTTTTTGCACTAAAAGGACCGGAGAACAAAAAGGAGAGGAACTAGGCCTCACCATCCCTTTATCTACCAGTTCCTGTACTTGCCTCATGATCTCCTCTTGTTGAGCTTGTGAGACTCGATAAGGAGGTTTGTTAGGTGGTGAGCTTCTAGGAAGGAGCTCAATGCGATGGTCATCATCCCCTCATTTTGGAGATAATTCCATAGGGATATCATCGATGAACACATCTTGAAATCCTTTTAGAAAATTAGACAAGTCTAACTCTTCTTGATTCCTACCATTTACATTTGATGAAACATTAGGATCTTCTGGAGACTCTTTGACAAAAATCATAAACACAGAAACTAAGCTCTTCATTGATTTATCAAAAGCAGGAGAATTTACAAGTGGAGTAGTGCGACCACGCTCACTAGCATCTATATACATATTCTTTCAGTGTAAGTGAAGTAAATTCTCCTTTTAGGGAACTTCATATTGGAAGCCATGCGATCAAACCATGATGCCCCTAGGATAACATCCTCATGTTGGAGAGGAGAGATGAAGAAGTCTCCTTTGTCGAATAGCATTGGACATGAAGCCTCAACTTCCCCATCACGGGAGTAACAGAGTCTTGTTGTCCCTTGAAAGCTGTGTCAGCCGCTACCATATCTCCCATCTCCAAAGCTTGAATGCCCAACTTGGTGGCCAACTCCATTGATATGAAGTTGTGAGTAGAGCCAAGGTCAAACAAGATGAATGCATCATGCTCTCTTACCTTTCCCCAAGCATAGGAGAGTGATGAGCCTTTGCAATGAGAATCTTCTTTTGGAGCTTCTATGGTGGAAGCCCTAGGAGTCTCATTGCAAGTAATCTTCTTGGGGCAAGAACAATAGCCGTGTCCTTGCCAATGACACTTGAAACACCTATGGTCCTTCCGAAAAGCTTCAAGCTCTTCGCAAGAGAGTTTGTTTTTACCTTCATAAACCCCCTTCTCCTTGTACCGATTGTTTTTGTTGTTGTTGTTGGAAGGGACTTGGGAAGTTTGAGCATTGGTCTTCTCCTTTGCATCATTTTTGTCTTTGTTGTCCATGGGTATGACATTTCGTCTAGCCCCTTGATGAAAATTGATACTTGAAGCAACCATGGTGTGATGGATTACTTTTCTAATAGTACCAGGCCATTGAGAGTTCATGCATTCGGCCATCTCTTCCCGCACATAGTTGTTGCCTTTGCTTGGCAAAGTCTATCTTTTGAAAGAAAGTAGCCTTGAGGTGTAAATCCCAAAACTTGTCTACATACTTGTGGACAGACTCATGATAGAGAAGCTTCAAGTTGCACCATTCGGTAAGCACTTTGTCCTTTGCATCGATTGCAAGAAATTGCTTCATGATGGAAACTCATAGAGTTTTCCATGTCTTCGGGGCTTCGATGTGGCCACGAAGGCTAGCCCACCATTGACGAGCTGATTTTTGAAAGTGCATAGCTACATGGCGTAGCTTGGAGGACTCTGTAAAGCCCTCGTCTCCAAACGCCGCATCAAATTGCTGGATGAAGGCCAACACTTTGTCGATAGCACCAAATGTGCCATCATAGGTGAGAAAGGAGATACTCTTTCCCCCCTTCTTGAACTTCTTTAGCTTTTGTGACCTTTGCCATGCAGGGAGCGATTTGCAATGTCCTCCCATATTGTATTCTCTAGGAGAATAGCCATAGCTTTCATTGGAAGTGGAGGAAGGTGAAGAAGAAGGAGAAGAGGTTGAACCCTTCCTAGCCCTTTTCTTCCTTTGTTTCCTCTCTTCCCTTTCGGAGTGACAAGGAGAAGGACTATGCGTTGATCTTTTCCTCTTGGGAGGAGTAGGTGATCGTCTAGACCCCTATCTTCATGGAGCCACATCTTCAGAAGAACTTAAATTTTCATTGCTTTCTTGCTCTTTGGATTTCTCCTCTCGTATGGGAGAGAGTCTTCTTTTGGGGGTCTCTTCAAGACGCCTCCTAAGCTCTCTCTCCTCTTGGAGAGGAAGGGAAATTCCATAAGCACGAAGTTGTTGAGTAACTTCGGCTTGCAAAGTAGGGTTGCACATAGCTTGGTGCATCCTAGTGATGAGATAATTTAAAAGCATGGGAGCATCATCATTAGCACCTTCATGTGCAAAATCAAAGCTATCAATGTTCATTGTACTCTCTTGATTATTGTCAGCCATATTAACAAAATTTATGTATGTACTTAGTGTATGATTTGGGCAATTCAAAACCTTAGTTGCCACTCCTCTTAGCCTTTGAAAATTGGCTCTTAAGTATCTACACCCACGGATCGAAGTGGTTAATTATAGAGAGTAGAGGAGTAGGTCTAATATAGTAGAGTTACCGAGCTCTAGCTCCTTTTGGACTTCTTATGGCTCAATAATGGTAAGCCATAGGCAAGTCTAAAAAGACTCCATTATTAAGTCCAAAGCTCCCGAGGTGTGCACCATACCCCACATAGTGGGCTCAACAAAACGGATAACAGATTCCAGTTCCACTTACCCAAATATAATTAACAACATGAATCATTTATAGGCTACTTAAGAACCTCTCTTCTTAAGCAAGAAAAGAGAAACCAAATGCTCTAATACCAATGTAATGGAATTAGCCTTTTAAGTTGAGTTGGACCGGAAAGTGAATAACATATTGAGCATTTCCTTGAGCATTCCTTTGTGTGTAGATGTAGATTAAGAAAGAAAGTGCTTGGATGGAGAGAGAAACACTAACACATTACTTCATTAACATGGCATGATCAATATTTTTAAAAGAGAGTGAGAGTTTAGAGAAATTGACACCAATAGAGGAACGGATTAGTTGGAGCCGGCAATAGGCATTTGTATTATAGATTCTTCCATGACGGAAGACTTGTTTACAATACAACTTATTGTGTTTCCTTGAAATATTCTTGATGAGGTGAATATGATAAAGTTCACTCACCATCCATTAGTATGGTAACAACAATAAACATGATTAGCATGAACTTGAAGAATGCCCAACCTCAATCCCAAGACCTCAAACACCAGCAAAGGTGAGGAGAGCTGGCAGGGAGTGAGGAAGAAGAGAGAAGTAGAAGTAGCTCTACGAGAAAGCAATAACCCCTTGCACATAATCACTCATAGCTCTTGTATCATAGCTTATCATAGTGATAATGGAGATTAGAGAGATTGATTAGTAAGCATAAGTATTATCTTGTGTGTATTTGCATCCATAACCAAGAACTTGTGGTAGTAGGCACTCAACTTCTCAAGCTTGGAGAAGAAGATGAAGTTCTTGCTTCACAAGAGTGTGTGAAGGGAAGAATGAGAGTGAGAGAGCTCGTGGGATGCTCAAATGAGAGAGAGAGAGAGAGAGAGAGAGAGAGAGAGAGAGAGAGAGAGAGAGAGAGAGAGAGAGCTAGGTTGAACCCCTTTACAAGGCTTCCCCTGAAGCTCATTGGGCCATGTAGCACTCTAGCCAATGAGAGCTTGGCTACCTTTGGGGCAAGATGTGTAGTCTCTTGCCAAGTGTCCTTCTTTCCCTCTTGTGAGGTTAACCGAGCACCCCCTTGCTTAAGCACAACCCTTGCCTGCTTGAGCAATGTGTCTCTACACTTGACACGTGGCCGCTTTCATTTCATAAGAGTATGGGTCCTTGGTGAGGTGCATACTCACTACACACATCCCTCCTTTGTAGGGCTCGCCCCCCTCTTTGTAGCAAGATATTTGATCTTGGTAAGCAGGCAAGCCCCCTACTAAAGCAAGCCCTAGCTTAAGCAAGCTGCCCCCTTGCCTCCTTGGACCTTAATTGACTAAAGAGTAAAAATTAAAGACTATGTCTTAAGGCTTTTAACACTTGCCTTTGGAGTCTTTGATGAAGACAACCCTAAGGTCTTTTGCTGCATTTGGTAACCTTGCTCTTTGATAGACCATTTTTCATTTGGACCCCTTTACCATTGGCCCAGTGTTGAAAGCTTTTAACACTTACCTTTGTAGGCTTTGATGAAGACAACCCTATGGTCTTTTGCTCCATTGGTTAACCTTGCTCTTTGATATACCATTTCTCATTTGGGCCCCTTTACCATTGGCCCCGTGTTGAAATAGATCTATAAGCACATCTATATCTTAGCCCTTGTTCCTGTTTATTCTCCCACATTAAGTGATTATTTTTATATGAGAAAATTATTTGGGTTGGTTAGATATTAGATTTGATGACATCCTTCGACAATTTTTTTGAGTAGTATATGCTAGTTTATACCCAGATAGAACTCTTGATATTTCGCATGTTGATTGTTTCTTGAGATTTTCATCTTCATACATAGGAAATTTTGTCAGATTTATGTGTTTGCGAGTCCTCTAGTTTGCTTATAGCACTCTTTTGCATTGGTATTTCAATGGTTTTTTGATGGTTTCTAGTTGAGATTTTTATCTTTGAACAGAGAAGACTCTGCTGAAATTTTTGCAGAGAATTTTCTATAAATTCTTAATAGTACTCTCTTTTAGTTTTCTCTTGTTAGTCATGGCTCAAACTTCTGAGAAAGAAGAGTATTATAATTTTTTTGAAGGCACAAACTTCATGATATGAAAGCAACACATACTTGATGTCTTAGTTAGTAAGGGCCTTGTAACACCATTGAAAGAGTGTAAAGAGGGTGTATGGTCAATGGGAGGACCTTGATGCTTGTGCTATGGAAACCATTTTCTTACACCTTGGTGAGTCCATTTTCTTTACAATTAGGGACAAGACTATTGCAAAGGAATTATGAGAGTCATTACGCTCACCTTGGGATGGAAAGGGTGTCTCAAAAAAAGTTTTTCTCATGAGAAATCTCATGTGTTTTAATATGAAAGAGGGTAGCAATGTCAATTAACACTTAAATGAGTCAAATAGCTTATTTATGCAACTTACATCGAAGGAGCTTAATTACAAAAATGAAATGAATGCAATCTTTTTTCTATGTTCTTTGCCAGTATCATGGGACACATTTAACACTACCATTAGTAACTCCATCCCTAAAGGAAAACTTGTTTTTAGTGATGTTACTAGAGCTTTTCTCACAAAAGAGATTCGATGTCAGTCTCTTGACATTAGTGGGCATGGTGATGGATATATGGCAGTTAGAAGTAGCTTGGAAAAACAATCAAAGATAGAGAGGTCTTAGCTGCAATCGCGTTTGTTCTCGGGATCTCAAGAATGCACATAGCAAAATCCGTAGACGTTACACAAGGAACATTTAATGCTATCATTTTCACAAGAAAGGACACTTGAAAAAGGATTGTTGTTTGTTGTAAAGAGAGAAGGGTAAATCCATTGTCATAAGTTATGCACCTCCTAAGAGCAATGTGAAAATAGAGGAGTTCAATGACATTGAGTCTCCACATGTTGATGTTGTTCTTGACGTGCCTCAATCATCAGATGTACTAGTTTTCACTTTTGATTTGATTATAGTACTGTTATTAACTCTTGATAAATGTTATGCACATAATCGGATTATTGACTTGTGTGTGAAGATTTTCATGTTATCCCCCTCAGAAGGAGTAATTCTCGAGTTATGCTTCTACACATGGTTAAGTTAAGCTAGGTGATTCTTCTCAGGTTGAGATATGTGGCATTCAAGATGTGAATTTGTGTATGTGCAATGATACTAAGTTCATACTACAAGGTATTAGACATGTGCCAAAGATAGCTAAGAGCTTGGTTTCAACAAGACAACTTGATGATCTTGGATACACTACAATGTTTGACAATGGCTCCTTGATTATCAAAAAAGGTAACTTGATCATGCTAAAAGGCCAAAAGTTTGGCTCATTATATTCCTTGTATGTATCTTCTATGAAAGAGAGCTCTATCTATGTAGCTGATCTACCTTCTATTTAGTTGTGGCAAAGCCGGATTGTTCATATGAGTCAGAAGGGAATGAAACATTTACAACGTCTTGGCTATATCCCTGCATTAAACTATTGAAATTTTAGTTGTGTGAGAATTGCATATACGAGAAACAGATTAAGCTTACTACTTTGCCCTTGTATAGAAAGTTAGGAAAACCTCTAGATTTGGTTCATGGTGATCTATGTGGGACTATGCCACATAAGTCTCTAGGGGGGACCATTATATTTTTTGAGTTTCATGGATGACTTTCATAGGAAATCCTCTAGATTTGGTTCATATCGATCTATGTGGGTCTATGCCACATAAGTTTCCAAGGGGGGCATTATATTTCCTTCAAGAAAATAATGTCTCTCTACCTTCCTCAAAATTTTGCGGCTTCTAGGCAAGTCTTTTTGAACTAGATACAATAAAAAACACTCATGATAAACCCATTGTCAGCAAGCAAGATTCAACGGGATTTTAATAGTAATTGATAAGAAAATGAGTATTGGGCAACCAAGATATGCTTTGTCTGTGCAAATATTGTAGGTATTTTTATGCTTCCAATATGGTATCCTACTCGACTAGGTCGAGTATCGGCGTTAAACTATGTCTAATACGACCATGCTATAAGATGGGCCATGTTATATGGGTCATGTTTTGATGAAGGAGCACGGATCCATACGAGGCTATTCACGAGCATGACATGTGCAAAAACACTAACGTGTTACACATTCTGCAATCGTTAGAGTTTGTGCCTCCAAGAAGTTAAAGAGGCCAAAATAACCACAAAAAGTCTAATGAAAAGCAAGGCTTTTAAGGCACATAATCAATCCAAGGCATGTAAAGCTTTCAAGATGCCAAAGCTGGTGATTCAAGCAAGTCGATAAGTATTTTGAGTTTAAATTTTACAATTGTGAACGTATTCACCTCTGCAAAATTTTCCTAAGAAGACAATTTGGAAAATAGAAGTTGCTTCTGTCATCAGCAGTTTTGAAATCAACTGCAACTGGATAGCTAAGTTTCCTAAGCTATATTCCCCTTTCAATATTGGGTAATCTATCGTACTTTTCTGATACTCACTAAGATGCATGACTGGACAAGGTCAGCTCTCTATGAAATCTCAAGAAGGTCGCTTTTCTTTTGCCTTGACATCAGTTTGTCAGCAAGAGCATCTATTTTCTATGATCACACATGCTTCTTCCCACCTTATCTTTCGATGTATTATGCAAAGCAAGGCTTCAATTTAGGGCATATTTCATAGAAGCTCCCAAAGTTTGGAATAAGCTATCAGTATACGAGCTTGGGAAAAAAACTTTGCTATCTTTTTAATGGGAGGTTGGTATGAACCGCTATCTCTCCATCATTTAGAATACATGGCTATGAGCCACATTTAAGTGAAGGCAAAAGGCCTCAAAGGGGCAACAAGGTTAGACAATTTAAGTTTTTTTTTTTTCTTTAACCTTTCATTTGAAAATTATTTCTATGTTATGAAAAGCAAAGTGCTTTGATAGCCTTAACAAGGAGTAAGGCTTATACTCTATACCAACGTACTATCCATTGACGTAAGATCAAGGGTAATGAAACACAGGCTTGTAGAATTGGTAATACGGTTATAAGATCACATTTTACATTTGGCAATATCAAACTATCATGCATCCATGCCAATACAGAGTGTGCAAGGCATAGATGGTATTGTCTCACACTGTTGAGACCGTTATTGAAGCCAAGGACATTAGGAAAAATATAGACTTTGCATGGGCCTTGTAAGGAATCTTAATTTTTAGGGATCAAAGCTAATGTTGTGTAGGGTTAAGGGGAGAAGGTCATTCAAGAAGGTAGTTTTAAATAGGTTTTTCTAGTCATTTTTTAGGCACATGTAGGATGTGGACCTAAGAGGTCCCTTTCTCTCTCTAGATTTTTGAAAGTGAAGGGAGTCAAGGAGTCTGGCCACATCAACAAAAACGTGCACTGATGATCAGTGGAATTCAAGACATTGGATTCAAGCTACACATGGGTGCGTTGGAGAGTCCATATCTACACAAGGGCGGCTACACATGGTTGCCTCTCATGAGAGAAGGCAGCTCTTTTGGCCTATAAAAGGAGGCCTTTTCTACACACATTTTGTATTGTGAAGTTAATGCAACAAGGTGGGAGCTCTATTAAGGACATAATCCCTTTGTAACCTACTTCTTGTTTGAAGTAATAAAGCTATTGAGTGGCTACTTTCCCGTGGATGTAGCCCACATTGAGTGAACCACGTATATCATGTGCTCTCTATCTCTCTCTCTCTCTCTCTCTCTCTCTCTCCTCTATAATCTCTCGTGTGTGAAAATGTGTCTCTCTCCATTAAGTAAGCTACTCTACCATCTATTCAGCTACGTCCTATTTCCTCAAAAGTCCTAGATTCCTAGCACGAGATACGAAATCGTTTATAATTGAAGTTATTAGAGAGAGAGCACATATAAAAATTCCCATGGGGTCCTTGTAACTTAAAGATTTGTGGATGTTTGGTGGTGAGTGACGATCAGATTTAATGAAGTGCAATAGTGTCCTTGAAACTTAGGTTTCCCTAATTAGGTTTTCCATTTTTTCAAAAATGTGAGTTTTATTTATTTTTGACTCAAAACTCCTCCCCAACATATATGCATATAAAAAACCATTTTTTGACCTCATTTTTTACCTACAAGCACTGAAAGTCCACTTTTTCAACAATATTTTCTCCCTCCAAAAAAATTATTTGTTATCTCCTCCTCCTCCCTCCTCTCTCCCTCCCCTCTCCCCTCCATGCCCCTTTCTCTCCTCCTCCTCCTCCTCCTCCCCTCTCCCTCCCTCTCTTCATCCTCTGCTTCATCACGCATCGGCTACCATGGTTCTCATGGACATCACAAATTGTGTGCCTCCACCACCACGTACTCCGCACACAAAAGGCGTATATATTTGCTTGCCCACAAAGTTTGCACCGAAGGTTGCATGTGAGAGTGAGCAAAGGTCATCACAAGAACATCGCACCGCTAGTGAGACAAAAGTCAACATTTGGGTGGATGGCCATTTGTATCCTTACAATCCCATAAACCACTTTCATCCATCATTCAATGCTCTTCAATATCTTTGGAGGGGAGAAGCAGGCTTGTTAGGTTAATGCAAGCGGTTGTCTATGGGTGTAGATACTTCTTTACATTCGTGGATGCACCAATGTCAAGCTCTTCAACTCAAGACATTGGCATTATAAGAGATTATTTCCTCTTCAAGGAGGGAGGTTGCAACTCCCCAAAAAAAAATGTAGAAAAAGGATGCCCACATTATGAAGCTTGGTAACACCATCACATATTTGAAAGAAACACCCCTTGGTGCAAGAGAACGTAGGCGCTTGTTTTCATTTATTGAAACACTTTCACATATGTGTGGAGCACGCAAATGATGAGTGACAACCACAAGGCGATGTGTTGTTTACTTGCATGAGACCTTTCTACTTCACATTATTTGCTAACATTTATCTTGTTGGCTACCAAAAAATTTATTCAAGAGGCATGCGGTGAAACAAGCCAAAATAATCGATTCAACCTTCTCACTAGTTGTCTCAATACCCATGATGTGATTTATATCTTACATTCACCTAGGGGAAGCACATTAGGGATGCAGTCACGAAGGAGCTTATGCATAAATTGGCAAATGTGGTTAGTGAAGATGACATTGGAAGGGGGGAAAGGGAAAACACACCTGACAACACACATACATCTCTCTATAGCTCAGATGGAATCACAACACCCCAAAAGAAACACACCAAACAAAAAAAATTTACTGCAAACACTCGGCTGCGCACACCCAAAGCTCATTGCATCTCAACAATCACAATTGCTTTCTAACTCTCAACCACACACAAAACACCTCTCTCTTTCTCCCTCTTTGCACACACACCAATTGGTTCAGGGGGCTCACACACAGCCTACACACACCGACACCTCTGCACAAGAGAAGAGAAAAGAAGAAGGGATGGGGGAGACAATACCAAAGACGACGCAGTAAAAGCTTTCTTCTTCTCCAACAAGATTGTCTATGGTGGAGCATAGACAAGAAGGCTCTCTCAGAGCTCTGTCCCCTTCTTTTTCCTTATCGCAGCTTGAAAAAGCAGCAACTTACAAAAACTTAAATATCTTTGAAACGGTGCCGAATTAATCTACGTGCATGAGACACAAAAACGTCCAAAATAGCATTTTTCTTCAGACGCCATATATCGTTGCTGGAAAAAATGCGTTTTGTAAAAATTTACAGAATAATACTTTTTGGCTTTCCACATACAGAAAAGCTCAACCACATATCCACTTTATTTTCTTATCATAAACTGCATGTCCTTCACTTCTCCACTTGCTCTTCATGTCCTTTTCACATAGAAAACCCCCTTTGTTAGCGGCTTGACACACCCAACAGAGAATGATTGCTCGACGGAATATTATTTTTTGTAATTATTCTTTAATTGAGAAAAAAAGTCATTTCACCTTTATAAATAGTGGGGCTTGCAGAAGCTTCCAGATTTGTATCCCATTTTTGACATTTAGATTGAGTAGATGGTTAAATTGGAACATTAGGGTTTGAGATTGTAAGGTATTTATACCACTTTTGACCTTAATGAAAAAAACCTTTGTCATTTTTAAAAGTTATGTCTGTGTGAGTGAGCGTACTGTGAACGAGAGAGAGTGAGAGTTTTATCTTGACGCTATGCGCGCACCGCGGGTCAGAATTGAGTGCAGAGAAGTTCAAGGTGTTGCCCCCGACGAGAGCTATGCGCCAATACCTACATTACGGGTGTACGGTTTGGCTTTGCAAACTCGATCCACGAGCTATATCTGGTGATTCGGTGAGCATACGTTGTCCGTTTTCACATTTTAGCATATCCACACGTTCGCATTGAGTAGAGCTACACATTAGGCACTTTAGTTTTTGGAAATGAGGACCTGCAAATTTTGACAAGACATCCTACGTGATTTTGCACCAGGTATTTAGGGTTGTGATTTTGGTTCATGGACCTGAGGGAGAGTGACCTATTGGTGTTAATAGGGTTTCCTTCAAGTTCTGTGGTGTTTTGAGAATGTTTGATGGGGATTTGGCTCTTGAAAGCATTGTAGGAAATCTCCTCTTATGCACTCCTGAAGGCTGTAGCTTAGACATTGGTTAGAGACCTCTGTAGGAAGTAGTCGAGAGTCGGTCGAGTGTAGGTTGACACCATATGCTTGCTTCCACATGCCTGCGGGTCGAGCTTCGTCCTTAGTTGACAAATCTTGTTAGGTGAGTTCTCGCTGTGTTGACGTCCGTCGCAGCGTATCCGCCAACATTGGCGCCTCTGCCGGGGACAAAAACCCTAGGTAGGTGATCGAGATTAATCCTTGAGGATACAGATTCTCTGGCTTGCCAGAGTCTCATTTTACATTTAGATAGGAACAGAGGGTGGAGGACTCTCTAGGTCTTAGGAGGTGTCTAGGGAGCGAGTGTCTGGCCTAGATCCTTCGACTTAGGTAGACTTAGATAGTTTTAGGTATCAATTGAGTTGTGGTGTAGAGAGTAGGAGTTGGAGTGGTAGAGGCGGTGGAAGGAGAGCTTGAGAGTCCGGAGAGGCAGGAAGCAACCGAGACACCAATATCACCATTTCACATGATAAGTAGGAGAAGGGTAAGTAGGACATCATGATTTATGATCTAGAGCACTTCATGCATGTTATATTTGTTGTTAGGCTCATCACAAGGTTGTAAAAGACGAAAAAGAGTGTTTGAAAGCTGAAGTGAAGTTCAAAAGTTTCTGTGAGTGTTTCTGAGAGAGCTGCAGAGCATAAGGAGTACTTCTGTCAGGAAAAAAATAAATTTTAAGCCAGAAGACATCCTACGCATAGGATGTCTACAGGGTGTTCTGGTGGAAATTTTGAAATTCTGAGTTGACCAGTGTGTTTAGAAGGTAGGTTTTACCCTATTTTCACCTGGAAAGTGGAAATCTGACCATATATTGACAGGATAAGGCCAAATAGAAGAAAATTTCCTGACATCCTACCCAAATTGTGCCAAGGCATTATTTTAAGACCAAAACCATAGGATGGATACATGAGCATGATCTGCATGAATTATTGAGTGCTTGAGGAAGGTTTCATCTCAATTGGGTGAGAAAATTGGGTTTTAAGAAGACTTTAGCATTTTTGACTGAAAAGGGCTAGGATAACTAAAATTGGGGTCTTTTGAAATCCAAACTAAAATATAAGCATAACACTGGGTTGCTGACATCAAGGGGAAGCTGTGGCTCAAGTTTGGGATCAAACAGACCATATAGATATCCTACGCGTAGATGTGTTCTTTGTGATTTAGCACTCCAAACCTAACTTTGAGCATACCAAAGTGATAAGCACCTTAATAGGAGTCTGTGCTTTCCATTTAAAGCTATTTTGAGCAGTTAGACATGCTACATGTAGAATGTCTAATGCATGAAATTGAAGCCAAAAACTGAATGTAGGCATAGCAGGGTGTTGTATAGCCTGAGGCAAGCCTCCTAGTCAATTTTGGTCCAAATTGGAGTTGATTTGACTGGTCAGCAGACCAACATCAGGCTGCTAGAACAAATTTCTGATCAATTAACCAGCTTATAGGTGTTCAAATCAAAAAGTAAAAACAGATGTGGACTCATCACATCAAGGGGAATCTATAGTGCAAAATCTAGGCAAAACAAAGCAGACAGACATCCTACGCGTAGGATGTCTATAGGGGATTAGTGAAGAGAAAAGTTGATTGAGGTCATAGAGTGATGTTCCAATTGACTTGAGAGTTCCAAAACTTATTTTAGAAGTGAAATTGGACCTTATTTGACCTTTTGACGGAGCAAAGACGGAATTAAGACTTTCCATGTAAATTGACCAGCATTCGAGGGAAGTACAGTTCTAGATTAGCAGACCTAATAAAGAACATCCGAAGTGTATAAAATATAGTAGTGGTTGAGGTTAACCCTCTAGTTATACCAATCATTACTAAGACCACCTCTAGTGGTTAAATGCTTTGATTCAATTGCTGAAATTAAATTCTTGTGTAGAGGTATATTCAGCGACAAAGCAAGAAGTTGTGCGGAAACTGATCCTTTGCCAGGTGAGTGGTTGGATTTGTGATAAATTGCATTGCTAATTTTGATGAATTTAAGATCAGGAAGACACATTCCTAGAGATCAAAAGGTGGCAGGTAATCAGGGTAGCTTAGTGTCCACCGAGGAGAGTGTAACTCAGGCAAGGCTAGATCCACTAGCATCAATCATTGAGGAGGGTAGTGATACTGACACTTCATCAGATAAGTCCTTCTTCATGATGGGTAGTCAACAGCCAGGAGGTTTTTTCAATGAAGGACCAATGCTAGGAGGAAGCACCTCCCAAAATCCTTTGAGCAATTCCAAGTTCAGTATAATCTTCTTAGAAGGAACAAACTCGAGGGGAGCCCTAGTTTATTCTGACTATCGAGGATGCAAGTGTATTTTTATTGAAGAAATACCTGCTCAGAGACTGGAGATAATTTGAGTCTATGATGATGGAGATAGATTCCGAGATGAAAAGGGGAACCACTATCTGATATAGTAGTAACCCTGAGGATTACAACAGATATGGAGATAACGTGGCCATAGGAAAAATGGTTTCAGAAACTCAAGAACCGCCTCCAAACATTGATCGACCCAGAGCTCTTTTTATGTATGATAAGAAAACAACCAAGGTCTCAACCTATAATGAGAATGTGAGAATTTACAAGCATGAGAGAGAGAGGGAGTAGTCTCTTATTTTCGATGCAAAGAACCCTACCCAAACGAATTAATCAAAGACAAGGTTCTTTACTTATTCTCTTATGAAATTGCTATGGGGAAGGATATCGTTTTTGTTGATAGGTATGGGTGAGAATACAAACGTAGTCTCTCAAAAGAGGTAGAAAAGGCAACAGTTCCAGAGACATCAACATATGGCCCCGAAGAAGTGCCAAGGGTTACCTACACCCCTAGCAAGTCGACAAATCCATTTTCAAAAGAGTATGACGCGACCTCACATTCTAACAGACAACAGACGTTCAACTACAAGAACCAACAAGCAACCCAACCATCATTGCAGGCATGGCTTTGACAAAGTGCAACATTAGAACAAGACCAAAACCGAGATGGTTATCCAGCAGCACGAGGGCTAAGGGATCTACAAGAACCACCACTCTATTCACGGTATCAAGGCGAGAGTAAGCCAAAAACTCAAGGGTCAACAGAGCCTGGAAGACAACCCATAGAACGAGTTCGAAGAGATGAACCATCTCTTGCAAAAACCGTCAGAAATTATGGTGTAGGAGCACCACTGGGAGAGGAACCTGCCTTTTACCGAAGGCCAGAGGAGATATATCGATTGGGACGTAGAGAACCAATGATGAGATTTGTAGACCATCGTAGAATTATACCTTCTCAGGTGCAAAAATGGGTAAACAAGAAATACACGGAAAACAGAGATCCTAGGGATCATGTAGCAGCCTTTGTGCGTGTAATTAGAGTTGAAGAGGTGTTAGACTTCCCTACCCAATTTGCAGGGTTTAGACTGACCCTAGAGGAGGATGATGCTACTTGGTTTGACTCTGTGGAGCGTAGAGACTTTGAGTCTATGGAGGAGGTGTTTGACGAGTTTATTGAGGAATTCTCACAAAGGGGGATAGCTCATAATACAGTCTCACAAATCCATAAATTTAAACAGAAAGAAGGGGAGTCTGTGTGAAAGGCAGCCCTACGACTAAAAAGATATGTTAAGTTCTGTCTTGTGGAAGAACTGCCAACTCAGTCCAGACTTATGCTTATATTTATTCAAGGACTAAGGAATGAAGATCTCCAGAAGGACTTACATATGAAGAGGAGCACGACGTTAAATGAGTTAACTAAGGAGGCTCTTTACCTTGTAGACAATTGTGCGGTCTACAAAGAGAGTGAATTCAAGGACCTTGATGACGATTCATCCTCACAACAAAGTGGAAGTAAATCCGCTAAGACAACACCGAAAGCATTAGGGCCAAAAACGACTCAAAAAGGGCTGTGTAAGGAATTGGTTAAATTACTAATTAGCAGAGCCGTTTGTGGTTAAAACGGCTCCAAATTTGTCCGTTTTGGTCATTTAAAGCATATCTACGCAATCTAAAGCGTATCTAGGTACATATCTATAAATATTAAAAACGATATCATTTTCTTCACATTCCTTTGTGGCTCACCTCGAAATTTGTTTTCATTTACTTCACTTGGCGGAAAATAGTTGTTTCCACTTTTGAATCTCTCTTTTTTCTCTCACCTTTCGCGAGCTTTATCTCTTCTTCTTTGATGCACCTTATTCTGCTGCTATGTTATTTCCATTATACTTTCTGCTCCTTCATTACTTACAATGACTAATACATCTTCCATTAGTGATAAGCGCAAGTTTCACTTGAACATTAAGCTAAGCCAGGAATATGCTACTACGCGGAGTGTCTATCAAAGACCAGTTACAACTGGAAATGAAGCACAACAACTTCGCACGACACGACGCGAATGTGGAGTATGGGGGAAAGCAAAGAATGAGCACGTGATAGGGATTTATATACATCCGACCGTCCGTACAACGATCGTTGTACGCAAGCCACGTGGCATGTCTGCATGGCTGACACGTGTCAATAACGGTCATATTTTGCACCCTATATAAAGCTTGGTCTCGAATGTTATTAATGTTGCACGTTTACTTGTCCCATACGACACGATTTATTACTAGTATGTGTCTACTAGTCCTCTCGTCCCGCACTATGCGCCTGTTTGCATTTGCACACCGGTGGTCCGGCCTCTATCGCGTCGTTGGGGATTCTAGTTGGTCGCTTTGGTGTGCCCTCGTCCCGTACGATGCACAGGTACGCATTTGCACAGCCGGGGTCCAGTGTCTATCGCGTTGTTCGGGATTCTAGTTGGTCGTGCTGGTACTCATTTTCAAACGCCGGGGTCAGCCTCTATCACGTGGTTCGGGTTTCTCATTAGCACCAACACGACGCGATCCGAGCAAGTTGCAAATCTTGGAACCCACCCCTATCGCTTCGTGCTAGTGAGGTTCTGAGACCCAATGCCGGGCGCTCTGCTCGTTGTCTAGCCCTCCCCCTCATCTCTCTATATCGCTTTGGGCGTATTTCCCGACCTTGTATCTAGTAGCTTCACTTGTCGATTTTTCCTCTACCATCAACGAAGGCCGGGAGGAGATTTTGGAGGAGAGTCCAAGTGAGAGACTATTGGTGGTTGTGATGGATGGTGGTGACATGGAGTTGTACACCAAAGCATATGAAATATTCAACCCTGTGTTTGATCTTGCAGCTTTGTTAGACCATTTGAAGGACTTCTCGGCAGAAGAATTCAAAGAGTTTGAAGAGGCAGTTGCAGGCAAGTGTTTGGTTTTAGATGGCAAGACTTATTGCCATCAAACCAACTCAATTGAGAAAAGCAAAGTAACAAGGAGGTTTGGAAGATTTTCTAAGAAGACTTCCTTTGTTTGTCCACCTACCATTTCTTGTCAATTACATTAATAGCCTTGCAACCTTGTTCCAAAAGAAGTTTTCTTTGTGTTCCTTAAAGTTGACATGCAAGGCAAAGCTGATGAAGTGAAAGATACAGATGAGGCAACAAATAAAAATGTTTCCACAATTTTGTAGCTTGAGAAAAGTGAAATTCTGGAAGAGGAGGAAGTTGATGTTGCAGCTGAGGAGCAGGAGAGTGAAAATTTTGATGTGGCTCAATTTAGAGCTAGTATTGTCATTGATGCGCCAAGAGATGAGGTAGAGGTATTTGAAGCTTCCCTTACTATTCCAAACCTTCCCTACTTCTATATCAATGGGAAAGAGTATATCACTCTCCATCATATCCAGTGTCTGCTTAATATGAGGGAGGACTACTGTATTGCAACCATTTTTGAAGCTTCTGAGGTGGCCAAAGATTTTATTGACATAGAAGAAGAGTCAAAAGAGGAGTTTTTGGCACTTGATCTTCAGACATCCAATAAATATTTTCTGCCTTCTCCTGATGCACTTTCTCTATGCATGAGAAGAGTGGAAGAGGAAAAACCTTCCCTCAAAGATGAGGATTTTGAGAAGAGGCTTGTTGAGCTTGGCATCCAATCTTTTGGCAGAGACTTTAAGCTGAAAAAAATTGGAAAGGAAATTGACATAAGAGAGATGACCGGATCATGCAATCTCCTTAAAGAAAAAGTCATTGCCGAAGATGAGTTGCAAAAGGTGATCTCCCTTCTGAAATCTTTCTTTTTTTTCAAGTTTGTTTTAATTACTCATTTTCTTGTGTTGCAGATTGAACTCCTTGACAAATACAATTTTCTTGGGAGAGCTAAAGGCTCGAGAGGGAAAGCAATAGAGGGCTCTTCAAGAAGGGATGCCTCCTCTCTCATGCACTACGTGCCTACATTGGATAGTGCCACCTTCTGTGCTTTTCACATGCAGTATTCTGAAGATCCTGAGTTGCCAATGTTTGCGTTGAAGATATTGTCACAGTTTTTAGGGCACACACCCCTTCAAATCAATGCAAACAAGATCATGCTACTTGAGAGAGCAACAGCACTTCGAATGTTTGGATATGCTACAAGATTCAATGCCTCAAGAGCAGGATACTTTCTTTGCTACTCTAGCTATGCAGCAGCAGCTGAGGAGACAAATGTCAATCTTCTTGGGGGCTATAAAAGAAGAAAGTTTTTTAGATATAGGGGTGACATGCCTAGAGATATAAAAAAAATCAAAAACTGATGTAAATTTGACATTTTTTTGCAAGTAATTGAATACTCACCAAGTAATATGTGATGTCTTTTGCTCCCCAAGCATCTATAATAGCAGTTATTAAAAGCTTTATTGTCTTTTTAAAGTCATCTGCATAAGTAGCAGAGCTAGCTTGTTGTCTCAAAACTTTCAAAAAATTGTCAAGCTTCTTCCACACTTCCATGTGTTTGTTGGCTACATCTGGTCTACTTTTGACATTGATTGTTATAACACAAAGATACTTCCAGCAGTTCCACATAGCATCAACTTGTTTGTTGTCATGGTTACTCAAAAATCTTCTGGCTTTTGCTCCACCCATTGAAACATCTTGCAAAACATCACCGGTTCCTTTTGAAAGAGTGGGATATTTTTTTAGATGCACTTGACCACCATGAGAACCCATTTGAGAGAGCAAAGCCTCGCATTTTTCTATGCACTCTTCTGTAGGTTTAGTTGGCTTAATAGAGTATGCATAGTCAAGATGGAGTCGAAGCAATGTGTCCAAGATTCTAATCTCTACATGCATTGTGCATATATGTACATTTTTTAAATCTATTGTTAGAATTGGATCCCAAATCATAGAAGACGATGGGTAGTCGATGACATTAACACTATTCCTTGATGGTGATTTTCCAACCTCGTGTTCTGCAAGCCATCCTTTTGTTCCAGTGCTTGCCATGCAATATAGACATGGATTCTTGGTATTAGCACCTCCACATACACCAAACATGAACTTTAATTCTTTTAGGTCGGCACTCAAGTGCCATTCTACAAAAAAGTCACCCATGCCATCTACACAGAGTTTTTCACCTGCATTTTGGTCGTGTATAACAGAAGGGATATCGGTCTGCAAAAATAGCCATTTCAATGTATTGTGATTTTCTACTGGTATTTGAGCTGCTCCGATCCACCAAAGCTCCATTTTTGATTGAGTTTTGTGGTATGGGGAATCAAGCTTACCCTGGCTATAGTCCAATGCTCTATTCAAAAGGGATATGGATACTCTTTCCATTTTTTGACATTTTTGAATTTGAGCTTCATCCAATTTTAGAACAAATATAAGTTTTCCTTCACAATCTACTTCTTGCATATTATAGTATCTCACCATAGCGGATTGAACATTTTTTATACTCATACAAATGTTATTAAAAACATTATACTCAAAAGAAGATTTTTTTTCTGTTTTTCATATGGCATCGTTCCTTCTATATGATAGTACTCTCCAAAATGTTCGGGTATTTCTTCGTTTAATAGAGTCCTAACTTTTCCAACATTGTGAGGCCTAGGCTACCCATAAGCTTTAATCTTGTAATACTTTAAAACGTGAAACCAGGTTTTAGAGATGGCCAGTGTAACCCCTTCTACTCACCCCCATTGTGTCACAAACTTCTTGCATTTGAGAAGGTTGGACCAGTAAACGCATATCTTTCAGTAAACTTTGAAATGCCAATTTCTTCTGAGTTTGATTTTCAGGAAGTTTCAAAAGTTTAAGAATATCACTTTTGTTCATTACCTCATTCAAAAATCTCACCCTTTCTTGAACATCGGACATATCAAATCCTAAAAGACTAGTCACATGTTCTCTAGTAATCTTTAATCTCTTTTTTCTTTGTCCAGAACCTTCTGCTAAGTTTACTACATCTCTCATTCATTTTACTCGTGCTCTTAATCCTATTGGAGTTTCTTTTAAAGTCCGAAGGTGGTGATTTTCTTGTTTTAGAGATGCTATTTGGTTTTCAAGTTCTAAAATTCTTGTTGCATTTGAAGACAAAACAGTTTTGAGGTATTGAATGTAATGTGTATGATCAATGTGTAAATGAGATAACCTAGAACTATATCCTAGTAAGCCATCAATCCCATCACCAACAAATCTCATCAAATCATGAGGTGTGTGAAAAGATGGATACCTTCTAGTGCTAGGATCCGGTTGATACAAGCTGCTTTACAAACGACGCGACCCGGATGTTATTGGGCATGTGAGTGGACCTACTATCACTTTGTGCAGGTCTTTTGTCTTGATTTATTGAAAAGGTCTAAGCATCCCATACGATGCGATACGGGCATGTTCCAAAGTCTGGGTGAGCCCCTTATCGCATCGTGCAGGTCTTTTTGATTGACTTAGTGAAAAGTTCCAAAGCTCACATACGACGCGATATGGGCATGTTCTAGGGTGTGGGTGAGCCCTCTATCGCGTCATACAGGTCTTCTTGTTTGCTTTCTTTGAAATTTCTGTAGCTCACATACAACGCGATAAGGACATACTCTAGAGAGTGGGTCACAGTTCTATCGCGTCGTGTTGGTGTCTCTCCCCAATATCATTTTCTTCACACATGGCGCGGTAGGTACATCTTGCAGGTTGTGGGTGACACATCTATCGCGTGGTGCGGTGTTTTGTGACCCAAGACCCAAATTGCGAGGACTAAGTAGACTGCAAGGAAGGTCTACCAAGCCCAAACTGATCCAGAAATAGATGATTTTGAGAAAGATCCAAAGAAAGCACCGCCTCCACTACCTCTTCAGAGGGCCACTACTAGAAAAATATTGAATTATCGGGTGAAATCCCTAAGAGAAATAAGAAAAGCACAAAAGTCTACTTGTCTACTGATTCCAAAGCTCTCTTTCATGAGAGTTGTCAAAGAGATATCAGATAGACTTGTAAGCATGATGAATATCAAAACTTTTGTCTCAGTAAGGTGGCAATCTCAAGCTGTGATGTGCCTTTAGGAAGCTACTGAGGATTTTCTCATAGACTTTATGAATGATAGCTACATTGCAGTTGCATTTTCTCATAGGGTCATACTTATGAGAAAAGATTTTGTGCTTGTGTCAAGTCTAAGATACAAGTTTGATAAGGCTCTTGAGCTCATTCCTAGTGAGGATCTTAGAGCCTTCCAAATTTTAAACATCCCTCCTTCCAGGCAGCAAAAAGATTCTGGGGTTGTCATTGAGGATGTTACACATGAGTATGAGACAAGAAAGGCCCAAGATATCAAAGCAGGAAAGGAGGTTGAGAGGGAGCAAGACATGATATCAGAGGATGCTATCCTTAAAGATCAAGCTGAAATTTTAAGAGCATCCAACTCTCTTCTTTATGAAAAAGTCACAGGCCAAATGGTGGTGGATGTATCCTTGTTTGGAGATACTGAGGTGTATTTGGACATATTCCCTCAAGACACAAGTATGCTTGTAAATCCCAACATTGAGCTTGGTGACACTGTGCTCTTTATCTGTCTTTCTCAGGTATGTGTTTCTCCTTTGCTAATTATTAGTGCATGTGCAAGGCACCTAGGCACAAGGGGCTCATTGGGGCTTGTGTTTTCTTTTCCAGGTGTCTTATGAGGGATCTTCCAGAGGCTCTAGCTATGAAAATTTCCATACTTGACCCTCTAGTGACACAGTGCCTTTTTAACAAGCAAGGAACCCTTTCAAGTTCTTTTGAAGATTTTAACATGCTGACCTACAATTACATATTATACCGCTATGTTGAAGGGTAAATCTTAACTCCTTACATGTTATTTTTAACATTTTGTGGTATTTTTAGCTAATTGTTTTTATTTGTAGAGGACATTGGAGTCTTATTATCTTCAATCTTTTGGAGAAAGATATTATATTTATGAACTCATTGTCAAGTATCCATGGGAGAAGTAAACTATAAGTATGAAGCATAATCTATGCTTGATGGCCCATTGTTTTCTATTAGTAGATTTTTGATTCAATGTCTTCTTGCAGTGCTACCAACCTTATTGTTGGTCACCTGAGTACCACAAATAAGGATCACAATATATAAGCTTTCAAGTACTACAATCAAAAAGTGTCTTTACAGATAGACTCAACATCTTGTGGATGGAGGGTGATTGCGAATGCATGGAGATATCTTGGTTCAAGGTGCCAGATGACTACACTCACTGTAAGTGTGTAGCTCATGTATTTATTTTGATGTTTTATGTATGTACTCATGTCCTTTAGTTCCTTTTTCTATTTTTTTCAGTCGCATGACTATCCAGAGTCTTGGGTCACGTGGGTGAGAGAGAAGGTTGTTTCTATGGTTTTGGAAAGATCAATAAATCCAAATGATCCAGAATCTCCTTTTCCACCAAAGAAAGGTAGAGCCACCAAAGGTTTGGATGCAAAGAAAATGGATCAGAAGAAGAAAATTCCTGCAAATAAGATTCATACAAAGAAAAAGGATCACAAGAAGAGTCCTGCCAAGGGGAAGAGTCCCACCAAGAAGAAGATCCCTGCCAAGGGGAAGAGTCCCACATAGAAGACTGCCAAGGGGAAGAGTCCCACCAAGAAGAGCCTTGCAAAAAAAAAAAGCAGATACAAAGGGCCATCCATTCCACTCACCATTGAAATTCAAGGTTCAAAAGCGCTATACACTTAAGAACAGTAAGGGGGAGGCACCTAGCTCACCTTTCAAGCTACCATTCATGTTGCCAAAGAAGGTTGCCAAGTCACCCAAGCCAGCTAGTCCTGAGGAGCCCAAAGCACCAACCCCTGCCAAGTCACCACCACCATCCACTCCTGAACTTTCATCCCCTTCTGAACACAAAAGGAAAAGGGTCTTTGAGGATGCAGAATCCTCTCAGGCAAAAAGAAAAGTGGAGTTTCATGATTGATTACTCCACAAAAGCTATGTACACTTTTGTTCATTTTGTCCATATGAACATATATATATATATACCCTTTGGTGATTCATAATTTTGTACTTCAAATAATTAATACCAACTATCGATTATTAAATGTGTATCATGATGTCATGTAAGTTTAAAAAAACATAAGTAATGTTCACAATAAGGTAGAGAAAATATAAATATATTTGCAAAATGATTACAATATTGAACTTGTTTTTTCAAGTCCTTGCAAGTGGCTCAAATACAACTCTTTTTGGGGGAAGGCATGGGATGCAAGAGGTTGATTTCTCCATCCTTGTGCTCACCACAATTTCATCCTCTTTGAATCTATACTCAGGAGATGTTTCATCAAGAAACTCAAGAGATTCTCTAACATCATTTAGTCTCCAATTTGTTGTTACTATCAGGCTTCTATACTCGGTGTGTGGATGGACTGCGACCTTTAGTTCAAACTCTGGACAATTTTCCTCAGAGTCGAGAGGAACCCAGCTATCTAATTTTCTTCTCCATCTCCTATAGTCGTAGCCCAGAACTAATGATTGACGACATAGTTGATATGAGATAGAAATAGAATGTGTGGTTACTCTACAACTATATTGTCACCAATATGGAAAGTTTCTGTGGTGCTCCATCCGTCTCCAAGAACATTATCCACTTCAGTCATAGAAAATCTTCTATTAAGCCACATCGTCTTTGTCCTCTGCAAGTCCATTGTTTTGAAACATGCCACAAGACATGTATAGGAAAGAACCATTGAACTTTAATCCTTCTTGATATCCGGCCCGGAGACATAGCTTTAAGGATGTCTTCTTTGATCTTGGATTTGAATCTTGATATAGTACATGCATCAGGAGCTTTCCAGTCAAGTGAACTTATGGTGGGAACGGGTAACTGATGTAGTTCTCCATATGCACCTTCTCGTGATGGAACTTTGTATTCTGCAAAATAGACAAACAAATTCATTGTTTTGTAAAAGGAAGGTGGCTTGTCAGCATACATAGCATCTACAATCCCTTTATTATTGCTTTGAACGTCCCACTTAGACTCTCCACAGGCTGCCATTCCACAGTTATTGAAGGAAATATATCTGGAATGGAATCAAAAAATGAGAAAAACAATGGGATAATGAAAAATTCATTGTATCAAATAGGTTTTTTTGTACTCACAGTAAGAATGCAGTGTGGGATGTTCTTCCCAGTCAAACACCATATCCTTGGCCATGTACACATGTTGAACCTTAGCTAGCCATCCATTTTTGATCACTTTGAAAGCAAGAACACGACCTTTCCAATGGTTTTTTACTTTATCATGTTTAGTTCTCTTCACTCTGTGTACACCTTTGTATGAAGGAATCATTGTTACCCAGTCATTCACACGAAAAGAGATGGGCTTCCAAAGACCATCCTCTCTAACATTATGCAAGTCACAAGAAGTTATGTTATGTGAAGGGCGACGTGCAAAAGACGCCATGGAAACTCAGAGATTAGAGAAGAAGAAAGAAAGTATAGACGAAAAGACTTAAACCTCTCACAAACTAGAGAGAGCGAGAAAGGTATACGTTTAAAAAAAGTAGGTGATTTGTCATTAGTGCCCTTGTTTTGAGAGCCTTCCGACATAGATTTCATATCTTTTGACAACACTTTTGTGAAATATAAAATAGAATAAACGACAAGAATTCGTTACTTTGAGCCGCAAATTTAATGAGCTCTCTCGCCGAAAGCACCCAAATATAGCAGTTTCAGCCTTATGATCAAGACATTTAGCGGTTTTTCATCGAAATAGTACCACCAAAACCCACAATAGAGGAGACAAGAGTGCCATACTTTTGTATACGTGTCAAATAACTATTGGACTATTCCTTAATCCTTAAATTAACAAACAACCCTTTTTGAGTCGTTTTTGGCCCTAATGGAGAAATAGCTGTAAGCCAGGAGCAGCTTGTAGAGGAAGTGCTAAAAAAGACTAACTTGTATGCCAAACCTCAGGCTAAACAGCCAAAGTGGTGTGCTATTGAACAAAAATGGACAAACCATGTGACGGAGGAATGTTATTATAACAAGGGATATGTGAGAGAACGAACTTATGCTCCCCAGGCTCAAGTAGCATCTCCTCAACCTCCACCGATGCCTAGGTATCAAGCAGGCAACCTACCAGGACATGTAGGTGTAGAAAGACCACAACCAGTGTTGGGGCAGCAACCACCCCTACCATGATTACGACTAGTTGGCATAAGATACACACCAACAATAAATGAACCAGAGGAGACGGCTTTGGTGCCTATACATGCATATTACAAAGATTTCAATGGATATGCTACAAATCCTGTCTATTATCCACCGGAAGAAACCCCAATGCCAGAACCTCAGAGCATGATGGGAAGTGCAGGACCACCAACAGCTACACAAGCAGCAGGAGAAGGAAGATATAGCTTGGATGAACGAACATTGTTGTTCATAGCCAACGGAGGCATGGGCGGACAGAGACATGCATACCAACAAAGAGGAGCTCAAGGAGCACCTCATCAGCCTAAAGGACCCTGCTACAAGTGTGGTGGAGACCATTGGCTAAGAGATTGTCCTCATGATGAAATCATTAGAGTCAACGCATATTGCACCGAGTGTGGAATTACTCATTTGATTCTTGATTGCCCTAAGAAACCGAGCAAAGGAGTAAAAACTACCTTGACATGCTGGAAGCAGTGCCTTCTAGTTGAGGGTCACAAAACGAGACAGTAATACCTATTCAGGCAGTGACACGAGACCAAGCTCAAAGAATGACGAATGAACCCATAATTTAAGAGCCAAAAACCGATGCCCCGAGTTCAGAAAAAAAAAATCAGAGAATCACTTGGAAACCGAGAAAGGCGCATATGAAAGCCAGGAGAGAATGAGAGCAAACGGCTCTATCCGAGGAGTTAAAACACACAAAGGATAGATTAGAGCGGTTAGGGGATCTAACTAGTCTAAGCTCACACACTGTGGCAACCATAGCACCCAAGGAAATAGCAGAACCCAAAAGTGAAGGATCAGGAGGATCAATATTGGTAGAAAAGGTAAATGAGCAATTAGACTCACTTTTAAAAGCATCAAAGCCAGAGTCAAAAACAACCAAACCCAAGAGCAAAGATGGATGACTTATCCATATGCAAAAATAGAAAAACAGAGATTGAAAATGTGTCGAAAGATGATTGAAACAACCCTATCCTTGATAGAAACCCGTTTGGTAAACCTGCAAGTTGGCACGAAGTACCAGCTCCAACCCCTATCAAACGAACTTTAGAAAAACAAGTAGACACGAAGAAGGGACTCATGACTGCCTCTGAGTCTTGGAGAGAATCTATCATAGTGTCAAATACAACAGTCGAGACAATTGATGGTTTCCAACCTAAAACATTGGTAGAAATGGGTAAGGATTGTAACGGTCTAAATGACCTGTGGAAGCAAATCCATGATGCTAACGAAGCTAACAGGGTGAGCTACCAAATGAATAGCATGAGAAAAGAGAAAAATGAGATCTTACCTCCTATTGAAGAATTTAAGGAAAGATCACAAATGAACTTTGATATGCATTCACGAGGGGAGACCAGGGATCAATTAGTTCGGGACACAGCCAACCAGACTCGCTAAAAATTCTACCCTCTTACCTAGGGGAGTATGAAGCCAAGTCTGAGGTGAGAGCAATCCCATCTCAAAGACTTTCTTCTAATAGAGTGATGGATTCACAAGGGTTGATTGAGTTATTGTCCACCCCTATGGCATGTACAATCACATTAGCTGCACTCCAAAGGCTACGGCCAAACATGTGGACCACCGTAGGCAAATGCTTAAAAAAATTTGGAGTAAAAGACCCCACCTCGAAGCTTCAAGAAGGGATCAGAGAATTGGACAAGCCTCAACTAAACACTAGGCCAGTACCTTTAAACAAGGTTGGAGAATATTGCGAGGGAGAAGATGGAAATACCACACTACGAGTAGAATTCCAAGGAGTAGCTTCCAAAGCTATTCTTGACAGTGGAGCAGGAGTCGCCATCGCCACCAAGGAAATCTGGAAAAAATGGGGAAAACCGGCTTTGAGAGCTACCAGAATGAGATTGCAATTGGCAGGTGGCTTCATGGAAAAGCCTCTAGGAGTTTTAGAAAAAGTATTTGTCACCTCGTGCGAAATCGAGTATGAGCATACATTTCCGATTTCGACAAAAAGAACAATTATGAGATCATCTTGGGAAGACTATTCATGAGACAATTAAAGATGGTCCAGGATTGGGGTTACGACCACATATACCTCGGACATGGCAAGACTACAACCAAAATACACCTAAAAGACCATAGTTACAAAGATGTGAACCAGACACCAATGGAAGAGTTTGCTTCAGCTACATTGGAAGGGTCCGAACTCCCAGCATGGTTAGGGAAAAAAAAAGAGCTATGGATGTGCGGAGCTTCACATTGTGGGAGCTTAAAAAGAGAGGAATGCCTCTTAGAAAGAGCTATTGAGACAAGGATTATATTCTGGAACCTTTTCCCGAAGATGCCTTAGAACCTCTGGAATGGGAACACATACTAGCAACGTTT
>NW_028221436.1:5658477-5705986 GCF_014529385.1 Adiantum capillus-veneris
TTCAGGAAATAAATTTTCTTACTGATATTCCTGGTACTTCCAAGTTAGGTTGGTGGCTAAATAAGGGTAAGCGCGTGTATTCAAAACACAGATCCGAGGGTTCGAATCCCACCAATTCATATCAAAAATGAGAGAGAATAATTAACGGCCCTATGTCGTACTTGATAATGATTTACTTGGTCATCCAATTTCATTATGTATGATTTCCAATATATTGTTTTACTCGTTTCATTGGATAATTGGAATTAAACACCTAAAATATGACTGATTAAGTAGCTGAAACAATTAGCAAATCTTCAATCTTTGTCAATGAACTCGGAGCTAGTCCCAATTTGCTGGTACCCTCCTCAATTGAACGAAGATTCCGCCGCTTCAAGAAAGAAAGAAATTGGGGATTTGTTTGTTATACAAGCTAACAAAACGAATGAGGAGATTGTTACGTCTGTAATAAATTGGTTTGAAGATAGGCAAAAATTTGGTGGATTAATTGGAGCTTTTCTTGAAGAAGCTACAAGAAGCTCTATGACAAATGAGAGAGATAGACGAATAAGCGTCAACGCAAACAAGGGATTATGGGCTCGGTGTGATAACTGTGGAAATATGCTTCATGTAAAATTTTCGAAACAAAATAGAAGTGTTTGTGAAGAACGCGGTTATCATCTTTCGATGAGTAGTATGGAAAGGATCGAACTCTCAATTGATCCTAACACGTGGATTCCTTTGGATGAAGACATGTCCGCAAGAGACATTTTAAGTTTCTCTGACGAGGATTCTCATGAAACTCGTATACTTCTTTCCCAAGAAAAGACAGGTTTAACCGATGCTGTTCAAACAGGTATAGGATATCCGAATGGAACACTTATAGCACCTGGCGTTATGGACTTCCATTTTATGGGAGGAAGTATGGGTTCCGTAGTGGGTGAAAAAATTACTCGTTTAATTGAATATGCCACTCAAAGGCTTCTGCCACCAGTTTTGATTCGTGCCTCTGGGGGAGCGCGTACGCAGGAAGGGACGTTGAGCTTGATGCAAATGGCTAAAATTTCTTCTGTTTTGCAACTCTATCAGGTTCAAAATAAATTGCTTTACATATCCGTTCCTACTTATCCAACCACAGGTGGTGTTACTGCCAGTTTCGGGATGTTGGGAGATATAATTATTGCCGAATCTAAAGCCTATATCGCATTTGCAGGTAAGAGGGTAATTGAATAAACGTTGCGCCAGAAGATACCTGACGGTTTTCAAGCAGCTGAATCTTTATTTGATAACGGGCTACTCGATTCAATCGTTCCACGTAATCTTCTGAAGGGTGTTTTGAGCGAAATATCTGGGCTTTACTTATCAGTTCCTTATAACAAGAATTGAGGAAAGGAAGGTTTAATTTGTTCTTGTACCACTTCCCGCGGATACGTATCTTATCTATTTACCAAGGGACGTTCCTTTGCCGTCGGTGTATTTCTCAAAGAATCCCGTGAGACAAAATATTTTAATTAAATTAATTTTGTAGATTGGGAAGCCCTTCCCTTTAAGGGACGGAGGGAATATCATTAGGTAGGTACTAGAGGGAGTAGTAGAACGGAAATACGTTGCCGTATAAATATTTTTTTTTTTTTTTGCGAGGCAATTTCACCATGACAGCATCTTACCTACCCTCCATTTTAGTACCACTAGTAGGTATATTGCTTCCAGCAGTTACAATGGCCTCTCTTTTCCTATATATAGAACGGGATGAAATCCTGTAATCTTCTCCCGAGATAGACTGAAAGTGGGTCTGCCACTCTGCTCTTCCTACAAAGTAAATTACCTATCTATCTTTAGCCAAACCCCAATCGGGGTGACCCCCATCGCCTAATACCCCTGCCTGATTTTTCCGCCAGTCAAATATGTTGGTTGATACTATCGCAATCTATGTCTCATTCTCGCTTTCAATAGAATTGGGATATAGATTGATCATCTATTGACAAGTGGAATAATTCACTTTGAAAGAGTTGACAAATCATAAACTATAGCTGCAACTTATTCCTTTATCGCCTGATGCAGGCGAAATAGAAGTAGACAAATGGACGGCAGAACAAAAGGGAGGTAGAAATAAATCCAACGATAAAATCAAAGCATTTATTACGCAATTTGAGGAAATAATAATGATGAATTCCCGCCCTACATGGATCCAAGTAGAGTTCATAAGAGGATCACGTACGTTTGTAAATTTGTGTTGGGCCTGCATCCTCGTCTGTGGAGCAACAGGTTTTTTACTCGTTGGATTTTCTAGTTGCATTGGCAAAGATCTGATCCCCATACTTTCGTCCAAACAGATTGCATTTATTCCCCAAGGTCTTGTAATGTGTTTTTACGGGATTGCCGGCCTCTTCCTTGGATTATATCTATGCTGTACCGTTTTTTGGAATGTGGGGAGCGGATATAACTATTTTGATAAGCGGGAGGGTATTTCTTCCATCTTTCGATGGGGCTTTCCTGGTAAGAACCGCCGTATACACATCCGACTCATACTGGGAGATATTGAAGCGGTTGGTTTAAGAAGTCAAGAAGGTCTTTTTCCAAGTCGGATTCTCTACCTAAAAGTGCGGGGTCGGCAAAGTATTCCTCTCACCAGAATCGGCGAAAATTCAACTCCGGAGTATATGGAGGAAAAAGCTGCCGAGCTTGCTCGTTTCTTACGTATATCAATCGAGGGATTTTGAAATTCAATCTGAAAATCCTATTTTTTTTTTACGGAAATTTTTTGCGAAATAGTGCAAAAGGGCGATAAGAAAGAAAGATTTTGAGCATATTTTAGAGAAATAGAAAATAACTTAATTTTAAAATGAGAATTTACCTGACGCGTCTCCTATTTTGTTTTGCAAATTTTCTCCCAAGGTTAATGGAGAATTAATGTATGAAATTATGTCAGTGGAAACGGACACTTATCCGATGGTTTTTAAATACCCCACATCGTTCTTTGGATAGAGCTTATGAAGCTAGTAAGCATCTGCAACCCAATTTTCCGTCTTTTACACAACTGAAGTTATTTTCCATGGCGGCGGGTAATTCTTCATGGGCCCGAGCAGCTTTTACTTTTAAAGCTACGGTTTTCAAAAAATCTAGATATGTCATATATTACAGTCTTCTGGAACACAGATTTAGTCTATCTCTTTGGGGAATACTTAAATATTCAGGGATTTATTTTTGTACGGAGATCCTTCGGTCATTTCCGAAAAAGCGCTGCAAATCCCATCCCTATCGTGTAGACGGCTATCCGGCAGGAAGTTGTTTAGATCCGCCTCTGCATGAACCTCTAGATACTTCAACTCCCAAGAAGATATCTTTAGTGTCTTGTTCTAATTCTTACATGCGTAACAAAACAGATAATGGAAAGGTAGGATCTAGGAATGTATCGGAATACAAACTCGAAGGCGATTTTGCCTCTACAAGTAAATCCATTTATTACAAGTTAAATAATCTGGAGAAAATGAATAGAAAATTAGCTTGGATCGAAGCCGTTTCGAGTGAGTTTTCTTTTTGGGAAAAACTTCGTTCCAAACAAATCTTTCCATTTCAAAATGAAAAAGATTTGATTGCAGAACCGTTTAACTACGAATTAGCAGTTTCTCACCGCCGTCCAGTAATTTACGAGTCAATTAGTTTGGTGCCTCGGTCTGTAACTCGTACCTTATCCAGATTCAAGGCGGAGTTAACAAATCAATCAAATTTAAATTTATCAGTCCATAATAAATTTGATTTAGCTAAGAACCAAGCCTCTGTTTCCCTCCAATATGTTGGATTCCTTCTCTTTCTTTTCCCGATTCAAATTGCTATAGAAAATTGGTTTTTGGAACCCCGGATTAGGGGTTGGTGGAACATACGTCAAATCCAATTATTTTCAAACGTGTTTCAGGAAGAAAACGCTTTGAAGCAGCTCCGAGAAGCAGAGGCATTATTCCGGTTAGACGATGTGATTGGCAACTTGGCAGATACGCAGTTGCAAAATTTTGATACGGATGCGCGCAACGAAACTACTCGATTAGCAATGACGTATGACGAGCTAAATATTCAGCTACTACTGCGGCTAGCAACCAACGCAATTAGCATTGCCACTTTATTTCCCCTACTGATATTCGGGCGAAAGAGACTCGCGGTTTTAAATTCCCGGATTCAAGAGTCATTTTATAGTTTAAATGACACAATGAAGGCGTTTTCCATCCTTCTATTAACTGATTTATGTGTAGGGTTTCACTCGCCCCATGGTTGGGAAATACTAGTACAGTCCCTTTTCGAATATTTTGGGTTGACTCCCAATAAATATGTAACTCCTCGCTTCGTCTCAACCTTTCCAGTTATTTTAGATACGCTATTTAAGTATTGGATCTTTCGTCACTTAAATCGAACATCTCCTTCAATTGTAGCAACTTATCATACAATGAGTGAATGACAACCATTCTTATGAATTTTTTGTTATTTCCGCTCCTTATTTAATTTAGTTGGATTTGTACCTCCCCCCTGCTCATTGTCGTTTGCCACCCGTTAGTGAGAAAATGGAAGGAATGTAGGGAAGGAAAGAATTGGAGAAGGAATAGACTTCCTAACATTCTACAATGTCACGACCTGGTTGTACAAATATTCAGGACTAATTATTGACCTATGCAAACAGCGATTACCAAAAAGTGGATGAAGGAATGGTGGATTTTATCACTGGCGGCATTAATCAGTTTTGGCAAATTAAGCTGTCCATCTGTATCAAATGCATATCCAATTTTTGCGCAACAGAACTACGAAAATCCACGCGAAGCCACAGGTCGTATTGTGTGTGCCAATTGTCATTTAGCCAAAAAAACTGTTGATCTTGAGGCTCCGCAATCTGTTCTTCCCGATACTGTATTCGAAGCAATTGTTAAGATTCCTTACGACACGTGGATAAAATAAGTACTAGCAAATGGTAAAAAGGGGGGGCTGAATGTCGGCGCCGTTCTCATCTTACCCGAAGGATTTGAATTAGCTCCCCCTAATCGTATTCCAACCGAATTAAAAAATAAATTAGGAAAATTATCGTTTCAAACTTACCGACCCGGTGAAAAAAATATAATTGTCGTAGGTCCAGTACCGGGCAAGTTATACAGCGAGATTATATTCCCAGTTTTATCACCAGACCCCGGTACCAATAAAGAAGCACATTTTTTAAAATACCCTATTTACGTAGGGGGAAACAGGGGGAGGGGACAAATCTATCCGGATGGGAGCAAGAGTAACAACACGGTTTATACCGCTTCAGCGACGGGAAAAATAAAGAGGATTACTCGGAAAGAGGGAAAAGGTGGGTACGAAATTATCATTGAGGAGTCATCCGGGGGTCGTGAAGCAATTGATGTTGTACCTCCCGGCCCCGAACTTATTGTTTCGGAAGGTGAGTTTGTTAAAGCGGATCAACCGTTAACTAATAACCCCAATGTCGGGGGATTCGGTCAGGGAGAAGTAGAAATCGTACTACAAGATCCCCGTCGGATCCAAGGTCTCTTAGCTTTCTTTGCATCGGTTGTTTTAGCACAGATTTTTCTTGTGCTTAAGAAGAAACAGTTTGAAAAAGTCCAGTTGGCTGAAATGAATTTCTGATTACATCCTTTTCCGGGATCCACCCCCCCCCTCACAGCAGATAAACCATTTGAATCGCTGCTCTACCGGGTGTATGAAAAAACGTCATTTCTTACTTCGTTACTCGGGGGTTCCGGACGTGATCTGTTAATTGTTAGCAGTTAGTCAATTTGAGCAGGTGTTCTTGGATAAACAAACGAGGGAGAGGTCAGCTTACAATTTACATAGTGGGATGTGTATGGTCAGTTGTACCTGCTGATGGACAAGTTGATTTGGAGAATTTTGCAGAGTCGGGAATGTTGGTGAAATCGGCACCACCAACACTCCCGAGACTACCAAAATGTCTTTCCCAGGGTAATTAATTTACGCTATTTTTAACCCGACTCTGTCAGATTTGAATCAGCAATTTACAAATGCAGCGGAATAAATGAAGAGAGAGGTTGAAAACAAAAATTCTGACGAACTCACTTACATATTAATAATTTTTAATAAAAAATTTTGTTGATTTATCAGTATATAGGTAGTATGCTAAAAATTTTGAAATAATACTAATAGGATTAGTTACTAGCAAAGTTTGCTACGTATACGTAAAGATTTAATCTTTTTTTTTTCCTCTCCTCTTTCTTAGTTAGAAAGAGAAGAAAAACCGGAAACTTTGTTTGTGAAATTGGAATTTGGTACAACTTTCCTACTTAATTCACAGTTGAAGCAGGGGAAAAGGTAGGTGTTGACTACTTACTGACTTACACCTCCACAAATTTTTTCTAGAGAGATGATCCTAACCCCGAATAAGCTCCGTAAAAAAATACACCCGGCAAACCTATCACAAGTGTACCGGCTACAGTACCTACCAACCGCAAGGGAACCCTTCCAGTGGTATTTGTCATCTGCCACCACGCCTCCTTCCCGTTCCTTCTCTTTATAGCTGTTAACCGGCCGCGACTCCAGACATGAACGGTCACAAATAATTGGGATCTCGATCTTTTCCAGACAATTTTGTCTAAATTCTAATTAAAGAAATAGTTGGAAGAAGGAACGGCAAGTACGAAAATCAGCAATAGTCCCCGATAAAGGCTTGTACGATTCGGCTCCACGCTCTGCTTATTTGGATTTGGTTGTGTCGTATATTCAGGGCTCGCCAAAAACTATCTCTGAATGAATTGCGTAGCTGATATAGACCCTGGGGAGAAAACCGTAGGTACAGCTAATCCATGGACAGCCAACCATCTAACAGTGAAAATTGGATAAGTTTTATCTAAAGCCGTTGGTTTCTCCTAAAAGGATTTTGTGAATGCATCAACTTGTTCTAGCGAGTCGAAGCGACCAGTTATTAGAGGAACTTCTTGTCGGCTCTCCGAAAAATATTCGTTTGGCCGGGGGCTTCCAGAAACGTCGTAAGCTAAACCTGTACTTACAGACAGCCAGCCTGCGATAAACGGGGAGGGTATAGTAATGCTGTGAATGACCCAGTATCGAATACTAGTGATGATGTCGGCGAAGGGGCGCTCTCCTGTATTCCCAGACATGTTTAACTCCGTATCTATCTATCTTGTAATATCAAAAAGACTTCGGTTGTTTCCCGAATGGAGGAAAGGAGGTCAAAGGGGTCGAGGGAAGAGATGCGAGATGCACCGGCAAAAACAAAACCCTTTGAGGGAACGGGAACTCCTATAAATTAGGTTGTCACTATTATACCCGAGGTATACTCAAAATATGCTGGGTCAGTATAGCTATTTCACGTACAATGCGGCAAGGTTACCCGTTACAAGATCAACATCTGATCTAATACTGGTAAAATCTTCGTTTTTACCTATCGTCGTTCATCTAACACGTAAACAATACGGATGGGACTATAGGGCCCGGCTTCCAAGCGATGCAGTAAACCTGTAAACATTAGCAGCAATCTTTCCTGATTGTACTGCCCCGTAAGGTCCCCTGCCCGCGCATAATCGGGCAAGCAAGGCATTACCTTTTTCTACGCACATTGGACCCACAATTAAAAAATTTGAGGAATAGTCCAAAGAAATGGCGAAGACTGATTCCTCAACTACGTAGCTATCGGCCTCGTGGAGGATGAATTCGAAGTATGATTTCCCCGAATCTGCAAAATTGAAAAATTTTAATCTCCCAGACATACACTTGATTAGATATAACGTACCATATTTAAGATTTAAGTAAACAACTTTGATTTGGGGACTCGGGATGATAAACTACCCAAGAAAGTTATATACTAACCCATCTGCTAGACAATCTTGTATTCAGATATATGTTCACTTCACTAAGCTACTTTGCTTTTCTGATGCTCGCATTAACTTTTACCCTAGCTCTATTTGTTGGATTGAACAAAATTCAGATTCTGCAACTCATTACATCATTACTACTTCTCGAAGATAAGAGGAGATCAAAACTAGAAAGGGTCTTTAACACATATCGATTACTAATCCGTCGCACCTACCAACAATCAATTACTAGTTAATGTGTAAGGTATTTTGGTAAGTATTTGTTTGTATCAAATGTTTACAAATTGAAATGGTTGAAGCATTACTCTCTGGAATTGTGTTAGGTTCGATTCCAATAACCCTAGCTGGATTATTTGTAACTGCATACCTTCAATACCGACGGGGCGATCAATTAGATATTCGATGAATATCTAGTTAGATATCGTCCTAAACAAAAGGGATATTTTGGGATTGGGAAGGTAAATGAATTAAAAATATATATGGCGAAAGCCCCCCCCCCCTCCCACCACTATTCCTTTCGAGTATTTTCTGTCCGTATTTCAAAAACAATTAGCAGATGTGGAAGATCGCTTCTACAACGATAATCTTTAGTTCTACGTCCACTTCAATTTTGGGGCGTATCGCTTAAGCAATCCCTAGCAGTAGGCACGCCCTGCAGGATTCGAACCTACGACATCGGGTTTTGGAGACCCGCGTTCTACCGTACTGAACTAAAGGCGCCTCTTTCTGGAAGGGGTTACTTTGACCTATGAAGGAAGTGGGAGTTGCAGCATCTTTCCTCCCCAGCGTGAAGGGAAGAAAAAAGTGTTGACTTCCCTTTTTTTTTTTGTAGGGAGAAAGGAGGTAGAGATCAAGTAAGTGGGGCAACAACTGTCACCCCTGCCAGTTGTTCCACGTATAGGAGATAGGGATGACGGGATTTGAACCTGCGACATTTTGTACCCAAAACAAACACGCTACCGAGCTGCGTTACATCCCTTTTGGTTGTACTTGATACCATCAACCCCTTGCTTGTTATTCGATCCAATTGATTATAATCTTTTCCCACGAATACTGGCTACCGTCGAAGTAGGAATGCATTTTTTGGGAAGCTGCTAATCCCTGCCCTCTCTTTATTTTAATTCCCACTTTTCATTCTCTACACCACTTCTCGACTTAGTATTCTGGAGTCGGGTACTGGAAAAAACTTTATTCTTCTTTCAAGTAAATGTGAGAATTTGATTTAGATATAGTTAGATTTTAAGTAGTAAAGCTGGTGAGGATAAAGGCAAGTAGGTAGGGAAATAAAAAATTGATAAGAAGGAGGATTCCAATGCAACATGTAAAAATATATCTTTCCACAGCCCCTGTTGTAGCTACAATATGGTTTGGCTTACTGGCTGGTTTATTAATAGAAACAAATCGATTCTTTCCGGATGCTTTATTATTTCCATTTCCCTAACTTATTGTTATTAACTAAACCAAAGGAGCCGTGTAGGAACCATACGAAGTGAGAACTCTATGGTTCGTCATACACGTAATAATGACTCAATTTAGTGATGGGAGTGTTTAATCTATTTACTTCATAGGTCGAAACTTCGTAAGTAGTTCGTTTCTATTGCTATGGATCTACATGCGACCCTCACCCCCTCTTTTTGGGGAAACTAATTAAATTAGAGTACATCTGATTCCATGGCCAATACTAAAGATGCAAGGGTAACTATTGCTTTGGAATGTACAAGTTGTATTCAGAGAAAAACCAGTGGAAAATCCGCGGGTCTTTGCCGATACACTACACGTAAAAATCGTCGTAACACACCCGCTCGGCTGGAGTCAGAGAAGTATTGCTTCCATTGTCACAAGCATACCTTGCACAAAGAGTCGAAGAAGTAAAAAAAAAAAAAAAAAATTGCAATTGGTTCGGAGGGAATTGATATCCAACATAAGTAAATATCGGTAGTTACAAAGAAATATCATGAATAAATCTAGACACTCTTCCCGTAGGCGTTCTCCGTCCATTCGTTCTGATGAAACTATTGATTACAAGAATACGAGTCTACTTCGTCGATTCGTGAGTGAGCAAGGCAAAATATTATCAAGACGAATGAATAGATTGACCTCGAAGCAGCAACGTTTGATAGCTACGGCAATAAAAAGAGCCCGCATCTTGGCCTTGCTGCCCTTTTCAAATAACGAAAGTTAGATTATTAAATAGAATAAATTAATCTCTAGCAGATTCTTTAACTTATCAAATGAGCATTTACCGCGAAACAGATGCAATTCAAGGTAGTTTTGAGTTTTGTTGAGTCAAACCGATCGATATCTACGAGGTAGTCTGTCCTTCCGCCCCCCCCCCTTTTTTTTTACTACGAGAAATACGTAACTCAATTTGGAATTTGGTTTATTCGCCTCTCTTCTGTCTAAATGAGACTTAGAGAGGCGTAACTTTACCGCCGCGGATCATCAAATTTTTATTTTGCTAACTTTTTCTATGATCATAGAAAAACAGTAGGCATCTGGAGTAGCGATTTGAGCAAGTGTCTTGCGATTCAAGGCAATCCGATTTTTGTACAAACTATGAATTACCGAACTGTGGGTAATTCCATCTCTCCGCGCTGCTGCATTAATCCGAGCAATCCAGAGACGGCGAAAGGCTCTTTTGCTATTATTTTTATCTACATAAGCATAAGCTAAAGACCTACCCCTTCGCTGGTTTGCCGTTCTAAACAATTTTGAATGAGCCCCCCGAAAACCGGACACAAAATCGAGAATGTTTTTGCGATACTTCCGAGCCACAGATCCTCGTTTTACTCTAGTCGTTATACGTATAGCCTCACAAAAATCTCAGATTTTCAATAAAAAAAAAATAATCTATTGATTTTCTAGTTCTTCCATTTCTTTAAATAGTTTTACTTCAACATCCGTAACTAGAGATGTCAATTTTGGGAGTGATAAACTCCGTATCTTCAAAGCATAATTACTCAAATAACTCATTGAAGTTTTTGAAACCCCAACCGCAGATTTCTACTTTGCTTGTTAAGGGTTTCAACGCCACATACCATGTATCCTTCAAACTAGTTGCCTCATGTTCTGCCGAGGGGTGTAAGTAAGTTGCAATACCTTTTTCCTCTTTTTATTCTTACCTCATGTGAGAATTAGATATTCCAATGGCTTTTGCTACTCCGGCTTTCCTTTCCGCAAGTACTCCGATACTCACCTTCCCGCCTACTAGGCTAAAAGGCATACGTTGTACCAAAAATGTTACAGATTCCGATGTTTCCGTGGTCAATTTGTCTTGGCAGTTGGATCCCCCCTATATACCGGAGTATAGACTTGTTCCGAGATCGGATAAGTGGAACTACTGTTGGTGGGCCGCACGATCCCCAATATTTCACTCAGCTTCTTGACGCTTTTTGAATCAGATTTCTTAGTTGATAAAGGAAATCATATGTATAGTTGCGATATTTTATCCGGGGGTTAGCAGAATGGCTGACCCTAGTTGTTGCCGCCGAGGTGTAATTGGCAAAGTAGGTGTGAAAGTTGATACCACCAGCCCAGCCCGACTTCGTTTGATAACTAAATTTTTATTATTACCGATTTACCTCCACCTTCCCAAATTGAAAAGATCGGGTTCGCACCGATTTCAACCACGAATTGCTATTTCCCATCGAAACAGGTGGATTATGAATTTTTTACCACTTCATCTGGTAGATTATCCTGCAGCATTGATCTCCAAATAGTTTAGGTTCTCGATCCAAACAAGTCACACATACACCCTAGTACACACTCCCCGCCGTTGGGGGCACCCACGAAGAGCGGGGGATTTCGTCCCACTCTCCAGCCGTTGCCTCGCCTTCCTAATAAGTTGTTGGTTTGTCGGCATGCTTGAAAACGCAGAAGATTGATCCGGTTTGAAAGATTCTCAACCAATTGGTAAAATTTGACGCATTTTCACACCCAATAAGACCTTTATATTTCCGACCTATCAGAAATAACTTTGCAAATCTGTTTCTATCTGCTTCTAAAGGGGTGAATCATTAACTTAAAATACATGAAACTGCGAAGAAAAAAAAATTGAATTTCGGGTAATTTTTTTTTTCAATGAATCTTCAGCGTGAAACATTTTCCACCGCTACTAGATCCGCAACACCGTAATCCTGGGCTTCTTCCGCTGACAAAAATACATCTCTTTCCATGTCCTCGGAAATTAACCACAAAGGTTTGCCAGTTCTTTGGGCATAAACTTTGGTTATACAATCACGTAGTTTCGACGCTTCCTCCGCTTCCATGACACATTCTCCAGCCTGTCCGTCATAATATGAACTAGCGGGTTGATGAATCATCACCCTGATTAGGTGACTCTGATTAAGTCTAACTGTACAAGCAGATATTCTGCATACGGCTACCTCATACAACTGCAGTTTAAAGCCAACGAAGTTTGCCTACTTTGATAAATTTATAAGTAAATAAATAGAAATCTATAACTATATTGATTTCTATTTAGGAATTAATCGTTCTTTTGCAGGCCTTTGCTTACTTCGTTGTCGGTCCCTCCCTCACTCTTTCCATACTACATGTATGAAATGGCATTGTTGTATTTCACCATCCTTCCCTATGGAGTACTACGATGGCTCCGTCACTTAATTGCCTTTGCAATCCCGAAGTTTGCTATGTATACCCCCGATGGACGAAGGAATCAACACTGTTCGAATCCCAAATTCTGTTTTTTACTGGAAGGAGAAGAAAAAAAAAAGTTAGGATTTTGATACACCATATATCTTATATGACTTATGACGCTAAGATATATTGAATTTAATCTATGGCAAATCTAACACGAGTTAAAAAGATTTCCTTGATTCCGTTTATCTTTTCAGTACTTCGCTATTTTAATTTTAACTAAATATGTGTGGTGTGGAGAAAATCACTAAGTACTGGTTGCCATGCTATTGTTACCTCAATCGAGCGAAGGCAAAATATTAATTTAGACAAATCATTGGCGCCAAGCGTGGGGCAGTGCTATACGTCTGGTAATCTCTCCTCCAGCCGAAATAGAAGATCCCATTGAAGCGGCGAGTCCCATGCAAATAGTATGTACATCTGGTACAACAAATTGCATCGCGTCGTAAACAGATATTCCGGCTAATACTGCCCCGCCGGGGGAATTTACATACGAATACATATCTTTGGCCTGATCTTCGCTATTTAGATACATCATGATACCAATAAGTTGATTGGCAATTTCGTCATCGACTTGTTGACCTAGGAAAAGAAGCCTTTCTCGATAAAGCCGGTTGATCGGGATAGGTTCCCCCCCCCCGGAACCGTGTAGGTATTGTTGGAAACATACGGCTCTAATGGCTTCCGCAAGAGGAAATAGGAGCAGGGTGGAGGCGCGGGAAAGGATGGATTTTTTCTACACCAAGTTTTCAATCCTGCCCAATTGGGGCAATCTCGCTTTTTCGTTCAAGTTTGTCTGGCCCGTTTGTTTTGAACATCTTGAACTACGTTGCAACTGGCAGTTGGTGCACCGATTGTGCCAAATTCTTCCCCCCCGCACCAATTCATTTCTGTCCGACATTGAGGCCTTCCTTCTAATACAAGGAATCCTTAGGTTCATTTACTACCCCGAAGGGGATAAATCTTGATCACTACTCGTACATATGGAACAAGTAGTTTTTCTCTCCCTCCATTTCATCTATTTTCACATCTCATAGGTTCAAAAAAAAAAAAAAAAAACCTGTTCAATGTTCAAATAGATAAATAATTTTTTTGTTCCGCTATTGTTTCGCACGTATCTTTGGCACGATCGATCTTTGGGATCAAGTGACCGGGGCCTAAACGACTTGTTCATTTCAACTAGCCATAGATTCCGACAGCTAACACTTCAATTGGCAGATTCTTTTTTTTTTTCCATCCATTTGATTACTGGTGGAATATTTGATTTCAGCATGGTAGGTACAAGTCAATTGGCAAAAAAATGGTGGAGACGGTTCCACCGGCCTCGACATACCCGACAAGTTGGACTATACGTCAACCCAAACTGCATCCTCTTCCCCGGGTAGACGAAAGGGCACTTTTGGAACACCAATTGGCATATAGAAATTATCAAAACGTCTTGGAGTTACCTCTGAATTGTGGGCGTAAGTAGGAGTTGGGTCGATAATTATTAAGTTATTTCACATTGTAACACGTTTTACGGCATGGGTCGTTAGATCTCCAATTCTGGCAGATATTATCTAATCCTGATGGGACCAATCCTTACGTTGTTACATGGGGAATGAAAATGCTAAAATATTCACGCCTCCATCCCTATCCGGGGGGGGGAGTTGCTGGCTTGTCCCGATGCAGCTACATATTTGGTACAATCAAATAGGCAAAACAAATAAAAATTAGGTTTCTCGTCGAAGATTAAAAACATTGTTCGTTTCCCTCCCACTCTGTCGCTCTAACTACGAGCCAGAATATCTTTTTTTTTTTTAAGTGTTTTGTACGGCAACCTCTCTCTCATTTCCCTAGGATGTAACCCTATATTATATTGCAAGAAAGTTACGCAGTGATCAGTTGTCTCCAATATTCAAGAAAGGGGTTTTTCACGGGTTTGCCTTGGTATCGCGTTCACACCGTCGTATTAAACGACCCCGGTCGTCTAATTTCCGTACATCTGATGCATACAGCTTTGGTCTCCGGCTGGGCGGGCTCGATGGCTTCATATGAATTAGCGGTTTTTGATCCATCTGACCCCGTTCTCGATCCAATGTGGAGGCAGGGTATGTTTGTCATTCCCTTTATGACTCGCATTGGGGTATCAAAATCTTGGGGGGGTTGGATTATCACAGGAGATACCTCAACAGACGCGGGTATCTGGAGTTACGAAGGCGTAGCCGCAGCTCATATCATACTATCTGGCTTGCTGTTTCTAGCTGCTATATGGCACTGGGTATATTGGGACCTGGATCTATTTCGTGACGATCGTACGGGAAAACCATCCCTGGATTTACCTAAGATATTTGGAATTCACCTATTTCTTTCAGGAGTACTTTGTTTTTCATTTGGGGCGTTTCACGTAACTGGTTTATTTGGTCCCGGCATTTGGATCTCAGATCCATACGGATTAACTGGAAAAGTGGAACCCGTAGACCCGGCTTGGGGGGCTGAGGGCTTCGATCCATTCATTCCAGGCGGAATAGCGTCGCATCATATAGCAGCAGGAGTGTTAGGTATACTCGCCGGATTGTTCCATCTAAGTGTCCGCCCTCCCCAGAGGTTGTACAAAGCTTTACGCATGGGAAACGTTGAAACCGTATTATCTAGCAGTATTGCCGCCGTCTTTTTTGCCGCCTTCGTAGTTTCTGGAACCATGTGGTACGGATCCGCCGCCACTCCGATTGAATTGTTTGGCCCTACCCGCTACCAATGGGATCAAGGATATTTTCAACAAGAGATAGAAAGACGAATACGATTAGGCGAAGCTGAAAATCTCAGCTTATCCCAAGTTTGGTCAAAGATTCCGGAAAAATTGGCTTTTTATGATTACATTGGCAACAATCCTGCGAAGGGTGGATTGTTTAGGGCGGGTGCAATGGACAACGGAGATGGCATAGCTGTCGGTTGGTTAGGTCATGCCCTTTTCAAGGATAGGGAAGGACGTGAGCTGTTTGTACGCCGTATGCCAACCTTCTTTGAAACATTTCCGGTCGTCTTGGTAGATGGAGAAGGTGTCGTAAGAGCTGATGTACCATTCAGACGAGCGGAATCAAAATACAGTGTTGAGCAAGTGGGTGTAACCGTAGACTTTTTCGGTGGCGAATTAGATGGCGCCAGCTTTAGTGACCCTGCCACAGTAAAGAAATATGCTAGGCGTGCTCAATTGGGCGAAATCTTTGAATTTGATCGTGCGACTTTAAAATCGGATGGTGTATTCAGAAGTAGTCCACGGGGTTGGTTCACTTTCGGTCACACCACATTTGCTCTCATTTTTTTCTTTGGCCACATTTGGCATGGCGCAAGAACTTTGTTTAGAGACGTTTTTGCCGGCATCGACCCCGATTTGGACGCCCAAGTTGAATTTGGTGCATTTCAGAAGTTAGGAGACCCAAGTACCAAAAAACAAGCCGTTTAGAGGATTTCTTCTTACAGATCCCGTCGAACTCGATAATTAGGGAATTCCTCTTTCTCTATACCAGTTACTTGGCCGGATCAAAGAAAAATTGGATCGAAAAATATTTCTTTTTCAAGATTCAATTAATTACTTTAATTGAATAGGTTTAACCACTTCGGATTCAAGCTGATGAAATGAAATTCTACTGGAGTGATACCTACTAATTAGTACGAGAGAGATTTTTTAAAAACACCAATTTATTCCCTAACCCATGGAAGCACTGGTTTACACATTTTTGCTGGTAGCCACTTCAGGTATAATTTTTTTCGCAATTTTTTTTCGAGAACCTCCTAAGGTGCCTAACAGAGGTAAATAAACAAAAGATTCCTTTGCCTCAACCTAGAAAATAGACACACATTTCTGTCTTATCAACGAAATTGTCGAGACAAGGAAAATAAGATTAATTGGAGACCTTCTTCTCCAATTTATGGAGAGGAAGGTCTCCAATTAATCTTCATGTTCTTCGAAAGGATCTCTTAGTTCTTTGGACGGTTTACCAAAAGCGGTATATAAGGCGTAACCGGTAAAGCTAACAAGTGAACGGGATAAAAAAGTAGTGACCAAAGTTGCGGTTTCCGTTGCCATATGACCCAATAGATTTTAATTACCACTCGGTATACTATTATACAAAGTCAGCAAATTTCAACCAGTTGAGCAGGGTCTATGGCTACGAAAGTTCTTGATGAAACTCCTAAAGGGAAACCCAAAATAAGTTTTTTAGGGATGGTTTTGAAACCGCTCAATTCGGAATATGGGAAAGTTGCTCCTGGTTGGGGAACTACTCCCTTGATGGGATTTTTCATGGCTCTATTCGCCATATTTCTAGTTACTATTTTGGAAATTTATAACTCCTCCGTCTTGTTGGACGGTATTGCAATTAGCTGGTAAAAAGGACCGACCCAAGCCCCGCAGCTGCAAAAACAACAGCTGGGGACTTGGTAAGAGACATCGAAAATCGAAGAGGTAGTTGAATCGCGTAATTTTTTTCCTCTCCTATTTCAGATCTTTTAGCAATATGGGTGTGTGATTCGCCGCAATTAATCCGATTCAATAAATAAGAATTTTTTTTTTCTTTCATTTCTTCGACTACTAGTTTTTTTTTTACCACTGATGTCTGGCCGGGTAGCCGATTAATGATTATTACCCGAAACGCGAGAAATTTGTATTAGAAATTTTAAACTAGGATTAATTTACACCAATTTACTGTTTAAGTTTCGTGACAAAGTTGCTACCTAATATTACTGACTCGACGCCCAATCGAGAAATTATCCATGAAATTGCTCTCAACCGGTTCCTTCTCACATTGGGTTGGGGGAGAGAGATACAAATATGCAGGACATTTACAGGCTCGTGTAATTACGAAACACTGGTAGAGGATTTGATGCCCAGCGGGTCTTCTCAGCCACCAATCAAATAAATAGGGTATCTTGTCGATATATAGTGAAAATCTAAGGTTTCGTGATTATTCAACCAATCAGATTAAAACGAGATAAGATCTATCCATGTATGTATTACACTTGTTCTCCACCAATTTTTGGGGATAGATACATTGATAAGGTAAAAAGATTTCTCAAGACGCTAACACTACCGGTTTCTAGGGAGTACAGGCTAACATGAGATTGAGGCGGGATTTAGTTTCGAGGTTTTTGGATCTCCGCCGTCGCCCCCTTCTTTACAAAACAAATGGCGAAGTACCGGCAAAGGACACCTTACTCGAGAGAGGGAACGGCTCTAAGAATCCATTCTCGCCTAAGCTGTATGAAGACAAATCTTCATGTGCAGTTTACAAAGAGGGAGCTACATAGGCTTACCTATCCTGCTAAGGTATATGACTGGTTTGAAGAGCGCCTCGAAATTCAGGCAATTGCGGATGATATTACTAGTAAATACGTCCCTCCACATGTGAACATATTTTACTGCTTGGGAGGAATCACGTTAACCTGCTTTTTAGTTCAAATAGCTACCGGTTTTGCTATGACCTTTTATTACCGTCCAACTGTTACGGAAGCTTTTTCTTCTGTTCAATATACAATGACTGAGGTAAATTTTGGCTGGCTTATTCGTTCTGTTCACCGTTGGTCAGCAAGTATGATGGTACCTGTGATGATTCTGCATGTATTTCGTGTTTATCTAACTGGGGGATTCAAAAAACCTCGTGAATTGACTTGGGTTACTGGAGTGATTTTAGCTGTATTAACCGTTTCTTTCGGCGTAACTGGATATTCCTTACCCTGGGATCAGATTGGTTACTGGGCCGTTAAAATCGTGACAGGTGTACCCGAAGCCATTCCCTTTATAGGATCTTCATTAGTAGAATCGTTACGGGGAAGTGTGAGTGTTGGACAATCCACATTAACTCGTTTCTACAGTTTACACACCTTTGTCTTGCCGCTTCTTACTGCCGTTTTTATGCCGATGCATTTTCTAACGATTCGTAAACAAGGCATTTCGGGTCCCTTGTAATATCTTTTTTTTCACAATAAATAAGTCCAAAGAAAATACATCACATCAAAAGGACCCCCTCTTTTTCATTTCCTAAGTAAATTGATGTTCCGTTGCCGCAAGTACTTACAGATAATAAGTCACTTCGCGGATTGAATTGTCGTCCCAAACTACCGGGATAATACGGTCGGGACATCGAGTAGGAAGAGAAAAAACAATTGGATTATGGGAGTGTGTGACTCGTCGCGAAAATAAATATGTAGGCTATGCAGATATCAAGTTAGATACTGCCACTACGTCTCTCCCCAACTTTTCTTCGGAATCAAGATTTGAAACTTGGGTGTGGAAGCATCTCTCTAGAATTCGGAGAGTTGTTTGGAGAACTTTTTCCATGACCGAACCGAAGATTTTTGAAGGCCTCGTCAAATCCTAAATCTATCTCTACATCCGGACCTGGGACTACGCCAAAATTTTGTATATACGGCTTCTAAGACGATACATACATTTCTTTTGTATCGGCTACCAATTTTCCGCAACAATATCCGCCGTCGGGGTAAAGAAACGATCTAAAGAAATGGATGGCTAAAGTAGTAACGAGTTGAAATTCTATAGGGTTGCAACTGCAGAGTATTTCGCGTAAGTCAAAAATAAAACAATACGTTACGCAACTATAGGATACAAGATAATCTGCGAAGCTTCGTTTCTAGTTAAGGTATTGAGCTGAGTCGGATGAAAGGCCACACTGCAAAATACTTTTTGCGTCTATTCTCTTGTTGTATTACGGAATGGGGCAGTGAGGTATATGCTCGAGCCGTATGGGAAGAAATTCGCACGTTCGATTCTTACGGGGGAGTGAGGAGTCCATCCCAATAACAAAAAAACCTGACTTGAACGATCCTGTTTTGCGGGCAAAATTAGCTAAAGGCATGGGACATAATTACTATGGAGAACCTGCTTGGCCAAATGATCTTTCATATATATTTCCTGTAGTAATCTTAGGGACTGTTGCGTGTACTGTGGGGCTGGCTGTTTTGGAACCATCAATGGTTGGTGAACCGGCAAATCCATTTGCAACTCCTTTGGAAATATTACCTGAGTGGTATTTTTTTCCCGTATTTCAAATACTTCGTACCGTACCAAATAAATTACTAGGTGTTCTCCCGATGGCGTCGGTGCCTGCAGGTTTATTGACCGTTCCTTTTCTTGAAAATGTTAATAAATTCCAAAATCCGTTTCGACGCCCAGTAGCCACAACAGTCTTTGCAATTGGCACCGTGGCCGCCATCTGGTCAGGCATCGGAGCAACTTTACCCATAGAGGGATCTCTAACTTTGGGTCTATTTCAGTATCTCTCTTCCGCTCTGTTTCTTACACATAAGATAAATAGTTAGATCCAGTCTAGGGACTATTTGCTTTGTAGCAAAATTTCCCTAGACTCGTCTGTTTTCGGGTGAAAAACAAAAAAAAAAATTATATTTTCTCTCAAATAATAAATTTTCATTTGTTTACTTCGAAGTAACCTAACAAAAAATTGATCCTAACTTCTTAGTTTTCTCTGATCTACCTGTTTTGTTTCTACTTATGGCACAACTAGTCGCCACTTAGTGGCTTATGGTATATTATAGACTTCCAAAACTTCTAATACGTAAAAAAATTTGGTTTGATAAGGGAAATAGTATTTTTCTTTTATTACTTCCGCCGATTGAGAACTATTTTTTTGTCGGGTAATTCTTTTGCAAAACGGTCCCACAACGCTTCGGACACTTGATCCACAGATTTTCTACCGAAATTCTTTAATTTTGACAGATCTTCTCGGCTATAGTTAAGCAAATCCGCAATTGTGTATATTTCGGCCCTTTTAAGACAATTAAAAGCTCTGGCAGGTAATTCCAATTGGTCAATAAACCTATTTTCTAAAACCCTTTCTTCCAAATTATTCGTATCACCAAATTGAGGTTGTAAAGATGGTGATTTCGTCAAATCAAGAGAATCTTCGCCATTTTCGAAGAGAGATACGTCTCCGCCCCTTACATACAAGAAGGTGGTTGGCAAGTCCATGAGTTTTCAGAAGCTTTCCTAAGTGCTTCGTGTGGTGTCGGACTGCCATTAGTCCATATTTCAATGAATGAGATTTCCTGCGTCGCTCTACCACTTCCAAATAGATGGATGCTATAATTCACGTTTCGGACAGGCATAAATACAGCATCGATGGGAAATTGTCCCTTTCCGGATTTCGCTAGATTTTCTATACGATATCCGCAATCTTTTTCAATTTCTAATTCAATAGTTAGAGATATTGGTTGGGTAATGGTAGCTATATATTGCGAATTGTCAATTGCTTCGACGCCAGGTGGTAATGATGGATCGCCCGCAGTTACTTCTTTAGGACCTGTTACAGATGAAAATGCCTCTTGAATATCTTCTTTTGAATCGCCCCTAAGCACAATCTCTTTCGGATTAACTAAAGCATCATGTATTGTCTCTTGAAGACCCGTTATTGTGGAATACTCGTGCACGACTCCGCAAAATCTTGCACATGTTATGCTTGTTCCTTCAATCTCTTGTGACAAGGCTCTACGCATGGCAATTCCTACAGTACTGGCTTGACCCCTTTTAAGGGAGATACAAGGAAACGACCATAATGAAGCCGCTTACTTTCTATTTTGGATTCAAGGCATTTCCACTGAATTGCCTGCTTAGAGGTCGACATCTCATTTTTGCGCATACGTAATTTTTTTCCCCTCCTTTTGATGTGACTAATCACTAGTTAGACGCGTCTCTTTCTGGGGGGTCTACAACCATTATACGGCATAGGAGTCACGTCACGTATGAAACTGAGGATTATGCCGCTTCTGCGAATAGCTCGCAAAGCGGTATCTCTCCCGGTCCGGGCCCGCTCATCATAACTTCTGCTTGTTTCATACCCCGATCCACTGATGCTTTAATTGCATTCTCAGCCGCAGCTTGCGCAGCAAATGGCGTGCTTTTGCGTGTTCCCTTAAATCCACAGGCACCGGCGGAAGACCAAATAATTACCTGTCCCCGGACGTCTGTGACGGTAATGATAGTGTTATTGAAACTCGCCTGTATATGAATGACTCCTTTTTGAACTCCGCGTTTTCCCCCACGTGAACGAATTTTTCTCGATTTATTTGACATAATTGATTAATCATTTTTATTGGGAAGCTCTGTTTAATTAATATTATTTTCAGATATAAATATTTATTATCCTTGTTTCTGTTTATGTTTTGAGTTGCAACAAATTACCATGATTCGTCTACGTCTACGAATCAATCGACATTTAAGGCTCGACTTGTTGCAAAAGGTTATGCACAGCAAAAAGGCATAGATTATGAAGAGACTTTTGCTCCCACTTGTCGTATGACTACTGTACGTTTTCTATGTGCATTGGTAGCTCATTTGGTTGGGATGTACATCAATCAGACATTGTTACTGCTTTCTTGAATGGTGATATATTTGAGGAAGTTTATGTAACGCAGCCTTGCGGTTTTGTCATAAAAGGACAAGAGGACAAAGTGTGCAGATGTAAGAAGGCTTTGTATGGGTTGAAGCAATCTCTTCGTGATTGGTATGAGAAAGCTGACACTCATTTGGTTAAACGAGGCTTTCGTAACAGTCCAACAGAAAGCACATTGTATGTAAAGCGTGAGGGTGATGTACTTCTCGTTGTGGTTCTTTATGTTGATGATTTGCTGATCACTGGACCAATGAGAGACATATTGCTGAATTTAAGGCTGATTTGAATGCTACTTTCAAGATGAAAGATTTGGGGCTGTTGCATCATTACTTGGGTATACAGTTTAAGCAGTGTGATGGTGGTATTGCCTTGTGTCAGAAAAGTTACATAGAGACATTCCTATGTAAGTTTGGACTTGAGGATTGCAAACCTATTGAACTCCCATGGAAACAAATTTGAAGTTGATTCTACATGATGCTGGCGATCCTTCTGATGTCACTCTTTACCAAACTGTTGTTGGCCGCCTCATTTATTTATGCAACACGAGGCCGGATATTTAGTTTATAGTCTCACAGGTTAGCAGATTTATGCATAGCCCAGGGTCTAAGCATTGGTAGGCTGTCAAGAGGATTTTCCGCTACCTTAGTGGCACTTTACATCTTGGCTTGTTTTATCCCAAGGGGGGATCATTTTCGCCAGACTTACATGCTTTTTCGGACTCAGATTGGGCTGGTTGTTTTGACACGCGAGTGTCCACAAGTGGTTTTTGTTTCATGCTTGGCAGTTCATGTATATCATGGTTGAGCAAGAAGCAACCTACTGTGGCCACTTCGAGTTGTGAGGCTGAGTACAGGGAAGTTTTCACAGCTACGGTTGAGTGTGTATGGCTCAGACGCCTTATGGCTGATTTGGGTGTTGACAGGACACTGACAACACTCTCTACACTAACAGTCAAAGCGCATTGGCAGTTGCGAGGAACCCAGTTTTTCATGCTCGCAAAAAGCACATTGAGGTGCATTACCACTATGCCAGGGAGAGGCTCTCAGCAGCAGGAGAGATCAGCTTGGCTTATGTGCCAACACAGGACAACCCTACAGATCTTTTCACAAAGGCATTGTCTCGTGAGAAGCTTGAAGCTTTCCGCAAAGCTTTGGGCTTACTCCCCTTTGTGGACTGATCCTATCCTCAGGGCATGGCACTTCCCTTTACTCATGTGCCAGCTCTCGTTCACCGCATCACTCCAGGTGGGATTTGTTACCATATACATGTGGTAGTGATGTGTGTGAACACACTAGGACCGCCGGGGTAATTTTTCCCTCTTTAGGAGGTTTTTCCCCCCGTGCATTGTATATACGCCCATCACTCTAGGGCTATCTATCTTTCCATTGAACACTAAGTAACACACTCTCTATTGTGTGCCTTGAGCTTCCTTCGTCTTCTCCAAGCTGTGTGTGTTTCTCTGCAACCCTAATTCCAACAACATTCACACAAAAAAATCATGCACACACAAGCATATGAAAGCCAAGATTAGAGAAATGCAATGCCATTACCTCAACACACACATACTCTAATTGAGCACACACATGAAGAAAGGGCACACCATATGAGGAAATTAGCAAGAGGAGAGAATGATCAGATAAAATTAGAGACTAATAATCACAAATCTAAGCATCACAAGACATAGAGACCTGGGAGAGAAGCATAGAGAGACAAATAGATTTGCATTATCAACCCAATGCTAGCTACAAGGTGAGATGGGAGCTCCATCTCCATAGCCACCTCTCTTCTCTACTCTCCACCCTAGCTCTCAAAAGAATGAGCTTCACATTATAGCATTTGACATTTATACCTAGGGTTTTTTAAAAAGTGACTGGCCACCCAAATGTGCATGGACGTCCTAAGCTCACAAATACAAGTTGGAACTCTCACAGAGCCTGTAGATACAAGAAAGGTATGTGTATATACATCAAAGGAATCACAATGCATGTCATTGATGGTCTCCCGTCAAGAATACCACCTTTTGAAAGCTTTGTCATCCTTGACAAAGCCATGTCGAGGTAGACATTCGAGGAATGATGTGCCTGCAAAAGAAAAATGGCGATGAAGTAGAACGCTAAATTATATGGCAATAAAGCATGAGGGGATGGTGAAAGAATGTGTAGGTGGTCCAAAAAGGGCTGTCTTGGACACTCCTTTTTAAAGTAGTTTCGGGGAACTTTTGACTCTACATTTGATTTTTGGGGCTTCATTGCTCAATGATGAGTAATGAAGATGGGGGGAATTTTTAAAAAAGAGGGGGATGCATTTTTTATCACCCCCTATAGTTCTTGGACGTGTTGGATGTACGAGCACCCCCTGTGTCTCCTTCTCTACATGGGCACAAAGCATACAGGTTTAGGGTATTCTCTGTGCGCAGTTTTTGCATAGAGCAGAGCGCCTTTCTCTACCTCTTTGTGTGGTGTTTCTGCATCACATTCCCTTTCTTTCCTCTGTGCGCGGTTCTTTGCTATGTGTGCTTATTTCTCCATCCTTCTCTCTCTCCCTCTCCCTCTCTCTCTCTCTAAGGATGGAGCCTTTTCTCCAGTTAGGTGTGTGTGAGTGTCTGTGACATGTTTGGTCTTGTTCATGCCTGGGCTCGTCATGATGTATGTTCATGCATTGAGCTCTTTTTCCTCAGGTTTTCTTGATCCGGCTCCGTGCCCACTAGTACACAGTCGAGCAGAGTTTCCCGAGCAGTTCACAGGCTGCTTACCCGATTATTGGCGGCAAAGAAAAGGGAACAAAGAGAGAGGGAAAGGCAATGGACTTTCTTTACTTACAAGCAGAAGGATGTCCAGCTCACTGAGAATCAGAAAAGGAAAATTCTTTGTGTTATGTCAAGGCGCTGGAAGAGGAGACATAAGGATTGAGAACCAAACTCCAAGGAGAGATTTTTGAACAGTTCTCCAGTACAGGTGGTTTAGAGTGCTGTAGGTGGTTTCAAGAAGTTTTAAGCCCCTTTCAAACATGAAAAACAACATCTTAGTGGTAAATGTTCCTCTTATGTGCTTTCACAAACAGGAAAGTTGGTGTTATAACTTGTAGGTGATGCTACCAAACATTTTGGTTATTTGTTGTCACATTATCTCTTTATTGTCTACTTTTTTGTGTAGGTGGAATTTTACAGGCGGTTTCAAGAAATGCATCTAACAGTGCGCATTTTGCTGAGATGCTTTGAGAATTTGAAGCCCTTTTTTGTTCAAAAATTGCGGGACCGCAATACCTGTTGTTGCTGCAAATATCATGTGCAAGCTATCTGCTTTCAACTAAACACGTCAAGGTAGGTTTGGAGTACATGGAGAATCTTGTCGTTGTGATTGTGATGTTTGTGACCCTGCAGTCAGTGGGCAGTATATGTGTGGTTGTAAAGTCAACATTTGAGAGACTCACAACACTATGGGAGTCCTTTTTGTGTCCTAAGCCAAAAACTTCCATGTTTCATTTACACATCTGCTTGATGGGAAAATACGATTAGTGCGGTGCCAAACAACTCAAATGTTGTCCTCTTGAAGTACACACCAACAACTTTCAGGTGGCTGCAAAGCTTCTTATTGGTGTGGAGACACAATCTATATATCAAGATGGCCAACACCACAAAAGGAAAGATCTTGTTCTTCAAAAGATTGGGTGCTCCACTTTCATTTCATTCATGAAAGACAAGCTTACAACTTGCCATCCACTTGCAAGTGCTTTAAACTACCTTCAACCAGATTTTACAAAAATTTAAAGCCATTTAAGCCACCCAAAAGTTGTCAAGACACCCTTATATACGTAGTTTTGATATCATTGACCACCTACAAGTGCTCACTAAACCACTATCAAGTGGTTCAAAACCTTTTCCAAACCACTTTCAAATCACTTGCGAGTGGAGGAGAAAACCTAGCAAGTGACCTAGAAGGCCTATACAAGTGCTTTAGGACCACTTGGTTGAATACATAGTGTCAATCGCATAGACCACCTGCAAGTTCTATCTAAACCACTAGCAAGTGGTTCTAAACCACTATCAAGTGCTATCTTAACCACTAGCAAGTGCTATCTTTACCACTGGCAAGTGGTTCAGAACCACCTGCAAGTGCTATCTAAACCACTAGCAAGTGGTTTTGGACCACTATCAAGTGCTATCTTAACCACTGGGCAAGAGGCTATCTTAACCACTGGAAGTGCTTCTGAACCATTGGCAAGAGGTTCTTACCACTCGCAAGTGGTTCAAAACCACTAGAAAGAGCTATCTTAACCACTAGCAAAAGGTTCAAAACTACTACAAGTGGTCCAGAAGTCCTTTCACGTGATTCAGAACCACTTTCAAGTGGTTCTTTACCACTTGCTTGTGGCTACTAGTTTACATAATGTAAATAGTTTTCAACCACTTGCATGTGGGCCATAGTTCATAAGTGGTATAGCTTGCACTTATGTCCACTAACTGCTCATATTTATCTTCTACAAAATCCCTAAGAAAAACTGCTAAAACAATTTAAAATCAACTTATAATAAGACATCTTGCAAGGCACACAACAAAATGGTCGATTGAATAGAAAATCATGTTTCTACATTAGAAATCAATATTGAATTCCGCAATACTTTATCAGTTTTTTCACCAATTTACAAAAAGAAGTCCTCATCATGAGTTACACTATGAAACTCATCATGGGTATTTTCATAAATGATCATAGGTATACAACTTTTAAGACTTCTGTTGAGACCAGAGATCAAAATGCGGCCGTTTATAACGTGTTTGTGGAGGTGGTGGAGGCAGCACTTTGCCTTTGCCGCTTGATAATTTTTCCCTCACAGATTCAGCTTTTCAAAAAGTCTGCCACCCTCTTCTTCTAGCATCTAGTTTACAACTAGTGATCAACTCCGATCAGTTATTTGTTTTCTTCCACTCAAAAGACAAATGACAAAACTTCATGATGCATAAACCTCTCCCATTGGTCTTCCATCTGGTCCTCTAAAAAGGGCAAGATAACATAGGAGTCTTCACCATTCAAGCAACATTTGGGATATTTGTCATCTAGCAAGAAGGTGTTATATTTGTTGAATTGTGGAAACTCATTCCAAAAAGTGCCCAAGACTAGAAAGAGCATCTGGTCCCCTTGCTCGTCAAGCCATGAGCTTCTACTGCATGCCTCCTTCACAATCCACCCATTCAAGTACCTGTGGGCCTGAGGCAAGCACAATTCTAACCTCTTTTCTAGGTCGCGGTAAGGACTTGTGTCCCACACGTACACTTTAACAATCTGTCTAGCCCCAAGAACAAACCACTCTACAAAATGGTGCACATAGTGGTTCAGATTGTTGTCCTGCTTCACCTTCCGAAAGTGCAGCATGTCCACGTTAGGCAGGCTTGGTCCCTCTCTCTTGTCGTGAGTGAAAATAAGAAGATCATTAATATTAATGATCAAGGCAGGCCTATTATTCTCTGAAAGGTGAGGGACACGAAACTGAGTTACTAGGGGTGTCTCCCGATCAAAGTGACCCAAGTCTTCTTGAGCACAATGCTGGTGCCCACCATTACCAATTACTTGTATTTTTACTACAATGCCCAAAAAACCACACCCAGTAAATTGTAGTGAAGATTGACACCATGAGACAAGAAATTTATCTTATATTCAAAATAAGTAAATAGCACAAAAATCACATGGAACTTAAAGTTTCCGATGTGCACGGGTTTTGGGGGGGTCTTGATTAGTACTTTTCTTTGGATCTAGATGATTCACTCCTTCCTCTTGTTGTCGCTTCCGTTTCTTCCTCAGGATATTTGCAGTTACTAGTCATGTCTCCAAATCCTCTACGTCCCCCACTTTATCCTCTGGGACCACAATAAGGTTTAGGGGGAGAAAACCTATATCTCCTTGAACAAAAATGAAACACTACATATATGCACTTCATTACCTTCCTGGTTGTTGGTTGAGACCTTGCTGGAGTCATGTCCAATGGTTTCCTTTCCATGGTTCTCAACCACGAAGGGTTCAACCTCGGGGTACTCCACTCTATCCCCACTTTTTACAACAGCCTTGCCATGCTGAAAACCCTCAGATAGCTCTATGTTGTTCTCATCAAGTTCAGACAGTTCTATATTGTTCTCGTCAAGCTCAAGCATACGAGAACTTTTGTCAGCATTGGTTTCTGTGAAGAAAAAAATCATGTTAACACTAGGCTGGTAATGGGACACTTTTATGTCCTGGGACAATTTTATGTCCTGCTAAGTGACCATTTTCCTTGAATTATGTCAAGAGTTTCAAAATGGATTTTGAGGTGTTATCTATCTAGAAAGTTGTCTCATGAGCTGAAAAAAACTCGACATTTTTTTGGAATATCAATTCCATCTTTAACATTGTCCTTGCACAACATTTCACAACCTAAACTGTGTGAAAAAACGGGTCCAATTTTTGTCTTTTTTAAACTTTTTGCAACTATACCACTCTAGAATTCATGTTTGTGAGGTCTATAATGCTAGAGAACTATCTTTAGTAGTCCTCAACATGTCCTGATGCTTCTAGGGAGAAATAAATATTAAAATTGTAAGTTATGACCAAATTACAAAATTTTTCAAATCCGGGTTTTTAGCCAAGTTTAGCTCTTCTATGATTTTTTTGGTGGATTTCATGATATCGAAATGCATTTTTGATTTTCTATGTCACATATTGTAACATAAAGCTAACATTCCTTGAGTTTTGGGGCACCTAATACCCTATTTTGCATAGTACACAACGATGGTTGATTTTTTCAATTATAGAAGAAAACGAAACATTCTAGTATATCAAGTATATCTTTTTCAATATTGTTAGTTTCTTGTGACAACTACATGAATTTTGTAGGTAGTAACCATATCTAGTCATAAGGATCAAATTTGACTAGATATTGAATAGTTTCTATGGGATTCTACAACTCATAATGTTGAACCCAGTTTTTTCATGTTTGCTGTATTTAACACTTCATCTTTGTCCCCAAGATTCCCCTTGGTAAGAGATGTATTATTCTTTTGACATGCTCCATGGCTCCTTATGAACATAAAGGACAATAGGGAACTAAGAAAACATGCATATATTATTTGTATTGAGCGTGGCTATAGAAACTTTGATGATATGTTTGCAGAATGGTAAAAATTCAACTTTTTTGTACCTATTTATTTTGGCAAAACAAAAAATGGTGTGTGAGAAGCAATCATATGTTCTGATCACCAACCCATTGAAGTTAAGTAGGGAATTTATCTCAAGTCCTACAAAAATCCCTAAGCTTATTTTTATGCAACAAAACGTAAGAAATGACTGTTTTGATGAAAATGCACTGGTCCATCAACTTTGGAGGCTTGGTGTGACCAAAAGATGAGAAATTTTACAAGTTTATTATTTTTTCCATGTGTAGTAGGACTTGAACTATAACCTCATGAGAGGATTTTACAAAATGAGTGGATCTACTATGGTTTTGGAGGTTTTTTTCAAAACCCTGAAAGGACACTTTTATGTCCTGTTAGGTTACCAACCTAGTGTTAAGCAACTTATCTCATGACAAGTGGATTGAAGTTGAGTATAGTGAACCCAACCTCCAGCTCTGTGTACTCAATTCCGAGTGCCGAGCACTTGGCAATTTCTAGAATCTTTACTGTGCACAATGGGTGAGTGCACTCTGCCACAGTACCGCATAGAACTGCAAAGCAAAATGGGTGATATTTGTGTTGACAGTTTAGCGAGAAGAACCCTGCCATGTGGTTAGCTGACAGGGGTTTCCCACATGCAACACATTCACCCCCAATACACACAAACTGTTTCAAAACAGAGGCTTTAGTCGGTGGTGAGGGGAAAATGATCCTCTACCCTTTTCCTGGATATATTTGATGGCTGTATCCATAACATGCTCTTCGAAACGTTAATGCTTCTAATTCAAATTTCAAAGCCATATTCCTTTCCTGCCAACCATAGCATAAACAACAATGGAGAGTAAGATCATTTCATGCTTGAATGGACTTAAGTACACAAGCTTGAATGCTTCTATTCAACTTCTTCTAAAGAATTCAAAGAAAATAAAAAAATTCTTGACAAATCTTATCAAAACACTTTCTAGTCATTTCTTAGCACTTTCTAACAACTTGTTTAGCACTTTTTAACCACCTATTGAGCACCATCGATCACTTCAGAGCACTTTCTAACCACCTGGTCACCACTTTCTAAGCACCTAGCTACCACTTCCAAAGCACTTTTAAAGCACCTTCAAAGCACTTTCAAAGCACCATCAAAGCACCTGCTTACCTTTCTTCGTACCAGAAAGCATTTCAAATCACTTCCTGACCACTTATTGATCAACAGTAAGCACTTCAAAGCACTTCTGTCAGAGCACTTTCAAAGCACTTGGTTACCACTTTCTTAGCTAAAAATTATTTCACATCACTTTTTGACCACCTATTGATGAACAGTAAGCACTTCAAAGCACTTTCTTACCACTTAGACACCACTTTTACTCCTTGTGAGCAGTTAAAATGCTTTAGATTGCAGATTGGTTACCTGAAAGCACTTTGAAGTAATTTCTAAGCACCATTCAATATTGTGGAGCACTTATAACCACTTGGCTACCACTTTCGTTGCACCATGAAGTAGAACTTACCACTTGGTCAAAAATTCATAACCACCTAGAAAGCAGTATAGAGCTATATCAAAGCACTTCAAAGTACTTTGAAGGACCCTTTCACCACTTTGAAACACTTTCTTACCACCTATCAAGCATTTTCAAGCATATTGTAGGCACCATAGAGCACTTCAAAGCACTTTTAGGTGCTTTTAAGGCATTTATTAGCACGTTTTAGGCACTTGTGAGCACTATAAAGCCTTTTCTAACCACTTGGTCAACAATTCCTACTTCAAGTAAGCAGTTTAGACCTATCTCAAAGCACTTTATAACATGGAGCATATCTAGTCTTAACTCCAACCACTTGGTCAACACATTCTCCTTATCCATTGAGCAATTTGAATTTATCACAAAGCACTTCTAGGCACTTTTAGCAGCAAGATGACCTGTAAGGAGTCCAAATATTCTTTAAGCCGCCATGAATCAGTATTGACACCTACCTTGGACAACATCTTGGTGATAGCTGTGACCTCTACCTCTTTGCGGTCTACCTCCCGTGGATCTGAATCAGGTGAGGTCTTGAGCACCTCTAGCTCCTTGTTTAGTTTGTCCAATTCCTTGTAGAAGTCATTAAAAGCATAAAAATGCCCTTCATTTCTAAGACACATGTCCCTCTTTTGCTGCAGCTGCACTTTCACCTCGCCCAACAGCCTTTTTTGCTCATTCTCCTGGCCACTAAGTCCCTCTACCATGCTAAGCACCAACTGAATATACATTGATGTCTCTAATGCCTGAAATGGTTGCAACTTGCTTGCCAACATTATTGGTATTGATGACAAGGCACCATCACAGATAGATGATTCTATTTGAATGACACCTGTCAAGCCATAGTCGGTGCTGAACTTGTTGATCTTCCGCTCGAAACCCCCTTTTTGCATCTTGCAGTTTTCAAGGACATTGCCACCAAACCTTGCCCATGCAATCCAATGTCCAGTTGGATCACTCGTTGTTGCTAGACACCTCTCATACACGAAACCTTGTGCAAATTTTTCTAGCAGCTCACCATTGGATGGGGTTGCTTGATATACCTTCTGGTACAAAAGCCGGCACTCGTCAACAAACTCATCCCTCACATGGTTGATAAATAGCTTTGTGATTTTCTTATGCAGACACTTGAAGACACTCAAACACTCCTCATCAGGGATATCTTTATCTGTGAGCACTTTAGGCAGCTTCCCCTCTAGGCTGAGCCTGTACTCCTCATGCAGTTCCTCAGCTGAGAAGCAAAATCTTGATAGCCGCGGGTACTCCATTGCTGCAAGCACCAGAAAGTAGAGCTTGTTAAAAGTCTAGCTTTGCAAACACTGAAGCAATGGAAAAAAAAATGCAAAACATACACATGCTTTGAGTTGGATGCAACACATTCCAGAGTGCCAGGTAGAGCCTTTATCCCCACTTTTGATGGACTGCTTCGCGTCGCGAGCTCATTGGTTGGCTGGGTTTAATCTTGAAGTTCAAGTTCAGACATTGTGCCCTTCCCGGTCTTGTGCCTTGGTAAATCATGTGAAGATGACTTCATCTTGCAGCCTACAGCTTGAATATATAGTAAAGAGTATGATCTTATGGGCACATAAAGAAAGACTAATGCCTACAGCTCCAAGTGCTACAATATGATGCATGCAAAGCTTGACTTCGGTAAAGCAGACAGGAAAAACAGGACATGAAAATCGTTTATGAGCACGGTTTTCAACCTCTATTTGCAAAAAGGATGCATGTCTTATGAGCACAGGAGAAAGACTAATGCATGCATACCTGTAGCTCCAAGTGCTACAGTATTCATGATGCATGCAAAGCTTCATTTTAAAAGCAACCAAAAAATGGCACATGTAGACATGGAAACCTCAACAGCTCAAAACGGTAGTAGGTTAACCTTCTCTGTCCACCAAAGCAGAGGAAAGAGTGAATGACATGTCTACAAACCTCAGTAGCAGGGTTTACCTTCTTAGTCCGACAGAAAAGAGGCAATAGTGAATGAGATGAGCGTTTGTGTCAAAGCTGAGGGAGATCACTTGGCGGCACACAAGAAAAAGTTGACGTTCACGTTGTCATATGACAAGTCAAATCACGTATACCTTGGAATGATGATTGAGATGCCCCTCCCTACAGTCAATGGCCCCTTCCAACTACTAAGGCCATAAACATTTTAAAATTTCCCTTTTCTTTTTTGAATTTATCACAAATTCCTTTCTAGAGTAGTCTCTTGGTGGTACCTTAAAAAAGTGAAATAGTGGTACCACCAATACATGCTTAAACCAGGGAATGTAAAGAACATGTGAAAATGAGTAAATGCAAGAATTATTAAATGCTACACTACCATTAAGGACAAGGAAATTGCACTTTGATGAAATTAATTAAGCAAGAGTTTTGGACTTATGGATGAGTCTATCGATTAGTTAGCTATGAATAAGGTTAAAACAACTACTATAGTACTAGCTAAGTTACGAATATTATATAAATGCAAGATTCTCTAATTGTGCCTTTCAGCTTTGATTAGCCAACAAACTCTCACAACTCCAAACAAAAGCTTGAATTTTTCACTTTAAGCTCAATGGCAGTCTTTTTTCATGTCATTTTTTTTCTTTCCTCTCTTCATTTATCTTTCTTTCTCATTGGGTCAAAATCATTTGACGTGTGTGCTTATTTTGTATGCCCGAGGTTTTTGCTTCTCAAAGAAAAGCGCCCACACTAGGAACATCTAGGGCTCTAGTACCATAGGCAATACATGTGAGTGAAGTACCAAGATCAAGCTGTAATTACTCTTCCAGGCTAAGATTTTACATTTATGGCACTTTTGTTTTCTGCTTCCATTTCCTTTGTGTTTTCACTAGTGCTCTTTGTTGTTTGAGTGAGCTAGCCTCTCTTTGCGTAAAACACTCCTAAGGTCTCAAACATTCAAATAATTTTACCAACTAGGACTAGTAGTCAAGTAAATGAGTTGACCTAAACTCACTGCCTCCTAACCTCAAGGCTCACCTATAAAACTAAACTCTAATTCAATTAATTAAATCAAAGATCTAATACATCTATATAATGGAAGATAAAAAACTAAAATACGCACAATCAAACCACGGAAAACCACAATCAAGAACTATAAATATCCACAAGTGTGAATCATGGAAATTGGAGGTAGGTGATGCATCTCCTTGATAGCTGTGGAAATAATCATGCAATGCTGGAACTTGATCTATCCATGCTACGTGAGATGAAGTCCATCTATGCTGCAAAATCATCAACAAAACACTACCACCTAGAAAGGTGTGTCAGCATAGAAATAAATGTTTTATTACATATATGCAAATAAAACAAAATCCTATACTAAGGTCTCATGTTTGTATGCCTAGAGGGAAAAAACCCAAAGGGAAAAAAGTGCCTCTAGTATACATTGTTAGTGTGCAAACGAGAAGGAAAATGAATACCTCTATAGCCTTACATGAGCCACACCGTCAGAAAGAAGAACTATTACACGATCGAAAACACCTGTGGTTAACACCTGTAGAGATTTATGAAAAAACCTTCAAGCATCCAGCACACTCAAAATTAGGAGAAACAAAGGACATCATGACAAATATTGTCTCATGGAGATGTCCGTAGAGTATCCCTAAACAAAAAACAGATGAAGGATGAAAGAGTTATGGCCGTTCGAAGTCGGGGGTGCACTCTTTCTTGCTAAAAAATGAGCTCTCTGGAAGTTGTGTAGGCGTTGTGCAGCTATTAAAATGGGGGATTTCTTATCTTTTATCCCCAAGATTTTTCTCTCTCTTCTTAGCTGACAAGGTTCTCTCTTGAGGCATCTTTTAATTGGCTCCTCTTAGGCATTTTTTGGGCCAAAAATGACCTGTGGATGACCCTTTGACCAAGAAATGGGGTGGGGGCAAGTGGCCAGGGACCCAAAAAAGTGGCAAGGCACTTGTCTAGGCAGTGTGAATAGGAAAAATGTGCCATCTCCCTCCCCATGAGCCCACGAGCCCCCATAGCCCTTGAGAGAGCTCCTCTCACCTTTGATACCCTATAGTGGGCACCCAATGTGCCCTATATACCCCCCACTTTCCCTTTTCCTCTTCTCATGTGGGATAATCCCCATGACACATGGAAATCTCCCCAAGATTCCCAAATTCCATTACTTCTTTGTTTCTCTCCTAAGTAGAACGACATCTCATATAATTTTCCTCGAGGCATAACTTGGTGCTTCTGTCATCGAATGACGCACCGTAACACACAGCACGAATCCCATCACCTCGGCTATCTCCAAAAATGAAAAACTTCAGCATTTCTAATCTTAGACCCCCAAGTTGGCCCAGTTTCCCTTGTTGCATGCACTCGCAATCACCTTCATACAAGAGCTAAGAGACCACATCCCTTCTTTCCCCGAAAAACTTGAGGCTCTTGATACCAGTGAAATTCAGAGGGGACCGGAGAATGCTAATCTCCACCTAGCCATGCTCTATATAGGCCCTTGGCATGCTAAACATAGAGACTCCCTTGACCACATGTCCATCCTGGACCTTGGCCCTGCATGGTCCTACCCTATGCATGACACACACCACAAATATCAGAGCCATTAGAGCCTAGTTTGGCCCCTACACCCCAGCGTAGTGCTACTTTAACAAGGCATACAAGGGATTCGTGCCATAGAATGTCTCATAGAGCCTACCATAGGAAGAGACAGGTTTATGTTCCCCATAGCGATATTCATGATAGATGTTTGTCTAGTGATGACATACTTGTGTGGATAGCAAGCCACAACGCACATGGGGGTGCACCACAGGGATGGATAGCTTCTAGACGGCCACTAGAGGTATAGGGATTTTATGAGGGACATAGACAGGTTTGGGTTCTTAGAGGTTGAGTAGTAGCACACTCCATGATGAGATCTCACAATTATTATGCTTCCTAGAGCAGATATATTATAGCAAAGGTGTCCAATTGAGGGACCAAAACAAGATACAAGATATTCACAATGACAACAATGGCCATCTACTACGAGACGGTCTAGACCTAGAGTTAGCCTAGCTAGATGTTCATGACCACATGTGAGGAGAGCACGACAAACTTTTGCTGAGATACCATGGACATTAAAGATCTGGCTACCGAAGAGCCAACCACCTATCACACCATAGGTTGACACTAGCCATAGCTCACTTGAGATTTCCATGGACCATGTTGTTGACTTAGAGCTTGGTAGGAGTCAGTCATTGAGGGATCTTGAGCCCCAAAGTTCATTGACCATATAATCACAGGCTAATCCCTAGACCCAGTATTTGTGCTACAAATTCTATTATCTATATGGAGTTAGGTGCTAGCCAGTTGATGACCATTAGACAAAGAGCTAGGCATTAGGGAAAATTTGGACTCACAAAGGGGCCTTATAAGGAGTTTGACTTTCTCTCTCATGTCCAAAATGGGCGTGCGGTAAAAGTTTTGCAAATCAACTCTAATCTTGGCGGAGATTTGACAGTTAGAATCTATTCTTCAAGCTCTTTCTATTGATATATAGCACGCCATGAGATTCCTCATATTTTGAAAGATTCTATTTTTGATTCTCTTGTGATGTGACAACTCCGTCTAGAATCTAGAGAAAAAAATAGAATCTTACAAAATAGAGGAATCTCGTAGCGCCCTATGTATCAATAGAAAGAGCTTGAAGAGTAGATTCTAACTGCCAAATCTCCGCCAAGTTTAGAGTTGATTTGCAAAAATTTTACCGCACGCCCGTTTTGGACATGAGAGAGGAAGTCAAACTCCTTATAAGGCCCCTTTGTGAGTTCGAATTTTCCCTAATGAGACTGCAGATTTTATTGTTTGGAGAGAGTTCTCTTATCCCTCCTAGTTGGAGTAGACCCTTCACTTGTGCAGATTGACTATGATCCACTAGATAGATGCACGTTGTCAGGAATTTTTGGATGAGCATAAAGTCACTAGGTCAAGCCAAAAATCTTGCCCACTAGCCTTGTGTATATACGTATACATAGCCCTACAAGTCTTGGAAGTGACCATGTAAAAATTCATGTACAAAGATGTGATTTTGCCAAGCTTGAATGCTGATGTTCTGAGTTGTTTGAGAGTCCAAAATATGGTTTTTAATAATTATTTCACCTGTACTTTATAGCTCATGAATCGGACTTGTATTTCATGAGCTATGAGCATCCAAAGCGGGCGGTCTCAACTTAGTACAGTGTGCATGACCGCTTAGGCAGGGGGAGAGAGAAATTCAATTGCAACCAAATCAATGAAGATTGACCTCGTTGGGGTTGCCATGCTATGGGGATCACTTCATGACACTAGACCATGGCTAGCAGAGCATCGTACCGTGTGTAGTCTCTCTCTCTCTCTCTAGCTCATTTGTGTTGCCTACAAATCCATAGCCAATTTTTGTCTTTTTTTTCATACAATGGCCGGCCAAGGCCATTAGCCTTAGTCAATCAAGTTTTGAGTTAAGGGGTGTACCCACCCAAATGTGTTTGAATTCAAGCTACGACGTTCCCCTCTTGCTACGGTTTGGGAGCAGTATCAGGTACTCCACATTAAATTGCAGGTAAACAATAATAAATTCGTTAAAAAAATTAGGTTTGGCAAGTCGACGGTTAGAAAAAACGACAAAAACCCATACCACAGCTATGCAAGGCATGGTGCTAGGGAGAATCATGGGCTTACATGGAGGCTGACTTACAATCTCAAAACTTCATCATGAGCCTGCATGGAGGTTGCGTTGCGACCTCAAATCCTTAGAGACATCCTTTTACATAAACTATGGGGCTTGCATGGGAACATACGAGAATTTACCATGAGGGATTTCTTGCAACGGGACGAGACATGCTCGGCATGAATGTACCTTTTGTTTGTGCCATTCATGTAAATGTTTTTATGCTTTGAGTATGGAATTTCGTTCGAGAAGGTTGACAACCGATGGTAATTATTTTCTGTATTATATGACCATAAGCTGCACCACGGTACTTGAGTCATGTTTTAACAATGGAGCAAGGATTTAACAAGGCAAAGTTGCCTAGTCGTAAGGGCAAGTCGGGCATGGCTCATAACTTGTGAGGAAAACTTATTTGAGCAAGGCTCAATGGCATCCCATAAAACTCAAGACAAAAGTGGGTTTGATCCCGACAATGTGGCAAGGTTGCCTAGCAGCAACAAAGGCAAGTTAGACACACGACCTGTTACTTGAAAAGAAAAAGTATATGGAAAGGCTGACCAATGATGGCAATACAAGTAGTCGGCAAGCATATTTCTCTCTACCAAGGCATGGCTCCTAGGTAGTTGTCTGTCCTGATGCAATCAGACATAGACACGATCAACTCATTGTTGGCTAGAGTGATTCGACGATTTTTCACAGCGGTACTTGACAATGAGCATATGCAAATCATTCTTGCATAGGTATGCTTTGTTTTATCTTCATTGTCGATAGTTTTACTATTTCAATGAGATATACTATTTGACAAGGTTGCCAATCACTAGGAATAATTTTCTTCTAACTTTGTTGAGTATGAAGATACCCTACAATGCACCGAGCAAGGCTCCATGAATTTAGCTGGCCATTGATTTCATCGGCCAGTATATCCTTAATGTATCCTCTTGTGCTGTCAAGCAAAGGGAAAAAGCAAGGATTTTTGGAGCACAGATCCCTACCTATATTTATGCATTAGGAACATGGTTCCTCCAAAGCAATTACAACTTACCAGAGTACAAGCAACATACATACATGAAACACCTAGGACACACATGGACATCCACAGCTATGAGCCGACTCCAATGTCGACCATCATACTACGGGATGCTATGACTTTTGATGTCACGGGCAGTTGTTGCAAGTCTACTTTTATTTTGCTATCCCATTGTCAACTGGCAAGAGTATTTGTTTGCTATGCGCACTAGAAATCCATGAGTACTTCTGTGAAGCAAGGCATAGTGGTTTCCATAGTTTACAATATGCTCTTAGCATACAAACTTGGAAAACTTTCCAAGATGATTGTTGGCTTTTACATCCCACGAGGGTGTATACGATACATATGCTAACTCGCTTGAGTAGTAAATATGGCTATGAGCTAGATTCAAGAAAATTACCACAAACCTGGCCACAAGTGGGCGACAAGGTTTGTAAGGTCAAGTTATGCTTTTTTGCCCTTTTCTTTAAAATTTTCACTTTGCAAAAGATCGCTCTGCTTTGCACAGCAAAAGTGCTTGGACAGACTACATACAAAGCCGCTGTACACAGCAAAGTGCTTTGCCAGATTTCATGTGAAGCAAGGCTTCTCTTCTATACAAAGGTATTATCGACTGAATTTAGATCAATAATAATGGCACACATCTTTAGCACTACGTGGATATAAGCTCAAAGTTTACCCAACGACGCACTGTGATATATCCATATCAGTGTAATCATGCAAGGCATGTATAACAAACACTCACATGGTTGAGACTTTCATTGAAGCCAAGGTATTTTTGCTTTCTATGCATGGCATACTAGTACAATGACCGTACAACACCCATCATTACATACACTTCCTCTACAATACTATCTACTCTATCAAGGATGCGCTCTGTTATTGATATTTTAAAACAGTTTGTGTTTATGTTTATTTGCAAGAAAAGTGCCATACATATGCATCCTGATACAGTCACTGATCGCATACAAGATAAACCGGTCAAGATGTGACTTCTGGTACCTCTCTCTTCGAGGGCGTGGTGTTGTACGCTTACAGGATAAGTTACAACACCGACATGGTCTGCACTGGATCATATGCAAGGGGCATACACCACATTCAAATAAGGATTTTCCTTAGCCCAACATTCTCTCTCTCTCTCTCTCTCTCTCTCTCTCTCTCTCTCTCTCTCTCTCTCTCTCTCTCTCTCTCTCTCTCTCTTTCCCCAACTTCTATGTGAGAAAGGTGAAGCTAGGCATGATTTTCTTGACATCTTGCTATGTTAATATGATAATAGGAAGGGCTAAGAGCCAATAGGTAGGGCTAAGCGCCATCTATTGCCACCTATTTTGGAATAATAAGATCCATTTGTTTGTCATCCATCAGTGATTCCTTTCAAGGTCAAACAATTCTATTCAGTTGAGTACCCATCGATTTTGATGAATAAGAAAGAGTCTTGCCATTACTACTCTTCTGGGTGTTATTTTATCACTACACACTTTTCGTGTGTAGGTCAAATTTATTTAATGAAAGTCTCAAACTTGTAAATGATTATCTCTACCACGGTGTATAGATGAAGCAAACATTTTAGATAGCACAATTGCTCACAAAAACCCAAGGTTATGGATTTTTGGGTCTGAAAAAGATCTCGTTGTGAATACAGTACTAGCTTCAGTGGATCTCCTACTTTATCTATAGCACTAAGAGTGTCTATATGAGTACAGTTTTGAGGGTAAGACCCAGCTCGTGGTTACTAAATCACTTATTAAGTGTTGATGGTCAATTCTTGGAACCTTCACACTTGCACCTTCAAGGCAAGAATTCCACAAATTGCCAAGGGATAGTGGACAATTTTAACTTCCAAAGTAATAAGGGCAAACCCACGGGGGTCACGGACATAGGCCAAGGGCCGGTTGCTAGTTGAGCAATATTTTTGCAAAGTTTAACCAAGGGGTTTGACAATGTCAATTTTACCCAAGGGGTTTGGATTGCAAAGGCAACATACAAGGTTACATATGCAATACTACTTACATCTCACTATTTTTCAATTAGTGTGCCTAGGCCTTTGGAGGCGGGAAATTTGGGTAGGTGCCTTTCACTACAAATAATTGAACACTATACTCAACCTCTAGAGATGACAAGGTCATGTAGGAGCCAAGAAATTTGGGATGTAGTGTCCAAAATAAGTTTTTTCATTACGCACTTATGGACCCATTTGAAGGGTTCGATTTGGCACATGTTGTCACATGGGATACAACATGGTCTAGGAACTCAAGGGGTTCGATTTAGCCAGTGTGGAGTAAGGATAATGAGGGTCCCTCTCACTCACATCGCGGAGTGTTTGCTGTTTTCTCCATACACAAGTACATCTCGTACTTGATGTCATTGTGGAAAACATTAGTGTATCATCACTCTTGTTTTTGAGGATGAAAACGCTTCTCCAAGAGGGGAGTAATGTCATGCAAAGGGTAGGACTGGGCAGGGCCAATGGCCAGGATGGACATGTTCTCTATTTTTAGCAGGCCAAGGGCCTATATAGCACATGGATGGGTGGAGATTAGCCTGCATCACTCCACTCTTCCTTTTACTATGACCTCTATGGTGGTCTCATCAACGTGGTCTATAGGAACTTGATGTAAGAATGTCTCACAAATTGTATGTGACCGCTCGATGATCCAAGAATGTGGTCGTGTCTCTGTAAGAATAAATGGATCTATGGTGACACCTATATGATGTGGATGATCTGTAGGAGAATCACTCGATGGTGTGACACTCTACTGCATAGCAATGTGATGAGAAACATGTTACAACTCTATGGGTTCAGTCTCATAACGATGAGGCTCACTCTGTGGTAGGCTAGTCTCTGGATCTACATATAGTGGCATAGTATTAGGAATCCCTCTCAAAGGAACACAATCACTCATCGATCTAGGAGGTCATCAATGACCTGAATGGGTGGGAGCTATCGTAGGTAGTCTAGCTCTATAGCATGCTAAGTCCAGTAGTGGTCATGGTGTATATCGCAATCCTGCCATCAACACATAGATGGCATGATTAGTGCCTCTACATACTCGCTCTTGAGTATATCGATCGAACAAAAGCATGGTGATCACACTTGGAGGTGACTCGCAAGGTGTGCTAGACTCTCGTATATACATATGTCCACAATAGGCAACATATGTATGTGTATGCTCAAGTCTATGCAACTCTACCAGTGTAGGATGAGTATGTGTATCTTGGGACTCCTCATGGGATAGAGGCTCTATGTTCTGTAAGTCTATCTCAAGCATCGGCAAGAACATTTCTTTTCCTCCCTCTTCAAACATTGCCCTTAATTACTTAGTACTTAGTGCTTAGTGCCCTTCCACCCCTCCTAGATGGCGTACTCCGAGATGATTGTGTGCATGGGTTGAACAATTGTGTCTATGCATAGCTGTGGTTGGCTCTACCATGCTATGAAGATCAATGCAATTCAAACCAATATGTTGTGCAAGAGCCGAGTCTTGAGTAATTAACTCAAGGGTTTTCGATGTTGAGGTTTGCTGCTGATGTCTTCCAAAGAGCAAATCTTGTAGCTTGTGTGCTCTCTGTTTAATTGTACCATTAGGATGCTTTAGTACACTGATTTCTTGAGTTGTTGATAGCACTTTTGACTATTGTCGAGCTTTTTCTCGCCATTGGTAGCTTGGTCCTCTTGGTGCTGTATGGTGTGGTGGAGTCTTTTGAGACTTAACTGGACATCACTTGATTGGTTTTATGGTTTGTGGAGAAGATAAGTGCTCATTTTTCTTCCAAACCATTTCCATGGTAGGTTCCTTGCTCAGAGATGCTCGTCTTTGTGTTTTAACCCTTAGAACCTTCTTTTGTTTTGTCGATGAAGTTTTAGGCACCCAAATCTGAATCGGTTTATCCTTAAGTTGTGCTTTTAATACCCAAATTTTCCTGACTCCTTGCATGCTACTTGTAGCATTTGATTGTCGAGGGGATGGAGAAGATTGACTACTTCGTGGTTTGGTATGCTGATTGCTTCTTTTCCATTCCTCCTTGCTTGGTGCAATTGGAACAATGAGTTTCGCTTCTTTAGGTGATAACTTTAGCTAATTTGTATCCCAATCTGGTACTGCTTTGTATATTCGTATCTGGGGAATTCCAAGAACCATTGTCTCATTCATGTGTTCATCTGGTAAGCATACAAATTGATGAGGACATGAACATGTACTATCACGTTCAAGTTGACTACTCCCAATGTTGGGGTTGGGTTTTTGTTGCATCCTTTTATTGTCGTTATTCTTGCCCGTCAATCCTTGACTTGTTGCCTTTTTGTACATGGAATAACTTACTCCATTTACTCTAGCTCCCGTGTTGACCAAATCATTTGTGCTATGATTGTTGAGTTGTACTTTGATGCGCAGGTCCATTCCATCTAACTAGTCATCATCTGTTGAAACTGCGTCTTTAGGTGATTCCCATTGCTGATCATTTATTTCCAGAGCGTTGATGGGAATCGGTATCTGTTGATTCTTGAGAGAAGATTTCTGCTTGAGTACCCAAAGCCTAGCTTCCTCTTGGGCTTCATCAATAACCTGTTGTCATTTGATCTTTCTTTGCTTGGCTGCATGCATTGTTTCTAACAATTCATTAGTTAGTGGAAAATTGTATTTCTTTAAATGACATCCACTAATCCAATTAGCCATTGGTTCACCATCTAGGGTGGGACAATTTTACTGCTCCACTTGGAGATACATCTTCAATGATAAACGGTCTGTTTCCCTTTTTCCTAAACATGGGAATGTGTTGCTTAAGGGAATAGACTAGAACTAAGTCCCCTTTCTTGAAGATTTTTGTGATTAAGTGGGAATGAAAAAACTGTTTTTGTTTCTGCTTTTGTGCGTAGATATGAGCTACAGCAGTTAGCCTTTGCTCATCTAGCTTCTTCAAATCTTCAAGTCTTTCTGAAAACTCATGTCCAGTCCACTCAAAATTCTGTGCTACCCTTAATGTTGGCAATATAAATTCTATTGGAAGTATGGCATCAAGACCATAAACAAGGTTAAAGGGTGTAGCATTTAAAGTTGTTTTGAATGAAACTCGATAAGCCCATAGAGCAGTATGGAGATTCATTTCCCAGTCCATCCTTCCTGAACTAACCACTTCAGTCAGTACCGAGCTAAGAATTTTATTCGTATGCTCACCTTGTCCATTTGCTTGTGGGTGATAGGGAGCTGATTTGTTATGGATGACCATAAACTCATTAAGCAAATACTCGATTACCTCATTGAGAAAATGAGTTCCCCGATCACTAACAATATCTATTGGTAGTCCTTATATCGTGAAGACATACTCATATAAGAATGCAACAGTGGTTCTGGCATCATTCTTCTGAGTTGCTTTAGCTTCGGCCCACTTGGTCAAATAGTCCGTAGCTACAATGATATATTGATCTTGGATTCTATAAGCAGGTGACTGTATCGGTCCAACAAAATCTATACCCCATTTTGCGAAAGCTCTAGACTCCATCATTGGTCTTAAGGGCATCCTATCTACTTGTGTTGGTATTTTTGTTCGTTGACAAGCATCACACCTTTGAACATATTCTTTGGCATCTGCAAAAAGTGTTGGCCACCATATGCCTGCCATCAATATTTCTCTTCTGGTGGTCTCGCTGGAAAAGTGACCTCCAGCTAATCCGACATGTGCTTGTTCTATAATTGGAATATACTCGTTTTCATTTGCACAAAGATACAAATGTTGATCTTTACCTCTCTGATACAATTGGTTCCCAAGAAGAGCATAGTCTCTTGCTTCAGTTTCAATTGCTCTTTGACGGCATTTACTCATATCCTCAGGAAATTTTCAGCTCGATAAGTAAGTAACTAGATAGTTACTTCACTTAGGAACATGTGACATTTGAAACAATGTTACATGAGGCATGGGTGTTTGTTTTTGACATTGAGGGAAATCCTTTACAAAAGATCAAACATCTCTCCTTATAGTCATCCAAAATACTCCAAGTCTCAAGATTCGTTGCATAGTTTAGTGTGCAAAGTGAAGTCCTACTATGGTAACATGTGCTTGACTTAGGTACTATTCTTTTTCTTCAAGATTAATGCATAAGAGCAATATCTCGTCTCGATTTCTTTTGTATAGCCTACAAGCTAGTAATTGATACATAGGCAATTTCTCGATTAATCTGATTGTGATATGAAGTGGTACTTGTGAATCCACTTGATCTATTGTCATCAATGACACAATGTTTTCCAACCATTCTAGGTATCATTTCCACGGACAACAAATAGGCATCTGGTAGATCATCGTCTACCCCTTTAGGTGATTCTCCTGAAACAATCCTTGACAAATGATCTGCTCGTTGATATGTAGTGCCCTTTTTTACAACCACAATGAGATCAAATTCGAGAAGAATGATGAACTATCTCACTATTCTCCCTATGCTGCATGGCTTGTCGACCAAATACAACAAAGCTTGGTGGTCCACAAAGAACACAAACTTGTTGGCTAATAGGTAATGTCTATACTTTTTAACGGCATAGATCATTCCTAATCCTTCCCTTTCGGTGGTGGTGTAATTCTTTTACGCCATGTGCAACTAGCAGAAGAAACAGGAAAGTCAATTTTCCCATCCTCTGGTTGAGCTAGTATACAACCGATAGCAAAATTGGAAGCATCTACATGTATGTGGAATACCTTATTTCAATCTGGTGCTTTCAATATTGGAGGTGAGGTGAGAGCTTGCTTAAGCTTCATGAAGGATTCTTCACATGCCTCTGTCCATTCAAAGTGTGTAATCAATCTATACATGGGTTTGCAATTATAGCGTACATGTAGATGAACCGTCGGTAATATCCACAATGCCCCATGAAGGCTTGTACCCCCTTGTCTGTTGTTGGTCTAGGAAAATCAGCAATGACATGAATCTTCTCAATATCAGTACCTATGCCATTTTTAGACACTATATGTCCAATAATTTTTCCTTGTCTACCCATGAATGTGCACTTTTCAGGATTTAAGCAAATCCTATAAAGTCTACATTTTTTGAATACCTTTTTGAGGTGTTCAAAATGATCAGCCCGGATTGATGAATGTATGCATACATCATCCATATATACTTCTAAGAATTTCCTAAGATATTCTTTGAAAGCATGGTTCATCAACCTTTGAAATGTGGCTGGAGCATTAGTTAACCCAAATAGCATAACCCGATAGGCAAATATACCCCATTCTTTTGCGAAAGCAGTTTTATGCTAATCTTTTGGGTCAACCAAAAGTTGATTGTATCCCGAAAAGCCGTCTAAGAAGCTGTAAGCTTCTTTTCCTGCAACTCGTTCTAAAACATGCTCAGTTATCGGAAGAGGAAAGTTGTCTCTAATGGTAGCTGCATTCACCTTTTTGAAATTAACACACACTCATAATGTTTCATTCTTCTTGGGTACTACCACAATTGGAGACACCCAATCTGCGTGTTCAATTTTATAAATGAATTTGGCTTCCTTTAGTTTTTCAATCTCTTCTTTTATCTTCCTGGAAAATGTTTCATTGTACGTGTATGGACTATCTACTTGGTTTTACATCATCTCTCATGGGTATGGTATGTTGACAGATTTCTGGATCAACACCCTTGAGATCCTTGTAAGCCCAAGCGAAGATATCTCGGTATTCCTTTAACAAGCTCAACAAGAGATTTTTCTTCTTCTTCTGTTTGGTCATTCGCGATGTAAGCAGGTCTAGGCTCTTCTCCTAGTTCAGCCAAGTCTATCATTTTAGCATTTTCAGGTCCTTTGTAAGACTCGCCCTGTTTCCGTAGTTCCCTAACAGGTTGTTCGACTATGATTTTTAGATCTTGGAGAGTATACTTATTGTAATGGTATGGAACAATCATTACATCCTTACCATCCTCTGTTGAGATGTCGAGCTCTACACCTTGAGTTGGCATCCAGTACGGGTCTTGGCCGCTTACGGCATTTACTCACTGGCGCATTAGGTGACCGACACGAAGGATCTCTGCCAGTTATTCTACAGCTGGACTACACATATAGTGCCAGCCTAGTACGCTTCTAGCGAGTTCACACTTAGTGACCGCATGTACATATGCTATTTTTCAGCTTTAGCACTTAGTCATTTTGTACTCTCTTTTCTGTGAAGAAGAAGAAGAAGCTTTCCATCTCTGTGTGCTTTGTGCTTGTCTTGTGTAGCTCTCTTGCATCCTCATTCTTTACATGGTATCAGAGCCTGGTGCAGGCAAGAGAGGCTAAGAGAGCAAGAGCATCACAATCCCTTCGTTCGCAATAGGGGTTTTTTGCACAAGTTTCTGAACAGGTCTCCAAAGTGCAGTACACAGAGATTTACTGTACAAGTATAGTGGTTGTATTTACGCTTGATTGTGGACACTCGTTGAGTGTAGGAAGCGTTACAGGTACCACGATAGCAGGTTCAGCAGATTTGCAGGTTTTTGCAGATTGCAGCTATTTTGTCTTAGTGCTTCAAGATGTCTGACGGTTTTAGTCAGATTGTCACTGAGAAGCTTGAGAAAAATAACTACCTTGCATGGAAGTTCAAAATAACAAATTTACTAAAAGAAAAAGGTTATTGGGACTATGTAGAAGGAGACAATGAAAAGGAACCAGAGATTCCCAAAGCAAATGCTACAACAGAACAAAGGAAAGCTTTGAGGGACTGGCAACAAGGCCAGAGCAAAGTGATGTATTGGCTTTCTATGAGCATCACAGATGGCATGATTTGCTATCTACAGGATGCTGAAACCCCCGCCATTGCATGGAGAAACTTAGGCAGAGTTTTCGAGGTGAACACCAAGGCCAGGAAGCTTCAACTAAAGTCGGAGCTAAATCAGGTTAAGAGGAACAACCTCTCCATCAATGATTATGCTTTGAAGATCAAGAGTATCATTGAGGCTCTTGGATCTATTAAAGTCTCAGTGGAAGACGATGACATTGTCCGTGCATGCTTGGATGGTTTAGGAGATGAGTATGTACATTTTAGGTCCTCTATGAATACAAGAGACGACATCCCCGTGTTCCAAGATTTGATTTCTATGCTTATTCCTCAGGAGAAGAACCTTGACACATCTTCTTCTCATGGCAAAAATAATTCTGAACAGGCCTTCTATTCTAACTCCAACAGAGGTAGAGGTAGAGGTCGTGGTCGAGGCCCAAGGGGTTGCAGGGACCAATTTCTGGAAGGTCAATCAAATCAAAACAATATAGGTGGCAGGGGAAACCAGTCTCAAGGCAGGGGGAGTCAAAGAGGTCGTGGTGCAGGATCAAGCATGCAGCAACATACTTTAGATAGCAGAGAA
>NW_028221436.1:5706186-5743686 GCF_014529385.1 Adiantum capillus-veneris
GCTTGTGGTGATTGCCTTGGAGCGGTTTTGCTTCAAGAAGGGCATGCCATAGCATATGAGAGCCGAAGGCTCAATGGGTGATGAACGAGTCTTGGGCATTTATGAGAAAGAGCTTTTAGCTGTTCTACATGCCCTGGACACATGGAAGCACTACCTATTGGGGACTCCATTTATCCTACGAACCGACCACCAAAGTCTCAAGTATTTCATGACGCAAACCAAGCTTTCGACAAACAAATGAGGTGGGCAAATTTTCTTTCGCAATTTAATTTCCATATTGCTCACATAGCTGGTAAGCACAATCAAGTTGCCGATGCATTTTCACGACGACCAAAAGTTAATGCGGTGTCTATAGCTACTCACAATGATCTATCCTCTATGATAGATGAGTATGCTACTGACCCTGACTTTAGAGACATAATGTCAGCCCTTGCTTTGGGGAAGAAAGAGGAACCATTCACCTTGCAGGATGGTTATCTTCTCCACGGCAATAGGCTATGTGTTACTCATTCCTTCGTGAGAAGGTTATGTATGAATCCCATGCTCCTCCATATGCAGGGCATAGAGGTATTCAACCTACTCTCCGAGGAGTAGAGACGTATTTCTATTGGCCTACCATGAAAGTGGACATACAAGAGTATGTTTCAAAATGTGTCGTATGCCAAAGACCAAGTATGATAGAGGGAAGCAACCTGGATTACTCCAGCCATTGCCTATTCCAAATTCACCATGGGAGAGTATATCCATGGATTTCATCTTTGGATTGCCCAAGTCTATCCATGGGAATACAGTAATATGGACAATAGTCGACAGGTTTAGCAAGCAAGCACATTTCATTCCTGTCAAAAAGACTATTAAGGCACACCAAATGGCAACTCTCTTCATATCTCAGATTTTCAAGCACCATGGATTACCCACATCCATCGTGTCAGATAGAGATCCTAGAATGACCAGTAGTTTCTGGAAAGGTCTCTTTGAAAATCTAGGAACAAGATTGAATTTCTCTTCGGCCTATCACCCACAAACGGATGGCCAAAGTGAGATAGCCAAACTTACGATACTCGATCTACTCAAAACTTATGTTACCGAAGTAGATCAACGCTCACAATGGGAAAAGTATTTACCGCTAGTAGAGTATGCCTACAATAATACTGTACATACTTCTACGGGGAAAGCACCTTTCGAGATCATAGAGGGGAGACCTAAAAGTCCCTTGCTACAGAAAGTACATGGGAAGATCTTCGCCGCCGATGAGTATAGCCGTGACCTACAAGAATCTTTTCAAAAGATTAGGGAGGCTATAGCCATCTCTCAACAAAGGAAAAAAGCTGCTGCTGATAAGCACAGAAGAGCCTTAATGTTCAAAGAAAATGATTGGGTCTTACTCAAGTTTCCTAAGGCTCGATTAAGGCAAACGACGGGCAAAAATCCTACGGGCCATCAAAAGTATTATGCTAAACTAGCAAAAAGATACTATGGTCCTTTCCAAATCTTAGCCTATCAATGAGACGGCTTATCAACTCAAGTTGCCCAACCATTGGCTTATACACAATGCCTTTCATGTAAGCTTACTTAAGCCCTACAAAGGAGAGCCACCAATTGAACCAATTATTGAAGACCCTCCCGAAGTCTAAGACCAAGAAGAGGTGCTACAACCCGAAGCTGTCCTTCGGCATGAAGACAAGGTACTACGACATGGTAAGATAATCCGACGGTATCTTATTAAGTTCAAAAATTATCCTTTTGAAGATGCTAAATGGATGCAAGGAGTACAACTTAAGGATAGTATGAACCATGTCAATGCTTAAAATGCTACATTAGAGTAAGCAAATGTACAAATTTCTTTTAAATGACTCATGTTTTTGTCTTATATGACTAGTCCTCTTTTTAATTGTGCACAAATTTAACTAGTATGCATGCTTAGAATCATGTTTGTGATGACGACGTCTCTCAAACACCAAGTAGAATTTGTCACTCTACTTTGGGAGAATGAAATGGACTAAAGATCAGACATGCTTGCGGCACCTATGTCTCCCAAGCACCAAATGGATTAGTCATCCATCTTGGAAAGATGTTTTGGGGTAGAAAGGGATCCTTTACCCGCTAAGTACGATTGACTAATGACTAAGACTTTATCTCTTCTACCTCATAGTCGAGGACGACTATGATTTCAAGAGAGAGGTAATGTCATAAAATCTAATATCTAACCAACCCAAATGATTTTCTCATATTAAATTGATCACTTAATGTGGGAGAATAAACGGGAACAAGTGTTAAGATATAGATATGTGCTTATAGATCTATCTCAACACGGGGCCAATGGTAAAGGGGCCAAAAGGGAGATGGTCTATCAAAGAGCAAGGCTAACCAATGGAGCATAAGACCTTAGGCCGGTTAGCTTCATTGAAGACCTCCAATAATGTGTGTAAAAGTACTTTGACCTTAAGTAAGCTAGGGCTGAGCTTGAGGTGGGAACCCGGCCCAAGCTCGAGGTGCTTGTCCTGCTTGAGGTGCTTGTCGTGCTTGAGGTGTTTTTCATGCTTGAGGTGCTTGATTAAGATGCTTGAGGTGCTTGACTGGCTGCATGATTAAGGTACTTGAGGTTCCTTGAGAAGCTTGCCTGAGATGCTTGTGGGAACACCCCCTAGTTCAAGTGCTTTGTCATGCTTGGTGAGTAAGGTGCTTGATCACCTAAAGTCAAAAGCATTACTACAAGAGGGGGGGCGAGCCCTTTTCCTAGGGTCTAGAGAGAGAACACCCACTCACACACACAAGGGAAGCCCCAACTTGAAGAGGCAGCAAGGACACATGTCAGGCCCCTACCCATGTTACCTTCATGTGTTGCTTGAAGCCTATTGGATAAGCTTCAAAGGTGTCCAATGATAAATTACATGAATTATCTAATTGTTTTAGCATTTATCTAGCCCTCTCTCTCAAAAAGGAAAGGGGGACACTTGTCTCAAGGCTACCCCTTCTGCTTGTAATGCTCCTGCTCATGATTGGCTAGGCCTGGGAGGGTCCAATGAGCTTCAAGCATGAGCTACAAGGGGGGGTCGACCCAAGCTAGCTAGGGTCTTGCTTGAGGGGTATACTCACCCACACACACTCACAATCACTGTGATTGTGTACTATGCAAAGTGCAGGAGCTCCCTCCTCTTCCCAAGCAAGTAGAGGTTGAGAGCCTACACCAACACTCTTGGCTATGGAGTGCAAATCCAACCAAGAGCCATGCTTCAATGCTTAAGCTTTCCATCTTCTTCTTCTTCATTACTATGCTATTATGTATGCTAGCAACAAAAGTATGATAAGTGAGGAACTAATTCTTTTTCCTACGAAATGTTTCTTCTTCCTCTTCCTACCCTCATTCCCTACTAGCTCTCCACCTTCGAAGGTGTTTGAGGTCTTGGGACTGAGGCTTGGGATAGTTAAAGCTTTCTTCAAGTTTATGTTATGTTTGTGATGCATGAAGCCTTCCATCATTATGGCATCACCTAGGTCACAAGGAACACAAAGACTGTATTGTAACAAGTCTCTCTTTATGGGAGAAATCATAATACAAATGCCTATTGGAGGGGGGGACCGGCTCCACATAAAATCCGGTCCTCAACTGTTGTCATGTTCTCTAAACTCTCTCTCTTGCAAAAGTATTGTCTATGCCAAGTTAACTAATTGCTATCATTATGTTGCTATCTTCAATTATGTCAACCGCTATGCTCACAAAATCATTTCTTGAAAGTACTCTCATTAAATCCGCTACTCTCACATATTAAGGCAAATTACATTACAAGAATAAGGTAGGATCCTTTAACTTATAAATCCTATTGTGATACCATCGTGGGAATCAGCCATGAGGGCGCGGGGGGGTTGGAAAAGAAGAAGAAGAAGAAGAAGAAGGAGAGAGAGAGAGAGAGAGAGAGAGAGAGAGAGAGAGAGAGAGAGAGAGAGAGGAGAGAGAGAGAGGATGACTCAAGACAATGAGCAACACTTGCATGATAATGTTTGGAATAATCATGACATATACATAGGTGGTGGCATGTATAATAGTCTTAGCAAGTGTGTGTGACATCATTAACTTAATCAGTGTAATGTGACGTAATTCTCTAAACTAAAGAGGTATTCCATAGAGCTAAAAAAACCAAATTTCAACTCATAAGGTGAGTCAAACCTATGAGGTGAAACATAGCTCAAAACAGATGATCATATTCGGAAAGAAAGGTAGGATTGCTAGCAAAGACTCCTTAGGCTCAGAGGTGATGATGTTTCAATGTGACGCTAAAATAACTTTCCATGCATGGCTCAAAGTCTGAACAAGAGCCTTATGAGTTTAGATTTTGATAGATTTTGGAGTGCAATTGGTTAGTTGGTTGTGATTGTTGTGGCCTCGGGTTTTGTTGTGGAACATGAGTAGACGAGTAGAACCAATTGATAGGCACCAACAATAGCTCAGCTTAGGACTTGATGACTATTGGGAAGATGCAAGTTGTGTCCCGTAGCATTCCCTACACAACCAAGGGCTACTAAAGAGGGTAATTGAATTGAGCAAAAGAGTTGCAGCTTAACCTAATCCTTAACCTACTTTGATGTTTGCAGATTTTCATTCAGCCTAGTAACATTGACCATTTAGTCTCTAGACCGTGCACCCAGCTTTGAGACACCCATATTATTCTCAATCAAGCGTAGTCAATTTTCCTTTATTTCTCGTAGAACATGAGAGAGAGAGAGAGAGAGAGAGAGAGAGAGAGAGAGAGAGACGTGTTGTCACAGTCGGAGGGAGAAAAGAGTCCTAGCTATTGATCACAAAACCGGGATAAAGGGTTGTACTCATGCTACAAACCGGTTATGCAAATGAGAACATTGGGCTGCAATATTTAAGATGCACTTTCAAACCAAAAAAAGACATACGTAGATTCACAACAACCACCTAGGAATAAAGTAAATATGTATAGAGTGCATTGAGTATTCCAATACATAAGTTGAATTGCCAAACTGTGAGAAAAGAAGTGCGTGTCTACTTGATATATAGATAGATGATCAAGATTGAGCATGCACTTGTGAGGAAAACATGTGGCTAAACTAAACTTAAGGAAGCTTTGACAAACTCAAAAAATAAAGAAAGCATCAAAAAACTATAAAATTTGAATTGCACTACCAACTTGATACCGTTCATGTATGGGTGTCGTCCAATTGTGCAAGCCGGAGGACAATGTTTGAGTCGAGCTACATAAAAGCAATGTGAATAGTTAAACATTTCAGTTTACAGGCAGGTGCAAAGTAAAAATGCTAATTTTATAGTGCACATCATTTAGACGTGCCTTACCATTTGCATGATAATGTCTAGAACAATCATGGATGTGTACATAGGTGGTGGCATGTATAATAGCCTTAGTGAATGTGTGTGACATTCTGACATAATTAGCTAAGCTAGAGAGGTATTAAATAGAGCTAAAAAAACTGCACTTCAGTTTATAAGGTGAGTCAAACCTCATATTCCAAAATAAAGGTAGGAATGCTAGCATAGACTCCTTAGGCTCAGAGGTGATGATGTTCCAACGTGACGCTAAAATAACTTTTCGTGCATGGCTCAAAGGTTGAAAAGAGCGAGCATGCCTCAGAGGCATGAGCCCCTGCCATTCAAAGGTTGGCCCACACGTGTCTTGGACACACTTAGAGGTTGGTAGCAGTCTATCAAAATACAAATCCCTTACGATAGAGCAAAAATTATGTGTACATAGATTAAACTCAGAATAGAAGTGTTGGGGTGTTCGATGTGTGAAAAATGATGGGCGGTCTTACCTCATGTCATGGACATGGGCAATGTCTAAGCCCTAAGAATATTTATATAAACAAATTAAAAGAGGAACGAACTTTTGAAAGGTATTCTTGCATGCAGTACAACGCAAAATATTAAAACTTGTATGAATTTGGTGAGATTTTAGAAAGCGGAAGAGTCCTCACTACCAAGGAAGTACTCTTCGTCTTTTTTGAATTCTGCGGAAACCAATTGTGCATATAGTGTTGAGTTTGTGAACAATATAACCTAATCGCTTTGGTGATAATAGAGTTTCCAAAAGAGTCAAAATCCGCTATCTTTTTTTTTTACCTTCATTGGGCATCTCTCAAACCTTTAGGGTTGTGACAGCCTAAAGGTTTAGGAATTTATCTCTTCATTGGGCATCTCTCAAACCTTTAGGGTTGTGACAGCCTCCATGAACTTGTCTTCTTTGCTAAGACTCTTCAAAAGTAAATCCTTCTTATGAGAGAGAGAGAGAGAGAGGACTCAAGGCTCTTAGTAGTTCTACCAGCACACCCAAAATGGGTTTGCAAATTCACTACGAGAAGTTGTACAATGGGGTAGCACTAGAGAGAAAAAGGTCAAGGAGAGGTAGAGCACTATCACAAATGCTAGAGAGATGCGGCCGGTGCTTAGTTTTCTTACGTCTCATCCTCTGTATATTATGAGTTTAGGCCTTATGAGGTTTATCGAATCTCGATTGAGCAATAACTTTGACACAATTTATTAACAAATGATAAGTCACTTATTAGCAAGTTATGTCACAAGAGTACTTTTGGGGTGGAGCTGCTGCACATCTACCAACGCAAGAATTCAATTTCCGTGGGAAATTGGCGCACTGAATAGTCTAAATTTGCATGCTCGTATTTGTAGATTCCACCGAGGTGTAATAAAACGTGTGTACACTAAGAGGGTTCCAAAATGAAAATCCTAATCTAATGGACTTGTCCGGGCATGTCAACAAGCTCACAAAATTTCCGATATTAAACCTCCTACCTCAGGATTGACTCTTGAAGTCGATGTAGGATGTCCACGTGGCCCATAGAGCCATGTGCATCTGACAGTGACATCACATGCCTTCAAAAGAGGAGACCTCTCTAATAATAAATTATTTCCAAGAAATGTGTAATAGCCCCCGATAATTTTGTATGCAATATACAAGTGTGGGAGGCTTCTATGCGACGTAAACACAACTGAAAATGGCAGGCTAAAACTTAGCTCTCAAGCATACAAAAGGCGTCGGCAAACCTAGGCTCTTGACACCGTATCAAGGTGTGGAGCGGAAGAGGACGCGCGCGAGAGAGAGAGAGAGAGAGAGAGAGAGAGAGAGAGTGAGTTGTGACAACGAACCTCTATACAAGAGTGGTAGCACATACATGAGAAAGGGTAGAGCTTCAAGCCTTTAGGTGATGAAAGCTTCCTCGCTTAATGTAAAGGAAAAAAAACGCCATGATTAGAGCATGATTACTATAGTAAAGCTTTTAGAAGCAAGGCTCCCAGTTAAATTGGGGCAGATTGGATAGATAGGATAATTATCCAAATCAATAGGATTTCAATTTTGAATTGCTTATAATAATGATTATCTTTGAAATAGAATAAGGTAAGGATACTTTGAATTATAAATCCTATTTTGATACCATGTTGGGAATAAGCCACGGGGGGTGGCGATGGAAGAAGAAAGAAGAAGAAGAGAGAGAGAGAGAGAGAGAGAGAGAGAGAGAGAGAGAGCATGACTCAAGACAATGAGCAACGCTTGCATGATAATGTCTGGAACAATCATGAATGTTTACAAAGATGGTGTAGATTTACGTCGCTAGATGCTTTTTCCCCAGCTTTCGTAATTTTCAAAAAAAGCCGTACACTGCTACCACATGGCACTAGCGCCAGATTTAGGGTTTTTCAGTCACTTAGGGTTTCAGCCAATAGTTAGGGTTTCCAAAAATTAGGGTTTATGGCTTTTGTCAATTTTGCAGGCGTAATCGCGATCGATTACAATGCTTTCAAGAGGGGGGTATGTCATAAAGTGATGACGTGGCTATCGATAACAGAAACATTAATTTTTGCCAAAAATAATTTGCCAGAAACTCTGACTTGGAGTGTCCAAGTCTGTTACAGTGATGGAAGCTTCCTCGCTTAATGTATAGTAAAAAAATGTCATGCTTACTATAGTAAAGCCTTTTACAAATCTCCCAATTCAAATTGGGGAAAATTGGATTTAAAGCTTGAATAGTTTATAGATAATGATTGGGGAAAAATGGATAGATAGGATAATTGTCCAATCCAATAGGATTGAAAGCTTGAATAATTTATAAATAATGACTGGCTTTAAAATAGAATAAGGTAAGGTTCTCCTAAATCATAAATCGTGACGTATATATATGATGGTGGGAATCGGGGGGTTTGGGGGGGGGGAGGGGGGGGGGCGGGGGGGGGGAGAGAGAGAGAGACTCATTTCGACTCAAGGCTCTTGGTAGTTCTACTTGCACATTGAAAATGGGTTGCAAATTGGCCAGTAGAAGTTGCACAATGGTGTAGCACGAGAGAAAAAAAAGGGCAAGGAGAGGTAGAGCACTTTCACAAATGCTAGAGAGATGGCGGCGCTCAGTTTTCTTACGCCTCCTCCTCTTTATAATATTATGAGTTTAGGCCTTATGAGCTTTATCGCTCGATTAAGAAATCACAGGAATTCGATTGCCGTGGGGAATCGGCACACTGGATTCCTCTAGTCTAAATTTGCATGCTCGTATTTGTAGATGCCCACCGAGGTGTAATAAAACGTGTGTACACTAAGAGGGTTCCAAAAATGAAAAGCCTAATCTAATGGACTTGTCGGGCATGTGAACAAGCTCACAAAATTTCCAATTTACTAAACCTCCTACCTCAGGATTGGCTCTTGAAGTCGATGTAGCATGTCAACGTAGGCCACGTGCATCTGACAGCGACATCACACGTCTTCAAAAGAGGAGACCTCTCTAATAACAAATTATTTGCAAGAAATATGTAATTTTGTATGCAATATACAAGTGTGGGAGGCTTCTACGCAACGTAAATGCAACCGCAAATCGTGGGCTAAAACTTAGCTCTCTAATCATCACCTCCTTGAGCTCTCAAGCATACAGAAGGCGTCGGCAAACCTAGGCTCTTGACACCGTATCAAGGTGTGACAAGAGAAGCGGTGGCACATACATGACCCCGGGTTGCGAAGTGACGGACGGTTGTCCAAGGCCGAGAAAGAGAGAGAGGGAGAGAGGAGAGGGACTTTATCGTAGCAGGGACAATCCCAAGATCTATCCTTGAACTCAAGACAGCTTCCTCCCGCCCACCCATGCACTAAAGGTGAACACTAAGTTCTAACTCAAATCAAGAAAGAAAGAAGACCCAATTGAAGCTATAGCATCCTGTAGAGAAATCTCGGATCAAGAATCGATTCCCATCCAATGCTCTGAGTCGTTGTCCCTGCACAGACTTTTCCGAAAGCCAATTTGTTATGGTGGAGATTGGGAGATGGGTGTGCCAGGCCTCTGAGGCTGTGGTTCTATAGTAGAATATTTTTTTTCCAAATATGTTTTCCAGAAGAAGATCCTGGAGATTGATGAGAAGATACAAGTTTATTGCTTACTATGCATCACTCTTGTGAAGCTAGGTTGCATCATACGTTATTGTGTGACACATTTAAACCTGAATAACTGTCATATAATGTTTTAGTCATATTATTCAAAGGTATTATACGTTGCAATTTTTCAATATCTCGTATATGTTCTTACATATCAATCAATAAACTAATCGATCAATATAAATCGGTTTAAAAACTCCTAGATTTAAACCAATTAAGCATCTCCCACCTTCTCTAAGTGATAAGGTTAACCCAAGAAGTGAAAGATGTAGAGCTTAATTTTTTGAAAAAATCATTAAATTGATCTTTTTTTGGAATCCTAAATAGGTTGCTTAATTTTAGCTTGAATATAGGATACAATAGTTCTAGTCTTGTGGAAAAAAATGCCCTGTGTTCACACACACCGCTAGCACATGTATGGTAACAAAGAGACCCTAAAGACATAAACATGGAGGTAAGAACTAAAGCTCAAACACAACCAAGTTATGCTTAAATTCTCCAATGACTTCTCTTCCGTGGGAGGTAAGAGCCATTGGCTCAAGCACAACTAGTGAATTTTAAAGTCAGATACCATCTATGCTCATTTAGAATTGGTTCAAAAACAACTAAGAAAGCCCTATTATATGTGCTAACTACAAATAGAGTCAACATGGGGTTAAGAGTATCATCTCATAGCAACCAAGAGGTTTGTTTATTGTGCTTTCTTTGTCCAACTAGAAGAAAGAGCAAAGGTTCAAAACAACCAAGTACACCAAGCCAAGCTTACAAGAAGTAAGAGAAATTGCTCAAACAACCAAGAGAGAAACTACTACATTGTTGTTATGATTCATACTTAGGAGGCTAAAACTAAATTTCTACCCTAAGGCACAAATGTAACTAAATTTTACTAGCCTAATCCATGACACCCTAAACCTATTTGATTGGGAGGGTTTTTTCCCCGTGCATTGTATATATGCCCATCACTCTAGCACTAACTTATCTTTCTATGTGCCCACTAAGCAATACACTCTTTGTTCTGTGCTTGAGTTTCTTCATCTTCTCCAAGATGTGTGTGAATCCCTCTAACCCTAATTCCAACAATTGGTATCAAAGCAGGTTGCATCCTCTTAGACATAGTTGACAACATTGTCAGCACGCCTTGCTCACTTTTCCGAATTGAACTACCCAATGTGGGCTTACAAGATGATGCATGTTGTTGTGTCAAAAAGGGCGTTTGGAATGTTATGCAGAGCATTGATGTGCATCTACCTTTTGTGATACAAGCTCTGTTGAGGATGTTGCATGTTCTAGCACATCTATTACTGCTAGAGTTGTTTTACCTACATCTGAGCGATCTTGTTTGGGATGTTAGAGATGCACACGCTCATGCATTGATTGCATTATCTGTGAATCAAACTATTACTCCTCACATTCGCTCAACAAAAATCAATAAGATAGGCTTGAGATACTCTGGCTAGTCTTTATACAAGTTGAAATGAGGCTAAATTTGCATTCTTGCGTAAAGAGCTAGAGTCAGATATTATGCAAGTGGAAGATGAAATGGACACTTTTCTTGTTGGTACAAGGATATCAATGAGAAACTCATTGATATCCTTGAAGGTGAATTTATTCCTTGAAGTTCACCTTGCAAAAAAGAGCAACTCATTTTTGAAGGTGAAGTTATTTCTCATAGTTCACTTGTGCAGACTGTTCTCAATTAGTTGCTAGAATTTTGCTAGTACTTGGAGGCTTATGATCCAAGGAAACCCTCAGGTTGCCAAGTTTGATGCATTATCCACATTGCTATTACAATAATCACTTTCAAGAAAGAACACTGTGTAGTTGAATAGGTTTTTGTTGCTGCTACTCAAAGAAGAGGTGGTATTAGCAATGTTGCCACTTCTTGTGGGTCTTCGATGAGTAGTAGATCACCTATGACTACTCCTTCTATTGGCAATATACAACTTGTCTAGGAATTCTGATGAAAATACAAAAAGAAGATGCATTGCCATTATTGCAAAACCAAGCCAAGCTTACAAGAAGTAAAGAGAAATTGCTTCTCTTCCGTGGGAGGTAAGAGCCATTGGCTCAAGCACATCGCAACAATCTTGTTGCTAGAGTTGTTTTGCCTACATCTCAGCAATCTTCTTGGGATGTTAGAGATGCACACGCTCATGCATTGATTGCATTATCTGTGAATCAAACTATTACTTAGGAGGCTAACTAACTTTCTACCTTAAGGCACAAATGTAACTAAATTTTACTAGCCTAATCCATGGCACCCAAACCTATTTGATTGGGAGGTTTTTCCCCGTGCATTGTATATATGCCCATCACTCTAGCGCTAACTTATCTTCTATTTTCCCACTAAGCAATACCCTCTTTGTTGTGTTCCTTGAGTTTCTTCACCTTCTCCAAGATGTGTGTGCATCCCTCTAACCCTAATTCCAACAATTGGTATCAAAGCAGGTTGCATCCTCTTAGACATAGTTGACAACATTGTCAGCACGCCTTGCTCACTTTCTCCGAATTGAACTACCCAATGTGGGCTTACAAGATGATGCATGTTCTTGTGTCAAAAAGGGCGTTTGGAATGTTATGCAGAGCATTGATGTGCATCTACCTTTTGTGATACAAGCTCTGTTGAGGATGTTGCATGTTCTAGCACGTCTGTTACTGCTAGAGTTGTTTTGCCTACATCTCAGCAATCTTGTTTGGGATGTTAGAGATGCACACGCTCATGAATTGATTGCATTATCTGTAAATTACACTATTACTTCTCACATTCGCTCAGAAAAAATCAATAAGATAGGCTTGAGATACTCTGGCTAGTCTTTATACAAGTCGCAATGAGGCTAAATTTGCATTGTTGCGTAAAGAACTAGAGTCAGATATTATGCATGTGGAAGATGAAATGGACACTTTTCTTGCTAGTACAAGGATATCAATGAGCAACTCATTGATATCCTTGAAGGTGAAGTTATTCCTTGAAGTTGACCTTGCAAAAAAGAGCAACTCATTTTTGCAGGTGAAGTTATTGCTCGCAGTTCACTTGTGCAGACTGTTCTCAATGGGTTGCTAGAATTTTGCTAGTACTTGGAGACTTATGATCCAAGGAAACCCTCAGGTTGCCAAATTTGATGCATTATGCACATTGCTATTACAATAATCACTTTCAAGAAAGAACATTGTGTAGTTGAATAGTTTTTGTTGCTACTCAAAGAAGAGGTGGTATTAGCAATGTCGCCACTTCTTGTGTTTCTTCTATGAGTAGTAGATCACCTATGACTACTGCTTCTATTGGCAATAACAACTTGTTTAGGAATTTTGATGCAAAAAAGAAAAAAGAAGATGTATTTCCATTATTTCAAGACTAATGATCACTTGTTAAAGCAATGTCCTAAGTTGAAGGCAAAAGAAGCCAAGAATAAAGAGTCTGGTTCTAATACTAGTATAGCTATTGTAGAATCTTCCGGGGTATTTAGTGTAGAGTGTACTTATGATCCTTCTGTCCATGATGCATGTATGTCAATTGTTGTTGAGTCACATGTTTGGTACTTTGATAGTGGTGCTAAAAAGCACATTACTCTGCATCATGATTTTTTGCCTCTCTCTCGAGGCTATTGACTACGATCACTTGTGCCAACAATGCCAATGCGTCAAGGGAGTTGGAAATATTGTGTGTGAACTACTGGAAATGGTAGTTCTTTCATACTTGCTGATTCACTTTATTATACCAGGAATAAAAAAGAGCCTTATGTTTGTATCTACAATTGCAAGACTTGGTCTTGTTGTCAAGTTTGTGGATGACAAATGTATAGTTCATGATCTCGATTTTGGTGCGATGACATTGTTTCATATGACATTTTGTGTTGTGGCCTATATAAGCTCACTTTGTATAACAAGTGTGGGAAAAATTTTGCCAATGCAATTGTGGATTCAAAGGCTGTTTTAGATGCCAAACTTTGGCATGCGCATTCTGGGCATCTGAATTTTGCTACTTTTTTGTGTTTGTAGAAATTTGATATGGTTCTTCTTTGCCACCTCTTGAATCACCTTCTATGTTTGTGAAGATTGTATTTTGGGTAAGATGCAACATCTGATGTTTCCAAAGGATGGTTCAATAAGGGAGACATGGAGATTACAACTTATTTATAGTGATCTTTGTGGGCCTATGCAATTACATATACTTGAGACTTTCATTGATGATTACTCCCCACATGCATGGGTGTATTTGCTTAAAGCTAATTTCAAAGTGTTTATGTATTTCAAGCAATTTTTGGTTATGGTTGAAAATGTCTTTAAATATCCTATGGGAAACCTTCGTTTAGATCGGAGAGGAGTATTGTCTCATTAATCTAATGCATTTCTAGCTAGTCATGGGATGAAACACCAATTAAAATGTTATATATCATAACATAATGGTGTCGTTGAAAGAAAAATTAGGTCACTTATGGAGATGGCATGAAGTATGGTCAACAGTCAAGCTTTACCACATTTTTTTTGGCTTGAGTCTATTATGTGTGCTACTTATGTACTTAATAGGTGTCCTACCAAAGCTTTGAAGTCTATGACTCCTTGTGAAGCATGGCATGATAAGACTTGCCATCTATTGATGACTTACATGTCTTCGGCTGGATGTTTAGCTTATGCTTTGGTGCCACAAAAGCGGCACAAAAATTTGGATGATAAGGCTATCAATGTATGTGTATTTGTGGAAGATTCTATTCAACCTTTGGCATCATCTACGAGATACAATAATGTAACCTCATATGACATTTATGACACTCTATTGCCTCCTTTTAATGGTGGAAACTTGAATGTAAGTTCCAATGAGGCAAATGTACAACCTATGGGGGGTTTTGAAAATGTTACGAATCAGCCTATTACTTGTAATCAAATGGATAATTATTTCTTTATTATAGTAGCTGACGCGTGGAAAAAAACATAATTGAGCTATGGACTATACAAAAGAATAACATGTTTATGAATATTTCATTGAAGTGCTCATTATGAGCTATGGTCATTTTATGTTCAGGACAGACACTTTGCAATCATTTTGAGCATTCAAGAAATCTATAAATAAATAATTTTTGTGGTAATGGATTTCATGCTTGGCAATCCAAGGCAAAATTCCATCTCGTGATGAAGGATTTATGGAGCACTATAAGTCCACTAGGAGAGCTTGAGACAACTGAGATTAAGAAGAAGGATGGGCATGCTTATGGAATCATAATAACCTCTCTCTCAATAACAATTGAACTAGGAAGAAGGATAGGCTTGCTTATGGAATCCTAATAACCTCTCTCAATAGTGACTATCACCACTATTTGGATGGTTGCACCTACTTACTAAGCTTGGACGCCCGCTTGAGATCAATTCTCTGAGTAGATTCACTAATGTGCGAGCTTATGGGAGGTTGAAGCCTTGCTTAAGTGGAAAAATAGAGCCTATTATATGTGCTAACTACAATGGACACTTTTCATGTTGGTATCAAGGATATCAACAATGAGTTGATATCCTTGAAGGTTGAAGCCTTGCTTAAGTGGAAAAATAGAGCCTATTATATGTGCTAACTACAATGGACACTTTTCATGTTGGTATCAAGGATATCAACAATGAGTTGATATCCTTGAAGGTTGAAGCCTTGCTTAAGTGGAAAAATAGAGCCTATTATATGTGCTAACTACAATGGACACTTTTCATGTTGGTATCAAGGATATCAATGAGTTGATATCCTTGAAGGTGAAGCTATTCCTTGAAGTTCACTGTGCAAAAATGAGCAATTCATTTTTGCAGGTGAAGTTATTGCTCAAAGTTCACTTGTGCAGACTGTTCTCCATGGGTTTCTAGAAGTTTGCTAGTACTTGGAGACTTATGACCCCAGGAAACCCTCAGGTTGCCAAGTTTGATGCATTATGCACATTGCTATTACAATAATCACTTTCAAGAAAGAACAATGTGTAGTTGAATAGGCTTTTGTTGCTACTCAAGGAGGAGGTGGTATTAGCAATGGAGTCACTTCTGGTGGTTCTTCTATGAGTAGTAGATCATCGACGTCTACTGCTTCTATTGGTACAAAAAACTTGTCTAGGAATTCTAATGAAAAGAAGATGCATTGCCCTTATTGCAAGGTTAATGATCACTTGATAAAGAAATGTCCTAAGTTGAAGGCAAAAGAAGCCAAGAAGAAAGAGGCTAGATCTACTACTAGTGTAGCTATTGTAGAATCTTCTATGGGGTATTTAGTATAGAGTGTACTTATGATCCTTCTATCCATGATGCATGTATGTCAATTGTTGTAGAGTCGTGTTTGATACTTTGATAGTGGTGCCACAAAGAACATTACTTTTCATCGTGATTTGTTTGCCTCTCTTGAGGCTATTTCTCACAAGTATACGATCACTTGTGCCAACAATGCCTCTTATCTGGTCGAGCAAGTTGGAAAGATTGTGTTAACTATTGCAAAGTGTAGTTCTTTCATACTTTTCGATGCACTTTATGTATCAAGGATAAAAGAGAACCTTTGTTTGTATCTGTAGTTGCAAGACTTGGTCTTTGTGGATGACAAATGTATAGTTCATGATCCCAATTTTGGTGATGAAATTGTTGCATTGGCATTTTGTGTTGTGGGCTATATAAGCTCACTTTGTATGACAAGTGTGGGTATAATTTTGCCGATGAGTTGTGGATTCAAAGGCTGTTTCAAATGCCAAACTTTGTATGCACATAATGGGCATTTGAATTTTGGCCTATTTTTTGTGTCTGCAAAAATTTGATATGGTTCTTGTTTGCCACCTCTTGAAGCACCTTCTAAGCATGCTTGTGAAGCCTATATTTTGGGTAAGATGCAAAATTTGATGTTTCCAAAGTATGGTTCAATAAGGGCGACATGGAGATTACAACTTATGCATAGTGATTTTTGTGGGTCTATGCGATTTATCTATACTTGAGATTTTCATTGATGATTACTCCATTCATGCACTTCAATGTTCTCTTCCCATCTCCTCTTTTTCTCTCTGCCTCTCTTGTGGATTCTATGTGTGCATGATTGTTCAGGTATGTGGATCTATTGGTTTTCTCCGTTGACCGCGTGCTATTTGTGTATTTCGTAGGCCCTCTACACTCCTAGCTATTACAATGGTATCAGAGCTAGGGTAGGAAATCAAGAGGCCATCAATTGAGAGGGAAGTTTAATTAGAAGAAGAAGATAGAGAAGGATTATAGAGTTTAGCATAGTTTAATAAAATCAGGAGAAGAAGAGAAGATCTACTAATATTTTCTTCAAATTGAAGAAGGTTGATGGATCTCTCCATTGAAAACTGGAGAAGCATAAGGAAGATTAAAAGCAATTTTAATGGCATATAGACTCACACACATAATAAGTTAGTAGAAGAAGGGAGAAGAAGAAGTAAAAGGAGTGGATTCAAAGAGAATCTTTGATGTAGGAATTTCCCAATAGACCTCTATCAAATTGATGAGATTTGTCCTTGTGGGAAACTATCCTCGGTAACTTTCATTGCAGCTAGAGAGCAGGCTGTGGCACAACGTCCACACTCGCGAACACAACTCAGCTTGGCCAGTGTGCCGACAATGACTGTCACCTCCAATACCTAGATAGAGTTTGGATCAACAACAATGTATGAGGTCATAGAGCTAGTACCAGCATCGTCACGTGTCGAGTTGGTTGGTTGACCTCAATAGGTGACAAAGGCATTCCACGTGGACAATGGTGACAAAATGACAACAACCAATCGATACCCACTCCACAGCCAACGCCCTCAACTCACGGCAATAAATGCAACCATTGACCACGTAAGCAACTGGGTTGCTTGATGTAGGCCAAAGAACAAGTAAACTGATGTCCACACTTGCACTGGCATCAACCATTAAGTGCTTAACTAAAACAAAAACAACCCCACGGTCCACTCCCAACATGTAGTTGGCGCGGTGCAAATCATGGCCAAGACACACCATGCAAACTGGTAAAGTTCATGCCAGGCATCATGTAGTAGCCAACAACTACTCAACCTACTTTTCCACACATGTAGACTACCTGCATCACCCACTCCATGATGTCTCCCCACTCCAGACGCCATTCTCTCACAAGCAGCATGCATGCCCCATATAACCTCAGTCCACTACAACCATATAACGACTGGTGCATGAAGAACGAAGTGGACAACGCCATGGCCGATGACATAATGAAAGGGCCGATAGCGTCGCCGGGGCCACCTGTGTTATAACTGAAGGATGGACATGAGACTTTTTAGCGGTGGAGAGAAATGGAGTTAAAACCCACCCGTGTAAAGTCCATGGCCATCCGATATGGTTTGGGTGGTTTCCGAAACCATACTCTATGCTAAAATGGACTGTACAAACCATACGATCCATTTTACTGCATAGTCTGGGCCTTGACCAGCCATAGTAGTTTGGATGGCTATGCAACTTTGCATGGGTTGGAAAGTAGCACTTACCTCCACCAGTGTGAAATTTTTTGTGTCCTTCCGATATTGTTTGGGAGGTTTTGATACATAATATACGCTAAAATTGGCCATATGAGCCATACGAACTATTTTAGCACATAGTATGGGCATTGATTGCCCAAACCATATTTGATCCATGTGAAAATTAGTATGGATGGGGAATAGGAAATGGTTCTCACCCTCACACATGCAAAGTCTCACAGTCATCCATATGGTTTGGGTGGTCCAGACTCATACTATGCCCTAAAAAGGGTCGTATGAGCCCTCCCATTTTAATGCATAGTTTGGGCCTTGATAGCCTATACCATACTGGATGGATGTGCAACTTTGCATGCATGGGTAATTTTTGCTCAATCCCATCCAAGAAAAGTTTCAAAGCCATCCAATATGGTTTGGGCAGTCCTGACCCATACTATGCACTAAAATGGGCCATATGTCTCATACATCCCATTTTAGCACATAGTAAGGGCCTTGACTGCCTATACAATATCAGATGGCTATGAAACAAAATGGATAGATGAATAGCACTCATCCACACCCGTAGTAAAAAGTTTTCAATTCATCCAATATAGTTTGTGCGTTCCGAAGCATACTATGTGCTAAAATGAGGCCCATGGCTCATACGACCCATTTAGCACATAATTGAGCCTTGACATCTATACCATATCGGATGGTTCGCCTTGTATGTAAGAAAAAGTGGCAGACAATTTCTTCGCGCATTTCAAACCGCGAATATGATTCACTGGATTGTAACAATTTACCAAATTTAGTTAAAATGAGGAAAATTCACATCCGTTTCATAAAAGAGGGGAAGATGCAACAGAAAAATCGGACTATCGACTTGGAAGGAATGATGGCAGCAGGAATTCATTTGGACATCAAACCCAGAGATGGAATCCAAAGATGTCTCCTTATATATTTACAGAACGTAAGGGTGTTCATATTCTCGACTTAACTCAGACCGCTCGTCTCCTATCTGAAGCTTGTGACTCGGTATTTGATGCAGCAGTAGAGGGAAAGGAGTTCCCGATGGTGGGTACGAAGAATCAAGTAACTGATTTAATAGTATCAGCTGCATTGAAATCTCAATGCCATTATGTTAACGAGAAATGGTTAGCTGGTACGTTAACGAATTGGGTCACTACAGAGACACGTCTCCGCAGGTTTCAACACTTACAAACTGGGGGCGATTTGGGAGAATTCGACCGACTTCCGAAACGGGAGGCCGCGATTTTGAAGGGATAATTGGTTAGATTAAAAAAGTGTCTAGGTGGAATTCAATATATGTCAGATTCACCCGATATTGCGATAATTACCGATCAACACGAATAATCTATTGCCCTCAAAGAATGCAGTATTCCGGGTATTCCCACAATCTGTATCGTTGATACAGATTGTGACCCAGATCTTGTAGATGTTCCAATTCCTGGTAATGATGATGCTAGATCCTCGATCCGATGGATATTGGATAAACCTGCATTAGCTATTAGCGAGGGTCGTTCAAACATAAAGGTAACTTAATGGGCCGAAAGGCGGTTAACTATACACCGACCTTGTTGATTTGCAACGAAATACCCAAAGGCATTATTATTATTTGGGAAAATGGATTGATTTGATAAATCGTATAGTTTGATGGAAAAGGAACTTGCCTTCCTACTCAGAAATTTATGTAATGAAAAATAGTTTAGATAATTTTGCTCCTCATTGTGAGGGGGGGGGGTATTATGCAAATTGAACAATTGCAAATTAATGAAATTGATAATCCGCATCAAGTATCAAGTGTAGAAGTAGGTTAAATCTCTATTGGCAAATAGGAAACTTTCAAGTTCATGCACAGGTTCTTATAACTTCTTGGGTTGTCGTCGCCATATTGGTAGCTTTACCGCTACAACTACCGGCAATTTGCAATCGATACCAACTGGTACACAAAATTTTATCGAGTATGTTCTTGAATCTATTCGAGATTCAACCAGGACCCAGATGGGGGAAGAGGGATATCGACCCTGGGTCCCATTTATTGGAACAATGTTTCCATTTATTTTTGCTTCTAACTGGTCAGGTGCTTTGCTACCCTGGCGAGTCATTCAGTTACCTCATGGGGAGTTGGCTGCACCTACGAACGATATTAACACCACCGTCGCATTAGCCTTGCTTACATCAGTAGCACATTTTTACGCGGGTTTGTACAAGAGAGGGTTTAGCTATTCCGGCAAATACATACAGCCAACTCCGATACTCCTACCTATCAATATTTTGGAAGACTCCACCAAACCCCTATCGCTTAGTTTCCGATTGTTTGGAAACATTTTGGCTGACGAGTTGGTAGTAGCTGTTCCCGTCTCCCTAGTACCCCTAATTGTCCCTGTACCTACGATGCTTTTGGGATTGTTTACAAGTGGTATCCAAGCTTTAATCTTTGCCACTTTAGCTGCAGCTTATATCGGGGAATCTATGGAAGGTCATCATTAGTGGGATGAGGAAACGTAACTCTAATTTAGTTGCGGGAAATCTCTTTTCCTTTTGGGTACAATTACAATCTGGCGGGTCACTATAGCGAGAAAAAAGCCGTTTATGTGGTATCATAAAACTACATTATAAAATTATACCCGCGTTTTTCCCTTCTTCTCTTTCGTCACTTTTAGTATCCCCAAAAAAAAAAGGGATGGTTCTCTCCCTCACACATATCCACCGCCTACATACAGATTAAATCAAATTGTTTTAAGTATTCAATGAATAAATAAGTAAATAAAAAAGAGGTAATGAGTTTCGGTGCCGGTCGCAAATGTTTTGCGAGAATTTTGAGCGCGCGGGGGGGGGGGGGGGGGGGAAATATACATTGTTTTTCCATTTCTCGTTCAAGCCGTTAATGCTAAATCCTAATTGTGTTTATCCCATGATATATTTTATCAGGTAAAGCTATTCCATTTTACTGTCGTTGGGTATAGGGGAGACGTGCTTTGACAAGTGATTGTTATTAATACCGAATATCCAAAAATATTTTTTCCAGCTTTTACCTAAATTTAAAAGTCAAATTAGTCGAGAAATGTTCCCGATCGACGTCTAGGTAGAAGTGAAGTAGATATTTCTTTCCTAAACCGTTGCTTCCAGTTAACATAGACTAAATATGCGGAAACTGGAGTACATTATTGGTCCCAACTATATTTACGTGGAATTAATTTACTAATTTTTTTTTTTTAACCTTTACCAAATTCAATTTTCTTCATATTCGACGGAATAAGCAAAATCGACTAAAGTTCCTAGATTAAATAGGAGGAGACTAATATGAATCCATTGATTTCTGCCGCTTCCGTCATCGCCGCTGGGTTAGCTGTAGGCCTTGCTTCAATCGGACCCGGTGTTGGTCAAGGCACTGCCGCGGGTCAGGCGGTCGAGGGTATAGCAAGACAGCCAGAAGCAGAAGGTAAAATACGAGGCACTTTATTGTTAAGTTCGGCTTTCATGGAAGCTTTGACAATTTATGGATCAGTTGTAGCTCCAGCCCCGTCATTTGCAAATCCGCCTGTCTAAACCATCTCGACGAATAAGAAAAAATATTATAAAAAAAATCAATTGGATATATTGTCTGCCCTCCCCTCGGGGGGGGGGCAAATTGTCTCTTCATTTATTTGACCAAGCTTTTGACTCGCCTTTTTATCTCCCGCCTCCTACCAAATAAAAAATTTTCAGTAAATTTTGTTAGACAGACCACGAGTCATTTCCAAAATGTATGATTTGAAAAGAAAATCCCGCTTCTTCCGTGATTGTCTCCTTCGCTCCCCAATTAATAATTAATGTGTCAATTCTTGCTAGGCTGGATCAGAAATTGCCCAAAACGTAAAACCTTCGAGGAGGGAAAAGAATACGAGAAGTCTAAGTGAGATCATCGCTCCTCGAGTTATTGGACCCTCGCTGGAACTATTGGGTAAATACTAATATATTTGAGATAAACCTAATTAACTTAATCCTGGTACTAGGTATATTATTTTATTACGGAAAGGGGGTGTGTGCGAGTCGTCTATCTAAGTAAAAGAACTGATTTCCCAGTTGCACCTGAATTGATAATTTATATTAGAGGAGGTGCAAAACTCCAACGAATTACCTGCAAGTGAATGTTATGCAGGAACCAGAGCATTCCGCACAATCGGTGAAACCGCAATTCTCACTGATCAATTTCCAGAAATTCGTTAATATGGTTAAAGTGGAATGTCTTGAAGTCTTGGCAAATCCGGGTTTTCTTTTCCCTGTCGCGTAACTCAAGTCGCGGGAGAGAATGCACAATTAATCTCGTTACATAACGCCCGTATCGGGAATGCTTCAACTTATCCTTTTCCCTTATCGGAGACATTATAGGTGGATATGGGAGTTGATTTATTCCAATCTTGCTTAATTTGCCGAAGAGACAACCATATGAAACAAAAAATACTTAGAGGAAACGGCTTCCAAAAAAGAAATTAAATAAATTTTGGAGAGCTACCAATTTACAACTTCTCGAAGAAATCTCAGTTATTCTATCCGAACTCATTTGGTGTGAATCCTGATAGTCGAGACGGAAAGGCGGAAGCAGGCCCGGGTAGGATGATCACCTTTTAGATTTCCTAACTTAACTCGTCATGATAAGCGGGCACGAAAGCCGAATGGATTGAAAGATCCATGTTCGGTTTGGGAAGAGATCGTGAATCTTTGAGAATTGAAGATTTATAATCTACTTTCATTGATCAATTTATTAGAAAATCGTGAAGGACAATTTTGAACACGATTCAAGATGCGGAAGAGCGCCACAAAGAAGCGACTGAAAAACTTCAGAGAGCTCGTCTTCGATTGCAACAAGCGGAAATGAAAGCGGACGAGATTCGCATTATTGGACTTACGAAAATGGATAGGGAACGGCGAGATCTCGTTGATGCAGCTGACAATGATTTAAGGGAACTTGAAGAGAGTAAAAATTATGCAATTCGTTTTGAGAAGCAACGAGCAATTGAGCAGGTTCGACAGCAAGTTTCTCGACTAGCCTCCGAAAGGGCTTTCGAAAGCTTGAACGGTCGTCTAACTAATGAATTTCAGCTACGAATGATTGATTACCACATCGGCTTGCTCAGAGCCATGGCTAACAAATCCACGTAATCACAGCTTTCAGCCTCCATCTTATCATGAAAAAGGTTTCATTTTTACCTCTCCTTTTCGCAGTAATACTTTTTGGCAAAAATGGTAATAAACATTCAACCTGACGAGATTGGCAGCATCATTCGCAAGCAAATCAAAGGGTATGTTCCGGAAATGAAAGTTGTTAACATCGGTACTGTGCTTCAAGTGGGAGACGGAATCGCCCGTATTCACGGACTTGATGAAGTAATGGCTGGCGAATTGGTGGAATCCGAAGACGGTACAGTTGGCATTGCTTCGAATCCGGAATCTGATAATGTTGGGGCTGTGCTGACGGGTGATGGTCTAACTATACGAGAAGGGGGTTCAGTACGGGCAACGGGTAAGATTGCTCAAATACCAGTCAGTGACTCGTTTTTAGGCCGCGTTGTAAATGCATTGGCGCAACCTATCGATGGAAAAGGACAAATCCCAGCTTCTGAGTTCAGATCGATAGAATCTTCCGCTCCGGGGATTATTTCAAGACGCTCCGTGTACGAACCCCTACAAACAGGTCTGATTGCTATTGATTCTATGATTCCCATCGGTCGTGGCCAGCGAGAGTTAATTATTGGGGATAGACAGACTGGCAAAACGGCAGTAGCTACAGATACGATTCCAAATCAGAAAGGTCAAAATGTCATATGTGTTTATGTAGCTATTGGCCAAAAGGCTTCATCTGTGGCTCAAGTAGTTGACACCTTTCGGGAACGTGGCGCCCTGGAATACACCATCGTAGTCTCGGAAACTGCAAACTCTCCAGCCACTTTGCAATACCTCGCGCCTTACACAGGGGCAGCTCTAGCCGAATACTTCATGTATCGCAAACAGCATACTTTGATTATCTACGACGATCTCTCTAAACAAGCTCAAGCTTATCGACAGATGTCTTTATTATTGAAACGCCGCCCGGGCGAGAAGCGTATCCGGGAGATGTTTTTCACTTACATTCCCGCCTCTTGGAGAGGGCCGCTAAATTGAGTACCCAATTAGGGGAGGGCAGTATGACAGCTTTACCCATCGTTGAGACACAGGCAGGAGATGTCTCGGCTTACATTCCTACCAATGTTATTTCTATTACCGATGGATAAACATTTCTATCAGCAGATTTATTTAACGCCGGGATTCGACCGGCAATTAATGTGGGTATCTCTGTATCTAGGGTAGGCTCTGCAGCTCAAATTAAAGCAATGAAACAAGTAGCCGGTAAATTGAAATTGGAATTGGCACAATCTGCAGAATTGGAGGCTTTCGCGCAATTTGCTTCCGATCTCGATAAAACTACTCAAAATCAATTAGCTAGAGGACAACGCTTGCGCGAGCTTCTCAAACAATCTCAGTCAGCCCCATTAGCGGTGGAAGAACAAGTAGCTACCATTTACACCGGAGTTAACGGATATTTAGATGTTTTAGATGTTGAACAAGTAAAACGGTTCCTGGTTCAGCTACGGGAATATGTAGCAACGAGTAAACCTAGTTTTGGGGAAATTATTCGTTCTACAAAGGTGTTTACGGAACAAGCGGAAGCCCTTTTGAAAGAAGCAATTAAGGAATCAACGGAACTTTTTTTACTGCAAGAGAGATGAGTATGACTGATTAAGCCCCACATAGCATAGCACAGAATCAGTTCGACACATCAGCCGAACACTCCCTCCTGCATTAGGGTTATTATCACGAAATTACGTCCAATAGGATTTGAACCTATACCCAAGGTTTAGAAGACCTCTGCCCTATCCATTAGACGATGGACGTATCCCCCCCCCCTTCTTTCGTTCCCCCCTTTCCGATTTTCAATGTTGGTTTGACACATTCACGTATAGGGTACGCCCAGTCGGGAAGGGGCTTAACTTCTGTTTGCTCAAGATTCAGTTGTCAGGTGGAATATAAGGTTTGGCTCGAATGAACCGGGGATGGGATGCACTAGTAAATAGGAGAAGTGGTGTTGTGGCATAATTAGCAGCGGGTAGCGGGAATCGAACCCGCATCAGTAGCTTGGAAGGCTAAAGGTTATAGTCGACACTAACAAATAGTTGTGTTGCCGCTAATTCAAAACCGAACTTGGACGTTTCGGTCCATTCGGCTCCTTCATGGGAAAAATCTGGTTCAAGATTAGCATGGATTTGCCTAAAACGTTTAATTGATCGTACGAGCCTACGCTGCGAAAAACGGAAGGTAGCTGCCCCCTTCCGTCATTTCACTTGACGAGGACAAGTAACTTGGATTGGCTACCCCAATCTTGAGGAAGACACGACCTTCCCAGACTCCACGTTTTTTATAAGAACTCTTTCTCTTTTATCCCATCGCTAAAGGAATAAAACTAGATGCCTTTTAAGGCGCCAAATACATTTCTAGCATAGCACCTACGTCGGTTTCGGATGCATCCCGTCCCGGTCGTATGTGCAGACCAGGGGGTATACTTACTAACTTCTCAGATGATCCTTTGGAAAAAAAAAAGATTGTGTTACTGATTTTTTCTTTTATTTCGTTCTTTATTTTTTTTTTTTTTCAGGAAAAAACCCTTAGGGAAATATATCTCACCGAGTTGTTGAAACGAGGGATCCCGTTCAACCAAATAGATGTTCAATAATCTTGACAAACCCGGATTTATTTATTCCAACTTTCTTTCCCAGATTTATTCTCTGAGGTTTAGTGACGATGAGTCAGCTATCTTAGACGTCTACCCATAGATTTTTTTCTTTATTTATCTCCCGGAAGTAGAAATTAAACCAAGTATTTCTTGGGGTACCAAAACAATTCTGCTTCGTCACTATCTTCCCTAGTTCTTGAAATGAATGAGTGACGAGATTGATTAATCTACCTCTAATTTTGGAGAAATAATAAGAAAACACATATTTTCTGCGAAGATAAAGTTTTTTCTTTCAGTTAATTTAGCCGAGATACGATCCCTCAACTATCAAAATCACTGCGAGACGAGTCACACTTTTACCACTAAACTATACCCGCTACGATACAAACTTATTGTAATATATAAATAGATAGATGTAAATAGAGAGATTAATTGCACAATGTTTGTTGAGACTTGCACAAATCAACATATCTGCATTGGTATAGAGGGAGCCCCCTCCCCCCCCCCCTTTCCCATTTCTTATGAATTGAATGAATCCCTGTAAAATACAAAATTAATTGCGGAACAATCTCATAAATTACCTTTACGGATAGCCAATAGTGCAATTACTAACGGTCCCGATGCAGCTACAAGTGTGAGTACGACGAGTTGTGTGATTATTTCTAGATTCATTACTTCTCCTTAATTTAATAGATAGATATTTTTTCTCTATCTTATCTATCTATTTTGACAAATATATTTAAGTTAAGTGTCGAAAAGATTCTCTGCCTGTTTTTGAAATGGTATGGTATATATAAATAGCTCTCGTTTCAATCAATTGATGTGAAACTATTTGTCAAAATCAGCATCAGATAGTACGTATTTAGCGACGATCGCTGAATGTAAGTTCCTACAAACTGAAGCGAGGCTGGTAATCAATCAAATCTATTTATTTATCCTTTATTTATCTATCCTTACTGAGTGAAGAAGGGGAACAGAGAAAGAAAAAAAAAAAGTATGATATCAACTCCATGTGACAAGGTAGCTATTCAACCACTCCCAAAGTCTACCCGTATCTCAGGTAAAATATTTAGCAATAATTATTGCTATTCAATTCAATTTGATTTGGAAAAAGGAGAAGTGGCTTAGACAACTCAAATCCGGTTGGGATGGGAAACATTGATTTCCAGCAAAATCCCTATTTGGGAAGATATTCTCAAAAATCTACTTTTTATTACCACTTTTACGTTGCATCCGTAAATAGATAAGCAAGAGGGGGGTCCGACATCTTTTCACAACTTTGTTGTGAAAGAAAAGTTTTTTTTCTTCTCTTCTTTCAAAGATTGTACAAAATTTGACTCCGATGTTTAATTAAGTTTATATTCCTACATTAATACTTTGTTATTATAGACTTACACACTAAATTAGTGTTAAAATTGAGTGAGGCCGCAGGCACCCTAAGTATTTAGGAGAGATGGCCGAGGGGTTTAAAGTGTCGGATTGCTAATCCGTTGTACAATTTTTATGTACCGAGGGTTCGAATCCCTCTCTCTCCCTTATTACTCAATTGGCTAAATTGATGTAGTATCTAATTTTTGCCATCGATAAAAATGAAGTGAAACACTACTTCTCCTTCAATCTTTACGACCGGGGTTTCGTCCGGGATCATTTGATAAAAATCCAAATACAAAAAGCGAGACAAAAAATATGACCACTGCATAGACAAATAGTTTGAGGGTAAGCATGATGTAACTCCATGTCTACAACTAAAGGTGATAAAATAAAAGGAAAGAAAAATTTTTACTCGCTCAAAATCTACATTTTCTTTCTTTTCATGCATCTCTATATGCATTAATCTTCTATGTGAAATCCAAACCCCTCTTCCCCACACTTTCTTCTTTCCAACCTATACCCCGTTTGTGAGAGCTATTGGAGAAGTGTTGAGAATCAACAGAATCTGGATTCAACCGATCTTTTGGGTATTATCGAAAACTAACTGCGGCTTGCCAAACAAAAGCTAGGAGGAGAAAGAACACCGGGATTACCGGCATTACGTCTACAATTGGATCGAAAATGGCATAAGCTTCGGGTAACTTGGCCAAAAGGGCATCGCCAAAGTGAAGAGAATTTTCTAGATAAATACTGTACGAGACTGTCATGTCTACTCTCCAGTTATGGAACATGTGATTTTCTATTAACATGTCTATGTTTTTATACTTTATTGTTTGATTGGGCAACTTGTCGGACATCTAGATTTTTTTGTTCACGTACATAAATAGGATTACGTATTATCATAGATTTCTGCATCTGAATGAGGTAAGTATCAGGAGATTCAATTCTTAGTTAAACCAAATCTCTCCTAAATAGGCTTCCAATTAGTTTTCTTTCGCCAAATACCGGCAATTCCTATCAAATTCAATTCACCTATTCAGTTGCTTTTTCCTAGGAGGTTGAGTCGTTAAGTTGGGGGAAGCGGTTGACAGTAAAGCCGATGTGTGAGATATTGGTTGCAATAATCATTTGTGGGGCGTGGCCAAGCGGTAAGGCAGCGGGTTTTGGTCCCGTCACTCGGAGGTTCGAATCCTTCCGTCCCAGTTTTGAGAAGAAGAAGAGGGTGTTGAATTGCGCTTCCACGTACCGAGAAGTAACGAAATGAAAAGTAACTCCTTTGATTAATCTTCCAGTTCATATTATGATGATAAGCCACATGTAGCAATAGATTTTTTTGGGATACGAAGCAACGAAATAGTGAAAGTAAACTATGAAATTAGCTCATCGGATGTACGCGGGACCCGCTCACATCGGTACCCTACGGGTAGCCAGTTCCTTCAGAAACGTACATGCTATAATGCATGCCCCTTTAGGAGATGATTACTTTAACGTAATGCGTTCCATGCCGGAAAGGGAAAGAGATTTTACCCCAGTAACTGCTAGTGTAGTGGATCGCCACGTGTTAGCACGTGGATCCCGGGATAAGGTTGTAAGTAATATAAGCCGAAAAGGTGAGGAATAACGCCCTGACTTAATTGTATTGACACCTACGTGTACCTCTAGTATCCTACAAGAAGATTTACAAAATTTTGTGGATAGAGCTTCCCTGTATTCTGAGTCCGACGTAATTCTCGCCGATGTCAATCACTACCGAGTTAACGAGCTTCAAGCTTCGGATAAAACTTTGGAACAAATAGTTCGATATTATTTAGATAGGGCCCGCAAGGAAGGTATTTTTAACCGGTCCCTGACAGATGTTCCTTCAGCCAATATTATAGGAATTCTCACCCTAGGTTTTCACAATCAACATGACTGTCGCGAGTTGAAACGTCTACCTGGAGAATCGGGGGTTTCAATTAATCAAATAATCCCAGAAGGAGAGTTTCTTAATAATCTCAAGGATTTGCCAAGAGCTTGGTTTAATATAGTCCCTTACCGGGAGATAGGTTTGATGGCAGCAAGTTTCTTGGAGAAAGAATATGGAATGCCTTATATATCAACAACTCCGATAGGTATTTCAAATACAGCCGACTTCGTAATGCAGGTGGAAAAACTTATGAATTTCTGGGCTACTGTATTACTGGGAAAGAAACTTCATTACGATCAATATGTTGAAAATCAAACTAAATTTGTTTCTCAAGCAGCTTGGTTTTCCAAATCTATCGATTGCCAAAATTTAGCTGGAAAAGAAGCAGTGGTTTCCGGCGATGCAACTCACGCCGCCTCGATTACCAAGATACTCTCCGGAGAGATGGGAATTCGTGTAAGTTGTTCAGGCACGTATTGCAAGCATGACGCGGGACGGTTTAATGAGCAGGTTCAGGGTTTGTGTGATGAAGTAATAATTACAGAAGATCATACTGAAGTTGGGGATACGATAGCTCGTATTGAGCCCTCTGCTATATTTGGAACTCAAATGGAGCGTCATATCGGCAAACGTATTGACATCCCGTGTGGGGTTATTTCTTCACCAGTTCATATTCAGAATTTTCCTTCAGGATATCGACCCTTTATGGGTTACGAGGGAACGAATCAAATATCAGATCTAATATACAATTCATTCAATCTGGGTATGGAAGATCACTCATCAGACGTGTTTGGAGGACACGACACCAAGGGGATAAGCACCAAGTCCCTATCTACAGGTGGAAAATCTATTGATTGGACCCCCGAAGCTGAGTCGGAACCAAAGAGAATCCCTGGTTTTGTGAGGGGAAAAGTAAAAAAAAATACCGAGGTTTTTGCAAGACAAAACAATATTTTGAAAATTACAGTTGATGTAATGTATGCGGCTAAAGAAAGAAGATCGATTGAGTCCTTAGCTTAGTTCGAGGAACTAGTCCGCTAATTACTCGAGATAAGTTTTAGTCCATTTAACTCAATCCCATTTTGAGAATGCACTGAACGGGTGGCATCATAAATTGATGATGCCTAATCGGGAGGTATTTAACAATGAGAAATTGTCGGTCCTTAGATTAGATCTTATGGTGAAATTACGCCCGAAGCAATGTGGTAGGAAGCAACGGGTGACTCGAGTACCAGAATTGCTTTTGCGGAATTCAGTAACCGCCGGTTCTTTCTGAAGGACGAAACGTTTCTACTTCGACATTTATTAAGACTAATTACTCAATGAAACTTGAGGCATACACATTTATTCCGGTGTATTTGTACATACATCTTGGGAGAAGCGGTATCTATGGTTATCCTTACAAAATACAGCAGTAAACTCCTATCAGGCTACCACCTTTTTTGTTTGAAACAAAAAAAAAATATCTTCCACGTCGGATGTTACAAGTGATAAGTTTTTTGGATCCCAATTGTTTTCTTTTCCCTTTCCTGGGGGTAAAGATAGTAATCCACTCAATCCGAGTTACAATTCAAGCCGCGCGAACTTAAACTTTCATGTGCGGTTTTGCGGGGGGGTTCATGCCAATGCACCTATCTTGATAAACGACTTACCGAATAGTTGCAATTGAATCCCAATCCCGGCAAGAAGGGAAAGTAATTAAAGAGGTTGAGTTTTATAACCCTCGGAGGGAGGAAACCCAGCTAGATATTTTGGCTATCACTACCTTGTGCGGAAGCGGCGTCAAATTAACAGAAACTGTTTGCAATATTTTCAGACGGGCAACTTTTAAAATTACTTGAACGCAGTAAAGACAAATTTCCGAAATAAGAGTTAAAATTTGAAACGCTCTGATAATTGGGGAGAATCTAACGGATTTAGTTTGCAGATATTTTCAGATGTTTTTGTATTATCCCTCTCTTTTTCCTGTACTATACCTTTATGTGGTATTCGTTATCCCGTCGAGAAGCAGAATATTTAGGACAAATTATTGGTTTTTCCTCAAAACCTATTTAAATGGAAACTTCCTTGGGAAGATTTTTCGGAATGCAGTGGAAGGGTGGAACGGGGAAGGCAAAAGTGGAAGATAATTAATCCCGTCGAATTGAAAAATTAATCTAGAAACAAATTCTCTCTCTCTCTTTCCTTTCCGTAACTAAAATTGGATTTGGGAATTTGCAAATATATTCCTATTTAATTATTAATAAGTGCGCCTGTTTTAGGCAAGGAATCTGTTTGACAATTTGTCAAAAAAAAAAAAAAAAAAATCCTTCCTAAATTGAATTTCAACAGATGTTTTCCTAGCCAGATTAGTAAGTATGCCCCATATTGAAAGATACTTACTAATCTCACCTCTCATCTTGCGTAATACCAATTTTACTTTTGGTAAAAATGATACTAACAAATACAAGTAACTTGAATTGTAAGGAAATTCCGACTACAAATGATTTGTAGATATTATAGACGGAATTGCTTTCTTTCTTTTTTTTTTTTTGAGGAATTTTTGCATCAGACATACCAATGCTTGGGAGTTATCGCGACGAAAGTCAATTACGGATCTCCTGCTAAATCTGGTCCTTTACATAAGAACGGGGAGTTTTATATTAACAAGAATTGTTTTTTACACCCACTTCTTTTTTTGTCTGAGGAGAATTTTTATTTGACAGATGGCAAACGCCGATCACATGGTGCAGACGCCAACTTGGTTTTTGGGGCCTGGAGTACGGTGGCAGTCAAACGTTTAATTGGTAGCGTACGTGACCCTAATCTAAATTTTTTGAAAATTTACGATTCAGTGTCTGTTCGAAACTTAACCGACGGATTAGACGTGGATTTGTATCTTCACCCGCTTTTGAAAATGACATATCTCATATTAGGCATAGCCCTTTTCCTAAAATCAGAGCTGAAACAAGTAGTAAGTCAAAGATGTTGCAGTCTATTCATTCGATGTTTTTATTTCTGGAAGATAGATTTTCAAAATCTAATCATATTTTAGAAGCGGATTTGCCACATAATCTTCATCTAGAAACTTCAATTCGATTGTTCCGACGACAAATTAAAGATGTTTCATTTCTGCATCTGCTAAGAATAGTTTTTCGTAAAAGAAAAATATTTTGCGGAAAAACTTTTTATTCCCCTGGGGGGGGGCAAGACGGAAGTGTTGACATCCCAGTTCGAAATTTCTACATCTTCGAGATCGATTCACTTCTACTGATCCCCTGGAAACAGGTATATAAATTCCGAGTCAATTATTTATCCCCTATAGATAGTTGTAATATCATTCGGAAAGAGATATATGCTTCTGCATATAAATTCAAATGGAACAAAGCGAGTATTGATTACTCCTTTAGCCGAAGTTTGTGGATTCATTACGGAAGATGGAGAAACAAATTTCTTATAGCCTCCGAGGGAACTCACTATTTTGTGTGAAAAAATGCTTTACTATCTTTGGATACTTCTAAAATATCATTTTCACTATCGGATCAAATCTAATGAACCCTGGATAAGAAAATTATTACCCACTAGCTGCGTCTCATCCCCGGGTTATACACTACTAGCGCAACTGGTATCAAAAAATGTTCGTATTGAAACCGTGACAGATTTGTATATCAGTATTTTGGGTGGAAAAAAGTTTTATCCTAAAATTCCAAATTCAATAATAATTACTACCTTGGCAAAACAAAGATTTTGTGACTTCACTGGACGTCCGATTGGTAAATCGGCCTGGGTTACTTCTACAGATGATAAAATAATTGATGGATATGTCCAACTTTGGCAAGTTTTTTCCTTGTATTATGGTGCCTCGATGAATCAGTATAGATTGCGCAGATTGATATTTCTATTGCAGATGTCATGTGATAGTACGTTAGCTGGTAAACATAGAAGTACAATACGTCTCTTGAGATGTAAATCTAATGTAGAGGCGCTCAATCAAATTCTGGCATCTAGAAAGTTTGAATTGTCTAGTAGTCGGAGGGTTTGGCGTTCATCTTCGATACGGTCTGTCTTAGTACAATTCACCGTATTAGATATCGGGCTCTGAGAGATTTAGGAATTGCTACTTGTTGCAAATTTTTAAAATTGCTGCCAAATAAATTCATTAGTTAGAAATTTTTATTCCATTGCTTTCGTTTCTACGAATGAGTACGTAGATATGTAAGTATCCAACTTGTTTTTTAATTACTTCCCAAGAGAAAAAGATGGGGAAGGAAAGAGAAAAAAAAATCCAACGTCAAATATTACTTCGATTTTTATCACGAATGATATTAACTTATTTTTAGCAAAATTAACTTATACCTCCGCCAAATTGACAATTTTACCAGAAATTATCTTGATTCTAGGCTTAGCCGCAGTAGTTGTAATTGACTTATTGAGTAAAGGAAAAAAACACATTTTTGCTTTACAAAATCTCCATGGTAACCCTTTTAGCTAGTGCAGTTATCTTGTTATGGCAGTGGGGATTTTTTACCGCTTATGAACGTTCTCACGCCAGAGATTTTGGGAATATTTTCAGATTTTTTTTACTCATTTGCTCGTCATTATCTATTTCTTCGTCGGTTGATTATATACTTTGTTCAAAAATGTCTTTAGCTGAATTTTTATTGTTTAAATTAGCTGCAGGTTTGGGGGGTATGGTTCTCAGTTGTGCAAATGATTTGGTAACTATTTACGTGTCCCTGGAATTCTTAGCCTTATCTTCCTGCTTTTTATCTGGATATACCAAACGGGACATGAGATCGAATGAAGCAACTACGAAATTCCTGTCGATGAGTGGAGCGAGTTCCTCCCCCCTATTATATGGTTTCTCTTCGTTATATGGACCTTCCGGCGGACAGCTTCAGCTTGACAAAATAGTTGACGGAATTATATTCAATCGATATGGTTCTATAATTTATCTATCTGCTGCGTTTACTACAGCCGGAACAGCATTCAAATTGTCTCTCTTTCCATTTCACCAGTGGACACCTGATGTATATGAAGGAGCGTGATTCGTTCAGATCCGGGAAGTTCTATATTTGTTATAGGTAACTAAAAATTAACAAATTAACTCCCTCTGCATCCCGCGAGCATGCGGGAACATCTATCAATTCCCCAAATTTGGTTATTGTGTGAACAATTGGCTCCTGCTACATCATAAATCCTAATAGTTTGACAAATATCGTGTAGCAAAACGGAGCTAGTTCGCGGATTTTGATAAATCGGTGGCCCAATTTATATTCCTCCGTATGTATCAAATAGACTTCTTTTTTCTGCGAAGTTCGTTCATCAGGGGTAGATTCTTTTCAAATAAATGTCAAATTAAAAATTCATACAATGCCTTTATTTTTTTTTTTTTTATTTTTATAAAGTCCCCTACTATTCCTGACGTGGCGGGATTTAGCCTTTTTTCTTGTTTTCAACAAACGTTGATCTGAAAATTTACCCTAAGATAGGTTTTTGTCTTTTTGGCGGGAACGGAGAAAGTCGCAATTTGTCTCTTCCGCCTGTTGCATGTGCCTATCAACCAATAGTTGTTGAAAGGATTTCGTTGCAAAAGGGAAAAGGACAAATAACCAAGAAGGAATTTGAGACGAAACCCTTGGCGGGAGATGAAAACAAATGATGAGGGATTCCTCGAGAAGTTAACAACTATTCTTTGCATCGAGTGATTCTGGATTTTTTGAGGAAAAATGGATTTGAGACATACACGAGGAAGGTTCTGGGAGCAATACCAGTTATGACTCCCCTCCGAACCAGGAGCCGTGTGAGGTGAGAATCTCACGCACGGTTCTGAATGAGCGAAAAGATCGAAAATCTTCTTTTCGACTCTGACTCCCCTACACCAGTCGTTGCTTTTTTCTCCGTTACCTCCAAAGTAGCAGCTCCAGCTTCATTTACAAGACTCTTCGGTCTAATTTTCCCATACTTCTCTAATGAGTGGCATGTCGCGGTGGGATTATTAGCTACCTTTAGCATGATATTGGGAAATTTAATTGCCGTTACTCAGAGAAGCGTAAAACGTATGCTAGCTTATCCTTCTATAAGCCAAATTGGATATATCATGATTGGGGTACTTTCTGCAGACTCAGGGAACGGTTACGCAAGTATGATAACTTATACGTTTATCTATATACTCATGAATTTGGGAACTTTTGCTCGTATCACCCCATTTGGTTTACGAACCGGAACTGATAATATCAGGGATTATGCGGGATTATACATGAAGGATCCTGTTCTAACATTTTCTTCGGTTTTACGTTCACCATCCCTAGGGGGTATGCCTCCACCATCCGGTTTTTTTGGTAAACTCTATCTCTTTTGGCATGGATGGAAAGCTGGTTTGTACTCATCAGTTCCGGTGGCGCTCGTCACAAGTGTCATTTCCATCTATTACTATCTAAAAATAATTAAATCAATGTTCACCGGGAAGAGTGGGAGGAGCGATACACCCCTAAATTCTAGACAAAATTCATTAGTTTCTCTATCAATTTCGATTTCGAAAAATTCTCTTGAAATAGCTATGATCATTCGTGCGCTAGCATCAACCCTATCGGGTATATTCATAGATCCTATTATCGAGATCACACGGAATACCTTCTTTTAGACCCACTTCAAATTATAGTACGAAACCTCCTTTTCTTTCTTTTCTCTCTTCTTTTCCCTCTTTCTTTCTTCTTTTTTTTTTTTTTTCCTCAAATGAATTAAAAGCTGGTTCGGCTATCCCAACTAGTTCGTCTGTGCAATTTACGAAATAGTTCTATCTTCTTCGGTAATTGATCCTGGCATTCTCATATCTAGCTTGTCTTCTTGCACCCAGAATCACTTGCTAGGAAAATGATCCCTCGTCTATTCCGGAGAAGATAGAAGTATTTCCGCGCAGTGCACAGTTGGAGTTGCGCAGTAACAACCCACGCCGTTACATCCAGCCGAGTATTTAGGCGAAGGGGGAATACCCCCCCTTTTTTTGTGTATTCATATGGCATCATTTTCTCAATATTGGTGAAAAGACTTGCCTGTGAGACAAGCGTGGGCTTGTCAGGTCATGAGAAAAAGAGGCCTCTGTACGAGGAAGGAATCAAACATTGAGAGATGATTGATCGCGGGCGGGACTAGATTTGAACCCTTGGCCATAGTCAGTATGAACTGGAACCTTACCACTACCGGGGAATCGATGAATAATTAAAAAGGTTTGTGGATTTCGTTTCAATCTTAGTGGAGTCTCCCAGTTAGCAGTTATTAAATCCAGCAAAAAAGGAATGAAAATCCGGTTTAGGAGTTGACAGGACTAGAGAGATATTGGTACAATTGAATCGGTTCACAGAACTCCCTCACGTTCCTTTGCTTCGAAACGAGGGTAGGCACACCAGACACAAAATTGAGTGATGCGTAATACGGACGGAGGTTCGAATCCTCGCAAGGCGTCCGGAACAAAAGTCGTCTTGCATTTCCGGAATAAGTCTCCCGACCCCTTGCTTTCCACCAAGAGAAAGCAAAAAGAACCCGGGCGGGAAAGTTTGATTTGGTCAATCTCCTTGCCCCTCCGAACTAAGTGGCGACGAAACCGATCTTCGTATCGAGATGCGGGTGGGTCCTGTTGCTTCGGTGTCCCCCGAAGCTAAATCTATCAAAAGAAAAGGAAATCCTTGGGAAATTTAATATTCCCTAGTACCAATCCGTAAAAATGGAATGTAAATCCTGGGATTGTTGACTACTAAGAGTCTCTCTTATCATTCTATGGAGTTTCCATAGATAGGTAAGGTCGTAAGTCCCACCTTTTCTATTTTCCCCTCTCCAAACCAAGGGTGGGGCGGCAAAGAAGATATTGGGTCTCGCCCCAATGCGGTACTCAAAGAATAGTCTTACGGGATAGAGAAGAAGGAGGGGTAGGAAGTGGCGGCTTAGACTGATACACGGACGTGATTCGTCTCTTAAAAAAAAAAAAGATTTGAATGTGAATAAGATGGACCAAAAATCCTAGTATTTCCCCAAACAGGCAGGGGATGGGATTTTGAAAACCCATTCTTTCCCTGTTTCCAAAGGACTCAAAATCCTTTAAATGAGACTCAAAATCCCATTCCTAAACCGACCGAGTATCTGGTTAGACACCCCTAACCAGATACTCGAAGTTTCCGCCATCCTTTTTCTTTTTTATAAGAAATGGTTTCATTAATTCCTTAAGCAGTAGGTAAATAAGATGCTCCATCTCCAATCGAAATGGAGCTATGTTGGATTCGGCTTATTCTCCACGCCGACTACTCCCGAGAGAAAATGCAGGGTACCAACCCAAACCCAGGCAAGATGGGAGGGAGATTTCCTTCGAGGATGAAGGGTTGCGGGCGAGGAGGGATTCGAACCCCCGACACCGTGGTTCGTAGCCACGTGCTCTAATCCCCTGAGCTACAGGCCCCACCTCTACTGGATCCGCTCCGGGATCCACTTGGATCGGACTAGAATTAAATTGTTTTATCCCCCCCCCCCATCCCACCTATCCCGTCGGGAGAGCCGCGTAAGCTCAGGACTCTCTTTCATTGGATTGTTTTTCCCTCACCGAGTCGATAAGGAGTCGAGGGATGTGCTAGATCGCTAAATGTAGTTCCGCATATCATGGAG
>NW_028221436.1:5753686-5773686 GCF_014529385.1 Adiantum capillus-veneris
TCGCAATCGATTGGCAAACATGCTAGTTGATCGTATCCTGAAAAACGGCAAAAAATCACTAGCTTATCAGATTTTTTATCAGGCTATGAAGCGGATTAGATAAAAGACAAATAGGAACCCACTGTCTGTTCTGCGACAGGCAGTGCGTGGGGTAACTCCCGATGTAGTCACAGAAACCAAACGTGTGGGTGGATCAACTTATCGAGTTCCCATTGAAGTAGTACCTGCAAAAGGAAAAGCTTTGGCCATCCGGTGGTCATTGATCGCATGTCGAAAACGCTCAGGTCGAAGTATGGCTTTAAGGTCGAGTGATGAATTGATAGATGCCGCCAGAAATTCTGGGAGTGCCATACGGAAGAAGGAAGAGACTCATAAAGTTGCGGAAGCTAACAAAGCTTTTGCCCACTTCCGTTAGTTTTGCTTAGATGAGATTAGTTCCAATCCACAATCTTTTCGTTGTGGATTGGAATCGGGGCGCAAGTATCGGGGAATCGAGAAACACTACGCAGAGATGGATGAGTGAGGGGTTGACGACTACTTCCTCCTTAGTTCGTCAATTATTCCAATATTTACAATACGTTGGCCGATGCAAAGCTGCGGAGTGCTTCGTCCATGAAAAGGCTTGACGCAGGATTCTTTTTTTTTTTTATTTTTTAGAGACCAAAATTGATTAGGGGCGTGCATTACCTAGGAGAGAAATTTCATTTCTCCCTCTCCCCTTGTTTTAGGGAATCCAGGTTGTGAAATAAGTGACAAAAAATTTTGAGATACGGGGAAAAAGCCTCTGTATCCAAGAATTCTAGAGACTCAATCGATTTTGGTTGACACGGATAGGTTTTTGTGATATGCTACATAGTAACAGGCTTACTAGCCTGGGGAATCACTAATTCCTTTTCGAAAACCAAAAATTCCCATGACCGCAACTTTAGAACGACGCGAAAGCGCAAGCCTATGGGGTCGCTTCTGCGACTGGATCACCAGCACTGAAAACCGTCTTTACATCGGATGGTTTGGTGTCTTGATGATTCCCACCCTACTAACCGCAACCTCTGTATTCATCATCGCCTTCGTCGCAGCTCCTCCCGTAGATATTGACGGTATTCGCGAGCCCGTTTCTGGTTCTTTGCTATACGGTAACAACATTATCTCTGGCGCTATCATCCCTACTTCTGCAGCTATTGGGTTACACTTCTACCCAATCTGGGAAGCAGCTTCCGTCGATGAATGGCTTTACAATGGTGGTCCCTACGAACTGATCGTTCTTCACTTCCTACTTGGTGTAGCTTGCTACATGGGTCGCGAATGGGAACTAAGCTTCCGTTTAGGTATGCGCCCCTGGATTGCTGTCGCTTATTCAGCTCCAGTCGCAGCTGCTGCCGCCGTCTTCCTGATCTATCCAATTGGTCAAGGAAGTTTCTCTGACGGTATGCCTCTGGGCATTTCTGGTACTTTCAACTTCATGATCGTATTCCAGGCTGAGCACAACATCCTTATGCATCCTTTCCACATGTTGGGTGTAGCTGGCGTATTCGGCGGCTCTCTATTCAGTGCTATGCATGGTTCTTTGGTAACTTCTAGTTTGATTAGAGAAACTACTGAGAATGAGTCTGCCAATGCAGGTTATAAGTTTGGTCAAGAAGAAGAAACTTACAACATTGTAGCTGCTCACGGCTACTTCGGTCGTTTGATCTTCCAATATGCTAGCTTCAACAATTCTCGTTCTCTACACTTCTTCTTAGCTGCTTGGCCCGTGGTAGGTATCTGGTTCACCGCCTTAGGCATCAGTACTATGGCATTCAACTTGAATGGTTTTAACTTCAACCAATCTGTGGTTGACAGCCAAGGTCGCGTTATAAACACCTGGGCTGACATCATAAACCGCGCCAACCTAGGTATGGAAGTCATGCATGAACGTAACGCTCATAACTTCCCCTTAGACTTAGCCTCTGTCGACGCCCCTTCTATAAACGGATAATATCCGTCTGGTTAGGCAGCACAGCTGGATACCAAACCCTTCAATTTAAGAAGATATAGTTTGGTATCCAATGAAAAGGAAAAGGTAAGGTCCGTACGGTGGAGCAAAAAGGGAGAGGATAACGGACTGTCACAATCTCACGGTCATCAGTTTCCCATCTCGAATTGAGAAGAACGAAGAATTGGAATATCCTTCCGGGATTTCCTAATTGAAAAGAGTTACTAATTTGATTCGCTGAATTCTTGTAACCTTTCAATCTTTTGGGTAGAAGGAGTTGGGAGTACATTCCTCATTTTGCAGATTCTATGTTGTCTTGTTAGATACATGCAGTTAATATGGATGTGTATCATCCAAATAAGCTATCTAGCTTAACAGATGGATCTCGTTCACATTTGGGGAGCCCCTTAACAAAAGCAAGTGGCAAAAGGGGCGGACGTAGCCAAGTGGATCAAGGCAATGGATTGTGGATCCATCACGCGCGGGTTCAATCCCCGTCGTTCGCCCATCCGAGTAATTCAATACTACTGCTCCGCCCGCTTAAGGCAGGGAAAATTTGCCGAGTTGGGTGGGATATATGCGGGTCTCCTCGACAATAACATCTGAGAATTCCCAATTTCATTCCAGCTTCGGATGCAACTATTTACGGAAAGAACCAGACTCGTCTGATAGATTTCCTCCATCACATCTTGAAATGTTCGAAATTCTCAGTATAATAAATATGGGAAATAGATAGATAAGTAGTCTCAGAACTAATATGGGAAAAAAGCTATGGTAAAAAAGGTGATAGAAAAAGGAAGAGGAGTAAGGGGCCGAGATTATTCATCTAAAGTTTGGGACTTCTTAGAAATCGATGCATTAAACTACTTCTCCGAATCATTGAAAAACCACTATCTCGAAGAACTTGTAGTTAGTCCAGCTTCCACTGCTGAACCTTTCATCAGATTATCTGACTTGTGATTTCTAAGTTTACTGTTTCTACGTAATCTGCGTCATTCAATAATGAGGGGTAGTGGCGTCACCCTGGAAATGCTGATGTTGCTGGCGATACCAATTTTTATGCATTGCCTGAGTTACAAAAATTCGATTGATAGGGGTTTTGTATTAGCAAAAGTCATTGATGGAGGTGAGGGGATAAGAAAGAAACAGACGGAAAATTATGGCAATTTCTCCTACGATTGCTTCCTCCAATTCAAGAGATTTTTATCCGTCGGAAGAGATGGGAAGAGAGAAATACTGGAGCCCTACTACTTAGGTTTGAACAAAGATATTTCAATTTCTGCAAGTTCTTCAAAGGAGGAAAGAGAAATCCGTTATGATGTCACGACTCCCTTGCCTTCCGGTAGGTGGAAGGCACGCATAATGAGGAGGGATTCCCTACTATTTGGCGGGGATAGATTCAAGGGGAAAACTGAAGGGATTCAAGTGGTTCGTGGGGGTAGGTATCTGCAAGATTTAGTTAGGTTTTTCAAATTCTATAAAAACTTGGTAGTTTCCAAAAACGGAAGTGACTGCCACCAAAACAATTTTGATTCGTTGCTTCTCCGGGAAATCTGTGACAAGCAAGATCTGGGTCGGTTACAAGCAATACGGTTGGGAAACAATTCATTAAGTTCCGTAGTATTGTACCCCTTTGAATCTGAATCCGCAGATTCAGCCGATCCCCGGAGGGACGGATCGGCATTTCCCTCTGAGCAAGAAGTCTTTTCCAACTTGTATTCGTTTACGTCTCGTGAGAAAACAATATTGTTTCGCAACTCTATATCTGGATTAGATTATGGAGAAGATGAGGGAGGCTTTCCCGTTCTACATGCTTATTCACAAGTTAGAAATCAATTAATAAACCGACTCACCAACTTCCTTTCGATAATTAGGAAATCAAACCTTCCTCTTGGTGGGAAAATAGTTATTGACGTCAGTAATAGGATCAAATCCGAGAGAGTCTTTTTTCCATCGGGAATGAAAAAAAATATGCCGTTTACCAAAATATCTGGCAAGAAACTTAGGTTAGCAAGTGGCGGATACTTCGACTTCGTTGAGATTTTCCCAACCTATTTTAAAGCATCCTTAGAGATACCTAGGGAAACAACTAATCAAAATGGAAATACTAATTTTTTAGACGAATTGGAAGGAGGGGGGAACCTAGATTCAATTTATTCTCTAGTTAGATTATATGGGCGAAATAGAATCATACCTCTCTACTCAACATACATATTTCTTCTCCACGATTATTTTTGTGCGTTATCCACTGAATATTTCTTCCGAATCAAATATTGGTTGGATGGCTGGACGGGTGGCAGAGTATACATCAGTTTCACGGGAATTGCAACTGAAGAAACAGTATTCAACGTGGAAGGATGACGTAGAGCGTCTATCGAACGAATATGTTACCTCCCATATTGGTCAGTGTAGGAATGTTCAATCAAATCTGTATAGACGGCTCGATGCAAACACGGAATTTGTATGTTTCGCCTGTTAAGAAATTCTTGGGAGAAGCAATGAAGTACAATTGGCAGAATTAATCTGCCGTGTGTCACTAGTGGGAACGAGTTGCTAAATTAGACTGGTGTCAGTCTCCGTAGTACCAAAGACATACCAAGAAATATTTTCACCGATTTCTCGATGTGTTATTTCTTTCCAAAATGATTGTTGCTGAGGCTACTCGCCAGAAAATTCTGATAGATACCGTTGATTACTGCATCGAAAAATTGGACGACATCGATTTTGAAAAATTGAACATAATGGATCGTATTGAGCTGATTTTTTTCTCAATTTATCCGATGGTTACATTGACGAAGAGATACTTCTTTTCAAAACAATTCTTGAAGAAAGAAAAAGTTTCTTAGTCGAGTCTAGACTGTTAACAAGTGAAAAATCGGTAGGCTCCTCGACTGCGCTAAAACCTGCGTCGAATTCACCTCTCTCGGGTTGTCTTGCATCGAAGCTATCCGAGCAGGATTCTCGGGTGAGGCTCTTTCTATTATGGGGAGACAAAATTGGAATCTGTTTGTGTGTGATTTAAGCCGTGGGGGAATTCAATTAGGAATATGGTGAGAGTCTTCCAAAAAACATTTCCGATCAAATGGATGAAATAAACAACTCACCTATACGGAGCGGGCTGGAAAAACTTTATCCAGAGAATCAAAGGGGTTTCTTCGTCGGGAACTGTAGCAATAGTTATCTCGACGTGTTAGAAAACTTTTATTTGAGCTCCGACGAGAAAAGCCATCTCCTCATCTGATAATCCTTTCACTTATTCACCTCCAATTGTCAGATTCGTTATCATCCAATTTTTCGAAACAAACGGCAGGGGAGGTAGCTGATCACTTACTCACACCAATTCAATTATTTCGCCTAACCTGCATGAATCCGCGACCATAGTAACTCATTTGATGGACTTCCCAATTCTATTTCGGATCTGAATGGGTTACTGGCAAGTTTGAGCTCATCCCCCCGTGAAGCGACAGACTCGTTCCTATTTTCGTGTAGTAATGATGGAGTTTCTTTGGAGGAGGCGTCGAGAAACTCCGACTCGTGGTCGGATCATCAGCGAACCCAACTCGTCGGAATCTGCTGGTATTAGATCGAGTCAATTCGGAGAAGTTTTTCAAAGATGGATTAGACTCGAGAAATGGTTCCCCCACGAGTCAAGTCTATCGAAACGGGTTGTCTATTGAGTATTTTTTGGGAACCGAAAAATTGGATACACCTTATTGGTCGCTAAGATTCTCATTATTCAATGGCGTAACATCAAGTTTATAGCGGGATCAATTGGGGAGATGTTACCCGCCAAGAGCGGGGTTCGCAGATTCATCTGCCGGGAAGAAGCTACTTGCCCGTCCCATTTCATCAATTTCAATGAATTATCAGAAGATTTGAACAGATATAAGATCTCTTGGATTTTCTGGAGAGACAGTATCGGCGAAAATTGGAGCTTATTGAGATTATATACCCCTGTTTTTTACCCCCACCTGGGGAGTACTTCTGCGATTAATTACAAAAGCATATCGGAAATAGTACTTAGATATGTTACGACTCAAATCATGATCTTCGTTAGAATTTCTGAAGGAATTGCTAGGGGTTTAGTAGGTAGCGCGAAGGGCTATTTACTCCGAAGCCTGCAAGGCTAGGATTGATATTCGGAAACATTCTATTAATACTATATCATCCGAGACAGATCTTCTCATTCTCGAAAAAATCCCTGATAAAGCGGAGATTTTACATCCGGGGGAATGGTCGGTATCTCAATTTTCCAATAGGCCTATCTCCTATTGCTGCATCTCTCAATATTACTTGTTCTCCTGTCATTGAAACATCCTTTGTCTGCCGTTTCGGGTTCCAATTCCTTTAATTTGTGGAAACGTTTTTGCTACTATTGACTATTTAACAGACCCAATGCGTGGATCCTATTTGAGAAAGGTAATGTATTCCCCCGACAAGCTAAATGTAACAAGAGATCTACTAATTCATTCTCTCAATGATTCTTGAATTGTGTAAGTAATATACTTTTTTTCCTTTTCGTGAAAAATGAAATTGATTCGTGGATATTTCGTAGAGAAAGCTCTGATATTTTAGATAGTAATAAAGAAACTACTGACTCAACATTTGGTAACGACTAAGATTCTCTACAGGTATGCATCGAAATCAAAATTCAATTATGATTTATCGAGCAACAAGATTTTCATGAACCTTACCCGCAAGATAGATCCAAAGTTTTGGCATACTTACTCAATTCTGGCAAAAGATCTATTGGGTCACAGATTCGTAAGTTGGATCCTGCGGAGAAGTGGGCTTTTTCCGCCCTTGGGAGAGATATTCTATTTTCGGCATCAACAAGGCGAAGAGACAGTCTACTAATATGCCATGTCGTGGACATACCTATTTCACTCCAATCGGGATTATTACCATCCAAAGGAATTTTGCTAGTAGGGGGATGTAGAAACTGCAGATCCTCTCTTATTAGAGATGTAGCATCCAAATTTCCTACTTTCCAGTGGTGAAACTACCACTCAAAATTTCATATCAACCGATCTTTTTTCATAATGTACGTGGAAATTTTCATCTCGAAAGAGAGCGTACACCGATTAAATATCGTCTTTGAAATAGCGAAAGAAATGTCTCCTTGTACATTATGGATTCAAGATATTCATGAATTGAATATTTTGTGTTCGTATAATAAGCTAGAAGCTGATCCCAATTTCTACTTTGCCAAATATTGAAGAGTATTGGTCACAAGCTCGGCAACTCCGACAATCCGCGAGAATGTCGTTATTGCCACGACTCACGTACCTGCGAGGATAGATCCAGCTTCAGTAGCTCCGAATCGGTTAAACTAATTAATAAATTTTCGGAGGTCCAATGGGCGTCAACGTCAAAAGAATTGTCAATTTATTACGTATCAAAGGTTTCGAGGTAGGGGCTAATCCGACTCTTCTTGAGAGTACTGTGTCTGGACTGCAGGTTATAGTAACGAGTTTACTTCTTCTCGCTAATGAAGCGTTATGATAGGTACTTCCAAAGGGAGAAAGTTTGTATGTAGCAACACAATTGGATTAGCTTTGCATAGGCAACATTCGACTGTTAGTGTTATGGGCAATGAGATGGAAATCTAATTCTGAATGGGAATCTCTTCCTACAAGATGGCAGAAGTAAAGAATAAGTTTGACAGATATTTCTCTCACAACTTTTCCATTTATGGTCGTGACGAGTTAAAAATGCGATTTTATTCTCTTGTCTAACTGGGTATGTGGAACCTTCAAAAACGAATCAACAAATTGATGAATTCACTATGTTTTTGCATCTCCCAGAGCTAATAGCCCAATTAGTAGCTCGCGATTCGTTCCAAATGGATAGGGGAAAAGAAGATAATTTCTTTGTTATCGACAAACTCGTAGAGAATGACTTAAAACCTAGCTTGTGGCGTCCTAGAAAACCTCTCGAATAATTTCCCACGTCCGGAAATTTGTAGGGGAGGAGCCGGCGCAGTAATAGTTTTCCTCCCCCTCTTCCTATTGGAAAACCCAAGTATTGCTCAGGTGTAACCTCTCTAAGTCGCTTTCTTCCAATTCTTTGAAAAGAGGGAGAAATTAGTAGTCTAAACCGATTTCGAGATGCAACAGTCACCCGAATAAGAAACTCAGCGGCAGAGATATCGCGTGAGATTACTTGGTCCCGCAAGGATAGGCGTCTCCGTTTCCTGCGAGCGGGACTTACGAATTGATGGGGGTATTATCGAACCCAACCATTTGTATTAACTTAATTCTTCTTTATACAATAAGAATTACATACCCCAACAAGATTTGAATTCAGTAAGATTAGGGAAAGAGAAGTAAGTGGCGCGAGAAAAGCGGTATCTTTTCGCTTCGAGAAATCTGTCACTAATGAACAGATAATTCCATTAAAAGTTTGAAAACCGATTGGATAATATGTTGTTACGTGAGCAATTTCTCGAATTGGGATCTTGGCGTTATCTAATGATTATTGAAACACATTGTGATCGATTGAATGAAATGACTCGACTCTATTAGGGGGGCGCTTCATCTGGGACCCCATGCTTCTGTTCCAGCCAAGACCCTAACATTCCTTTCCCTGCGCCGCAACTTGTTGGTCACGAAAGAAACTGGCACGGAGGGCTTCACACCATTTACCGGTTGAGAAGGCAGCGCCTTCAGAGATGTCAAATAATAAATTAAAGATTTTTTCCTCTTTAGCGAAGAGAATACAAAAAATTGAAACCCGACCATCTTTCAATCGGCGGAATAATCTTCTCTGAGAGGAGGAGCGAGATTCCGAATACGTTCAGGGAAACCTCTTCCGTAGATATACATTGCAATATCCGCAGATAGTTACTCCCGTTCGTTTGGGTTGCTACGCGGTAGCGAGGATTTCCCGGAACGTTTCTTCGGTTTAAGGCTTCTGGTTCATAGAAAACAAATGGCTGAGACGGAACCGTTCCCATTTCGGGATTTTCTTATTTATAATTTGTTTGCTTGAAATCTTTTGAATATCTATCCAATCCGTTTCGGTTTGGTAAAGCATCACTGGATTGAACAATGAAAAACAATTCCTTCATGAAAGTTCGATGTCTCATGAATCAACTGTTGTTTCCTCACCTTAGATAATCCCCACTACCGTTTAGATCTCTAGCCATAGATTGGAAGCCAATCACTTCCGTAGGAGGAAAGATCTTATTTTCCTTTTATGTTACGGGAAAATCTAATTTAGCATTCAAAAAGAAAAGAAGTTGGGAGAACAGTTACTATAGGAATTAGGAGGTCTCTACACTGAGAGTAGGGTTGAAGGAGTGATATAGGTTATGCGCATGAATTATGCCAACCAACCACAATGGTTTGCTTCGCCTATTTTAGGCCTACACCAACGATACGAGAATTTTGGATTTCCCCCCCCCCCCCCCTCCCCAACTAGACTTTAAGGATCCCATTCCAGTCATTCGATAACCTAAGAATTTAAATTTAAATCAATTCGGTGTTTCGAATGGAATGGAATGGGCCAAATTACTTGGGGAGGGTGGGGGGGGGGGGGAAATCCAAAATCTTATCGAGGATAGTTATTGGGAAGACAAAGAATTGTCTTCGTTCGCATAATTCCTGCGGAATAACCTATATCACTCCTTCCAATCCTACCTCTCAGTGGAGAGACTCCTAATTCCTATAGTAACTGTTCTCCAACTTCTTTTCTTTTTGAAATGCTATAATTAGATTTTCCGTATCAGTAAAAGGAAAATAGAGATCTTCCTCCTACTGAGTGAGTTGGCTTCCAATTCTATGGCTAGAGATCTAAACGGAGTGGGGAGTATCTAGGTGAGGAAACAACAGTTGTTTCATGACATCGAACTTTCATGAAGGAATTGTTTCATTGTTCAATCCAGTGATGCTTTACCAAACCGAAACGGATTGGATAGATATTCATAAGTTTCAAGCAACATATTATAAATAAGAAAATCCCGAAATGGGGAACGGTTCCGTCTCAGCCATTTGTTTCTATGAACCAGAAGCCTAAACCGAAGAAATCGTTCCGGGAAATCCTCCGCTACCGCGTAGCAACCCAAACGAACGGGAGTAAATATCTGCGGATATTGCAGATGTATATCTACGGAAGAGGTTTCCCTGACGTATTCGGAATCTCGCTCCTCCTCTTCCAGAGGAAGATTATTCCGCCGATTGAGAGATGAGTCGGGTTTCAATTTTGGATTCTCTTCGCTATAGAGGAAAAAATCTTTAATTTTATTATTTGACATCTTCTGAAGGCGCTGCCTTCTCATACCGTAAATGGTGTGAAGCCTCCGTGCCAGTTCTTTCGTTGACAACAAGTTGCGGCGCAGGGAAGGAATGTTAGGGTCTGGCTGGAACAGAAGCATGGGGTCCCAGATGAAGCGCCCCCCGAAGAGTCGAGTCATTTCATTCAATCGATCACAATGTGTTTCATACTCATTAGATGAATCGCCAGAGATTCCCAATTCGAGAAATTGCTCACGTAACAACATATTATCCAATCGGTTTTCCAATCTTTTAATGGAATTATCTGTTCCATTAGTGACAGATTTCTCGAAGCTGAAAAGATACCCGCTTTTCTCGCGCCACTTACTTCTCTTTCCCCTAATCTTACTGAATTCAAAATCTTGTTGGGGTATGTAATTCTGATTGTAGTAAAGAAGAATTAAGTTATACAAATGGTTGGGTTCGGATAATACCCCCATCAATTCGTAAGTCCCGCTTCGCAGGAAACGGAGACGCCAAGCCTTGCGGGACCAAGTAATCTCACGCGATATCTCTGCCGCTGAGTTTCTTAATTCGGGTGACTGTTGCATCTCGAAATCGGTTAGACTACTAATTCTCCCTCTTTTCAGAGATTTGGAAGAGCGACTTAGAGAGGTTACACCTGAGCAATACTTGGGTTTTCCAATAGGAAGAGGGGGAGGAAAACTATTACTGCGCCGGCTCTCTCCCCTACAAATTTCCGGACGTGGGAAATTATTCGAGAGGTTTTCTAGGACGCCACAAGCTAGGTTTAAGTCATTCTCTACGAGTTTGTCGATAACAATGAAATTATCTTCTTTTCCCCTATCCATTTGGAACGAATCGCGAGCTACTAATTTGGCTATTAGCTCTGGGAGATGCAAAAACATAGTGAATTCATCAATTGTTGATTCGGTTGTTGAAGGTTCCACATACCAGTTAGACAAGTAATAAAATCGCATTTTTAACTCGTCACGACCAATAAATGGAAAAGTTGTGAGAGAAATATCTGTCAAACTATTCTTTACTTCTGCCATCTTGTAGGAAGAGATTTCCCATTCAGAATTAGATTCCATCTCATTGCCCATATCACTAACAGTCGAATGTTGCCTATGCAAAGCTAATCCAATTGTGTTGCTACATACAAACTTTCTCCCTTTGGAAGTACCTATCAATAACGCTTCATTAGCGAGAAGAAGTAAATCTCGTTTACTATAACCTGCAGTTCCAGACACAGTACTCTCAAGAAGAGTCGGATTAGCCCCTACCTCGAAACCTTTGATACGTAATAGAATTGACAATTCTTTCTGACGTTGACGCCCATTGGACCTCCGAAAATTTATTAATTAGTTTAACCGATTCGGAGCTACTGAAGCTGGATCTATCCTCGCAGGTACGTGAGTCGTGGCAATAACGACATTCTCGCGGATGTCGGAGTTGCCGAGCTTGTGACCAATACTCTTCAATATTTGGCAAAGTAGAAATTTGGGATCAGCTTCTAGCTTATTATACGAACGACAAATATTCAATTCATGAATATCTTGAATCCATAATGTACAAGGAGACATTTCTTTCGCTATTTCAAAGACGATATTTAATCGGTGTACGCTCTCTTTCGAGATGAAATTTCCACGTACATTATTGAAAAAAGATCGGTTGTATATGAATTTTTTGAGTGGTAGTTTCACCACTGGAAAGTAGGAGTTGGATGCTACATCTCTAATAAGAGAGGATCTGCCAGTTTCTACAGGTCCTACTAGCAAAATTCCTTTGGATGGTAATAATCCCGATTGGAGTGAAATAGGTATGTCACGACATGGCATATTTAGTAGACTGTCTCTTCGCCTTGTTGTTGCCGAAAATAGAATATCTCTCCCAAGGGCGGAAAAAGCCCACTTCTCCGCAGGATCCAACTTACGAATCTTGTGACCCAATAGATCATTTTGCCAGAATTGAAGTAAGTATGCCAAAACGTTGGATCTATCTTGCGGGTAAGGTTCATGAAAAATCTTGTTGCTCGATAAATCATAATTGAATTTTGATTTCGATGCATACCTGTAGAGAATCTTAGTCGTTACCAAATGTTGAGTCAGTAGTTCTTTATTACTATCTAAAATATCAGAGCTTTCTCTACGAAATATCCACGAATCAATTTCATTTTTCACGAAAAGGAAAAAAAGTATATTACTTACACAATTCAAGAATCTATTGAGAGAATGAATTAGTAGATCTCTTGTTAACATTTAGCTTGTCGGGGGGGAATACATTACCTTTCTCAAATAGGATCCACGCATTGGGTCTGTTAAATAGTCAATAGTAGCAAAACGTTTCCACAAATGAAAGGAATTGGAACCCGAAACGGCAGACAAAGGATGTTTCAATGACAGGAGAACAAGTAATATTGAGAGGATGCAGCAATAGGAGATAGGCCTATTGGAAAATTGAGATACCGACCATTCCCCCGGATGTAAAATCTCCGCTTTATCAGGGATTTTTTCGAGAATGAGAAGATCTGTCTCGGATGATATAGTATTAATAGAATTGTTTCCGAATATCAATCCTAGCCTTTGCAGGCTTCGGAGTAAATAGCCCTTCGCGCTACCTACTAAACCCCTAGCAATTCCTTCAGAAATTCTACGAAGATCATGATTTGAGTCGTAACTTATCTTAAGTACTATTTCCGGATATGCTTTTGTAATTAGATCGCAGAAGTATCTCCACCAGGTGGGGGTAAAAAACAGGGGTATATAATCTCCCAATAAGCTCCAATTTTCGCCGATACTGTCTCTCCAGAAAATCCAAGAGATCTTATATCTGTTCAAATCTTCTGATAATTCATTGAAATTGATGAAATGGGACGGGCAAGTAGCTTCTTCCCGGGCAGATGAATCTGCGAACCCCGCATCTTGGCGGGTAACATCCTCCCCAATTGATCCCGCTATAAATCTTGATGTTACGCCATTGAATAATGAGAATCTTAGCGACCAATAAGGTGTATCCAATTTTTTCGGTTCCCAAAAATACTCAATAGACAACCCGTTTCGATAGACTTGACTCGTGGGGGAACCATTTCTCGAGTCTAATCCATCTTTGAAAAACTTCTCCGAATTGACTCGATCTAATACCAGCAGATTCCGACGAGGTTGGGTTCGCTGATGATCCGACCACGAGTCGGAGTTTCTCGACGCCTCCTCCAAAGAAACTCCATCATTACTACACGAAAATAGGAACGAGTCTGTCGCTTCACGGGGGGATGAGCTCAAACTTGCCAGTAACCCATTCAGATCCGAAATAGAATTGGGAAGTCCATCCAAATGAGTTACTATGGTCGCGGATTCATGCAGGTTAGGCGAAATAAGTTGAATTGGTGTGAGTAAGTGATCAGCTACCTCCCCTGCCGTTTGTTTCGAAAAATTGGATGATAACGAATCTGACAATTGGAGGTGAATAAGTGAAAGGATATCAGATGAGGAGATGGCTTTCTCGTCGGAGCTCAAATAAAAGTTTTCTAACACGTCGAGATAACTATTGCTACAGTTCCCGACGAAGAAACCCCTTTTGATTCTCTGGATAAAGTTGTTTCCAGCCCGGCTCCGTATAGGTGAGTTGTTTATTTCATCCATTTGATCGGAAATGTTTTTTGGAAGACTCTCACCAATATTCCTAATTGAATTCCCCCCACGGCTTAAATCACACACAAACAGATTCCAATTTTGTCTCCCCATAATAGAAAGAGCCTCACCCGAGAATCCTGCTCGGATAGCTTCGATGCAAGACAACCCGAGAGAGGTGAAATTCGACGCAGGTTTTAGCGCAGTCGAGGAGCCTACCGATTTTTCACTTGTTAACAGTCTAGACTCGACTAAGAAACTTTTTCTTTCTTCAAGAATTGTTTTGAAAAGAAGTATCTCTTCGTCAATGTAACCATCGGATAAACTTGAGAAAAAATCAAGCTCAATACGATCCATTTTGTTCAATTTTTCAAAATCTATGTCGTCCAATTTTTCGATGCAGTAATCAACGGTATCTATCAGAATTTTCTGGCGAGTAGCCTCAGCAACAATCATTTTGGAAAGAAATAACACATCGAGAAATCGGTGAAAATATTTCTTGGTATGTCTATTGGTACTACGGAGACTGACACCAGTCTTATTTAGCAACTCGTTTCCCACTAGTGACACACGGCAGATTAATTCTGCCAAGTTGTACTTCATTGCTTCTCCCAAGAATTTCTTAACAGGCGAAACATACAAATTCCGTGTTGCATCGAGCCGTCTATACAGATTTGATTGAACATTCCTACACTGACCAATATGGGAGGTAACATATTCGTTCGATAGACGCTCTACGTCATCCTTCCACTTGAATACTGTTTCTTCAGTTGCAATTCCCGTGAAACTGATGTATACTCTGCCACCCGTCCAGCCATCCAACCAATATTTGATTCGGAAGAAATATTCAGTGGATAACGCACAAAAATAATCGTGGAGAAGAAATATGTATGTTGAGTAGAGAGGTATGATTCTATTTCGCCCATATAATCTAACTAGAGAATAAATTGAATCTAGGTTCCCCCCTCCTTCCAATTCGTCTAAAAAATTAGTATTTCCATTTTGATTAGTTGTTTCCCTAGGTATCTCTAAGGATGCTTTAAAATAGGTTGGGAAAATCTCAACGAAGTCGAAGTATCCGCCACTTGCTAACCTAAGTTTCTTGCCGGATATTTTGGTAACGGCATATTTTTTTTCATTCCCGATGGAAAAAAGACTCTCTCGGATTTGATCCTATTACTGACGTCAATAACTATTTTCCCACCAAGAGGAAGGTTTGATTTCCTAATTATCGAAAGGAAGTTGGTGAGTCGGTTTATTAATTGATTTCTAACTTGTGAATAAGCATGTAGAACGGGAAAGCCTCCCTCATCTTCTCCATAATCTAATCCAGATATAGAGTTGCGAAACAATATTGTTTTCTCACGAGACGTAAACGAATACAAGTTGGAAAAGACTTCTTGCTCAGAGGGAAATGCCGATCCGTCCCTCCGGGGATCGGCTGAATCTGCGGATTCAGATTCAAAGGGGTACAATACTACGGAACTTAATGAATTGTTTCCCAACCGTATTGCTTGTAACCGACCCAGATCTTGCTTGTCACAGATTTCCCGGAGAAGCAACGAATCAAAATTGTTTTGGTGGCAGTCACTTCCGTTTTTGGAAACTACCAAGTTTTTATAGAATTTGAAAAACCTAACTAAATCTTGCAGATACCTACCCCCACGAACCACTTGAATCCCTTCAGTTTTCCCCTTGAATCTATCCCCGCCAAATAGTAGGGAATCCCTCCTCATTATGCGTGCCTTCCACCTACCGGAAGGCAAGGGAGTCGTGACATCATAACGGATTTCTCTTTCCTCCTTTGAAGAACTTGCAGAAATTGAAATATCTTTGTTCAAACCTAAGTAGTAGGGCTCCAGTATTTCTCTCTTCCCATCTCTTCCGACGGATAAAAATCTCTTGAATTGGAGGAAGCAATCGTAGGAGAAATTGCCATAATTTTCCGTCTGTTTCTTTCTTATCCCCTCACCTCCATCAATGACTTTTGCTAATACAAAACCCCTATCAATCGAATTTTTGTAACTCAGGCAATGCATAAAAATTGGTATCGCCAGCAACATCAGCATTTCCAGGGTGACGCCACTACCCCTCATTATTGAATGACGCAGATTACGTAGAAACAGTAAACTTAGAAATCACAAGTCAGATAATCTGATGAAAGGTTCAGCAGTGGAAGCTGGACTAACTACAAGTTCTTCGAGATAGTGGTTTTTCAATGATTCGGAGAAGTAGTTTAATGCATCGATTTCTAAGAAGTCCCAAACTTTAGATGAATAATCTCGGCCCCTTACTCCTCTTCCTTTTTCTATCACCTTTTTTACCATAGCTTTTTTCCCATATTAGTTCTGAGACTACTTATCTATCTATTTCCCATATTTATTATACTGAGAATTTCGAACATTTCAAGATGTGATGGAGGAAATCTATCAGACGAGTCTGGTTCTTTCCGTAAATAGTTGCATCCGAAGCTGGAATGAAATTGGGAATTCTCAGATGTTATTGTCGAGGAGACCCGCATATATCCCACCCAACTCGGCAAATTTTCCCTGCCTTAAGCGGGCGGAGCAGTAGTATTGAATTACTCGGATGGGCGAACGACGGGGATTGAACCCGCGCGTGATGGATCCACAATCCATTGCCTTGATCCACTTGGCTACGTCCGCCCCTTTTGCCACTTGCTTTTGTTAAGGGGCTCCCCAAATGTGAACGAGATCCATCTGTTAAGCTAGATAGCTTATTTGGATGATACACATCCATATTAACTGCATGTATCTAACAAGACAACATAGAATCTGCAAAATGAGGAATGTACTCCCAACTCCTTCTACCCAAAAGATTGAAAGGTTACAAGAATTCAGCGAATCAAATTAGTAACTCTTTTCAATTAGGAAATCCCGGAAGGATATTCCAATTCTTCGTTCTTCTCAATTCGAGATGGGAAACTGATGACCGTGAGATTGTGACAGTCCGTTATCCTCTCCCTTTTTGCTCCACCGTACGGACCTTACCTTTTCCTTTTCATTGGATACCAAACTATATCTTCTTAAATTGAAGGGTTTGGTATCCAGCTGTGCTGCCTAACCAGACGGATATTATCCGTTTATAGAAGGGGCGTCGACAGAGGCTAAGTCTAAGGGGAAGTTATGAGCGTTACGTTCATGCATGACTTCCATACCTAGGTTGGCGCGGTTTATGATGTCAGCCCAGGTGTTTATAACGCGACCTTGGCTGTCAACCACAGATTGGTTGAAGTTAAAACCATTCAAGTTGAATGCCATAGTACTGATGCCTAAGGCGGTGAACCAGATACCTACCACGGGCCAAGCAGCTAAGAAGAAGTGTAGAGAACGAGAATTGTTGAAGCTAGCATATTGGAAGATCAAACGACCGAAGTAGCCGTGAGCAGCTACAATGTTGTAAGTTTCTTCTTCTTGACCAAACTTATAACCTGCATTGGCAGACTCATTCTCAGTAGTTTCTCTAATCAAACTAGAAGTTACCAAAGAACCATGCATAGCACTGAATAGAGAGCCGCCGAATACGCCAGCTACACCCAACATGTGGAAAGGATGCATAAGGATGTTGTGCTCAGCCTGGAATACGATCATGAAGTTGAAAGTACCAGAAATGCCCAGAGGCATACCGTCAGAGAAACTTCCTTGACCAATTGGATAGATCAGGAAGACGGCGGCAGCAGCTGCGACTGGAGCTGAATAAGCGACAGCAATCCAGGGGCGCATACCTAAACGGAAGCTTAGTTCCCATTCGCGACCCATGTAGCAAGCTACACCAAGTAGGAAGTGAAGAACGATCAGTTCGTAGGGACCACCATTGTAAAGCCATTCATCGACGGAAGCTGCTTCCCAGATTGGGTAGAAGTGTAACCCAATAGCTGCAGAAGTAGGGATGATAGCGCCAGAGATAATGTTGTTACCGTATAGCAAAGAACCAGAAACGGGCTCGCGAATACCGTCAATATCTACGGGAGGAGCTGCGACGAAGGCGATGATGAATACAGAGGTTGCGGTTAGTAGGGTGGGAATCATCAAGACACCAAACCATCCGATGTAAAGACGGTTTTCAGTGCTGGTGATCCAGTCGCAGAAGCGACCCCATAGGCTTGCGCTTTCGCGTCGTTCTAAAGTTGCGGTCATGGGAATTTTTGGTTTTCGAAAAGGAATTAGTGATTCCCCAGGCTAGTAAGCCTGTTACTATGTAGCATATCACAAAAACCTATCCGTGTCAACCAAAATCGATTGAGTCTCTAGAATTCTTGGATACAGAGGCTTTTTCCCCGTATCTCAAAATTTTTTGTCACTTATTTCACAACCTGGATTCCCTAAAACAAGGGGAGAGGGAGAAATGAAATTTCTCTCCTAGGTAATGCACGCCCCTAATCAATTTTGGTCTCTAAAAAATAAAAAAAAAAAAGAATCCTGCGTCAAGCCTTTTCATGGACGAAGCACTCCGCAGCTTTGCATCGGCCAACGTATTGTAAATATTGGAATAATTGACGAACTAAGGAGGAAGTAGTCGTCAACCCCTCACTCATCCATCTCTGCGTAGTGTTTCTCGATTCCCCGATACTTGCGCCCCGATTCCAATCCACAACGAAAAGATTGTGGATTGGAACTAATCTCATCTAAGCAAAACTAACGGAAGTGGGCAAAAGCTTTGTTAGCTTCCGCAACTTTATGAGTCTCTTCCTTCTTCCGTATGGCACTCCCAGAATTTCTGGCGGCATCTATCAATTCATCACTCGACCTTAAAGCCATACTTCGACCTGAGCGTTTTCGACATGCGATCAATGACCACCGGATGGCCAAAGCTTTTCCTTTTGCAGGTACTACTTCAATGGGAACTCGATAAGTTGATCCACCCACACGTTTGGTTTCTGTGACTACATCGGGAGTTACCCCACGCACTGCCTGTCGCAGAACAGACAGTGGGTTCCTATTTGTCTTTTATCTAATCCGCTTCATAGCCTGATAAAAAATCTGATAAGCTAGTGATTTTTTGCCGTTTTTCAGGATACGATCAACTAGCATGTTTGCCAATCGATTGCGATAAATTGGATCCGATTCGATATTTCTAATTTCGTTCGCTACACTGCTCCGATGTACCACGAGTTTACAACTACGTCAGACTTCAACCAATTTTTTTTTATGTCTTTTCCCGGCGGTGTTTTAAGCTACTATTTCGGCTTCTTCACTCCATATTGTAGAGTGGATCCACCGGTTAGTGGGGGATCTCCCTCCAAACTGCACGTGCGACTTTCGTCGAATACAGCTTTCCATATGATTGGGTAATAACTACGGTTTCCAACCAATTTTTATTCATCACATAAATCATATTTACTCATTGCACATTGAGTATCCGTCTCCCTCTCTTCCACGGAGGAAGAAGAAATAGGCATGGAAAGGAAAAATCTTGCAATTCAGTTATCTCACCAGTAATGTCCGTAGGTTTCCCGATCCAATCGGTAGATGTAGGCAAAGTCTCCGTCAAATATTCGTAGTCTTAACCCGAACCTGTTCCGGAAGGAAAAGGCTTTTTTTTTTTCTCAGGTGGGAGTCCGGGTAAAACTCAACTTAACCTACTGAAGTAAAACACCTTAGACACCAAGTTGTTTCACACAAATAGACGGGTAATGGTCAATCTTTGCAGTAGCAGGCTTCGGTCCCCTGGCAATGTTGGGTCGGCTACACATTTAACATATCAGAACAATTGATACGGAATCGTTGCGATGATACGAGTTGCGACAATGCTCTGCAACGCACTGGAACGCCCTTTTTTACGATCTTTCACTCCTACAGCATCTAAGGCTCCTCTAACGATGTGATACCTAACGCCGGGTAGGTCTTTGACCCTTCCGCCTCTTACGAGGACCACCGAATGTTCCTGCAAATTGTGGCCAATACCTGGTATGTAAGCCGTTACCTCAAATTTGGAGGTTAATCGAACCCTGGCGACTTTACGTAGGGCAGAGTTGGGTTTTTTCGGTGTAGTTGTGAGATAGTCGACAGCTATAACGTCGCTATACAAAACCGTACGTGAGATTCGCATCTCATACGGCTCCTCGTCATTCAATTACTGTTGGGGGGAGAACTCTTCTCAATCGATTTCGACTATAAGTACAAAAATAAATTTACGAAAATA
>NW_028221436.1:5783686-5857097 GCF_014529385.1 Adiantum capillus-veneris
CCAAATCAAACTTTCCCGCCCGGGTTCTTTTTGCTTTCTCTTGGTGGAAAGCAAGGGGTCGGGAGACTTATTCCGGAAATGCAAGACGACTTTTGTTCCGGACGCCTTGCGAGGATTCGAACCTCCGTCCGTATTACGCATCACTCAATTTTGTGTCTGGTGTGCCTACCCTCGTTTCGAAGCAAAGGAACGTGAGGGAGTTCTGTGAACCGATTCAATTGTACCAATATCTCTCTAGTCCTGTCAACTCCTAAACCGGATTTTCATTCCTTTTTTGCTGGATTTAATAACTGCTAACTGGGAGACTCCACTAAGATTGAAACGAAATCCACAAACCTTTTTAATTATTCATCGATTCCCCGGGTAGTGGTAAGGTTCCAGTTCATACTGACTATGGCCAAGGGTTCAAATCTAGTCCCGCCCGCGATCAATCATCTCTCAATGTTTGATTCCTTCCTCGTACAGAGGCCTCTTTTTCTCATGACCTGACAAGCCCACGCTTGTCTCACAGGCAAGTCTTTTCACCAATATTGAGAAAATGATGCCATATGAATACACAAAAAAAGGGGGGGTATTCCCCCTTCGCCTAAATACTCGGCTGGATGTAACGGCGTGGGTTGTTACTGCGCAACTCCAACTGTGCACTGCGCGGAAATACTTCTATCTTCTCCGGAATAGACGAGGGATCATTTTCCTAGCAAGTGATTCTGGGTGCAAGAAGACAAGCTAGATATGAGAATGCCAGGATCAATTACCGAAGAAGATAGAACTATTTCGTAAATTGCACAGACGAACTAGTTGGGATAGCCGAACCAGCTTTTAATTCATTTGAGGAAAAAAAAAAAAAAAGAAGAAAGAAAGAGGGAAAAGAAGAGAGAAAAGAAAGAAAAGGAGGTTTCGTACTATAATTTGAAGTGGGTCTAAAAGAAGGTATTCCGTGTGATCTCGATAATAGGATCTATGAATATACCCGATAGGGTTGATGCTAGCGCACGAATGATCATAGCTATTTCAAGAGAATTTTTCGAAATCGAAATTGATAGAGAAACTAATGAATTTTGTCTAGAATTTAGGGGTGTATCGCTCCTCCCACTCTTCCGGTGAACATTGATTTAATTATTTTTAGATAGTAATAGATGGAAATGACACTTGTGACGAGCGCCACCGGAACTGATGAGTACAAACCAGCTTTCCATCCATGCCAAAAGAGATAGAGTTTACCAAAAAAACCGGATGGTGGAGGCATACCCCCTAGGGATGGTGAACGTAAAACCGAAGAAAATGTTAGAACAGGATCCTTCATGTATAATCCCGCATAATCCCTGATATTATCAGTTCCGGTTCGTAAACCAAATGGGGTGATACGAGCAAAAGTTCCCAAATTCATGAGTATATAGATAAACGTATAAGTTATCATACTTGCGTAACCGTTCCCTGAGTCTGCAGAAAGTACCCCAATCATGATATATCCAATTTGGCTTATAGAAGGATAAGCTAGCATACGTTTTACGCTTCTCTGAGTAACGGCAATTAAATTTCCCAATATCATGCTAAAGGTAGCTAATAATCCCACCGCGACATGCCACTCATTAGAGAAGTATGGGAAAATTAGACCGAAGAGTCTTGTAAATGAAGCTGGAGCTGCTACTTTGGAGGTAACGGAGAAAAAAGCAACGACTGGTGTAGGGGAGTCAGAGTCGAAAAGAAGATTTTCGATCTTTTCGCTCATTCAGAACCGTGCGTGAGATTCTCACCTCACACGGCTCCTGGTTCGGAGGGGAGTCATAACTGGTATTGCTCCCAGAACCTTCCTCGTGTATGTCTCAAATCCATTTTTCCTCAAAAAATCCAGAATCACTCGATGCAAAGAATAGTTGTTAACTTCTCGAGGAATCCCTCATCATTTGTTTTCATCTCCCGCCAAGGGTTTCGTCTCAAATTCCTTCTTGGTTATTTGTCCTTTTCCCTTTTGCAACGAAATCCTTTCAACAACTATTGGTTGATAGGCACATGCAACAGGCGGAAGAGACAAATTGCGACTTTCTCCGTTCCCGCCAAAAAGACAAAAACCTATCTTAGGGTAAATTTTCAGATCAACGTTTGTTGAAAACAAGAAAAAAGGCTAAATCCCGCCACGTCAGGAATAGTAGGGGACTTTATAAAAATAAAAAAAAAAAAAATAAAGGCATTGTATGAATTTTTAATTTGACATTTATTTGAAAAGAATCTACCCCTGATGAACGAACTTCGCAGAAAAAAGAAGTCTATTTGATACATACGGAGGAATATAAATTGGGCCACCGATTTATCAAAATCCGCGAACTAGCTCCGTTTTGCTACACGATATTTGTCAAACTATTAGGATTTATGATGTAGCAGGAGCCAATTGTTCACACAATAACCAAATTTGGGGAATTGATAGATGTTCCCGCATGCTCGCGGGATGCAGAGGGAGTTAATTTGTTAATTTTTAGTTACCTATAACAAATATAGAACTTCCCGGATCTGAACGAATCACGCTCCTTCATATACATCAGGTGTCCACTGGTGAAATGGAAAGAGAGACAATTTGAATGCTGTTCCGGCTGTAGTAAACGCAGCAGATAGATAAATTATAGAACCATATCGATTGAATATAATTCCGTCAACTATTTTGTCAAGCTGAAGCTGTCCGCCGGAAGGTCCATATAACGAAGAGAAACCATATAATAGGGGGGAGGAACTCGCTCCACTCATCGACAGGAATTTCGTAGTTGCTTCATTCGATCTCATGTCCCGTTTGGTATATCCAGATAAAAAGCAGGAAGATAAGGCTAAGAATTCCAGGGACACGTAAATAGTTACCAAATCATTTGCACAACTGAGAACCATACCCCCCAAACCTGCAGCTAATTTAAACAATAAAAATTCAGCTAAAGACATTTTTGAACAAAGTATATAATCAACCGACGAAGAAATAGATAATGACGAGCAAATGAGTAAAAAAAATCTGAAAATATTCCCAAAATCTCTGGCGTGAGAACGTTCATAAGCGGTAAAAAATCCCCACTGCCATAACAAGATAACTGCACTAGCTAAAAGGGTTACCATGGAGATTTTGTAAAGCAAAAATGTGTTTTTTCCTTTACTCAATAAGTCAATTACAACTACTGCGGCTAAGCCTAGAATCAAGATAATTTCTGGTAAAATTGTCAATTTGGCGGAGGTATAAGTTAATTTTGCTAAAAATAAGTTAATATCATTCGTGATAAAAATCGAAGTAATATTTGACGTTGGATTTTTTTTTCTCTTTCCTTCCCCATCTTTTTCTCTTGGGAAGTAATTAAAAAACAAGTTGGATACTTACATATCTACGTACTCATTCGTAGAAACGAAAGCAATGGAATAAAAATTTCTAACTAATGAATTTATTTGGCAGCAATTTTAAAAATTTGCAACAAGTAGCAATTCCTAAATCTCTCAGAGCCCGATATCTAATACGGTGAATTGTACTAAGACAGACCGTATCGAAGATGAACGCCAAACCCTCCGACTACTAGACAATTCAAACTTTCTAGATGCCAGAATTTGATTGAGCGCCTCTACATTAGATTTACATCTCAAGAGACGTATTGTACTTCTATGTTTACCAGCTAACGTACTATCACATGACATCTGCAATAGAAATATCAATCTGCGCAATCTATACTGATTCATCGAGGCACCATAATACAAGGAAAAAACTTGCCAAAGTTGGACATATCCATCAATTATTTTATCATCTGTAGAAGTAACCCAGGCCGATTTACCAATCGGACGTCCAGTGAAGTCACAAAATCTTTGTTTTGCCAAGGTAGTAATTATTATTGAATTTGGAATTTTAGGATAAAACTTTTTTCCACCCAAAATACTGATATACAAATCTGTCACGGTTTCAATACGAACATTTTTTGATACCAGTTGCGCTAGTAGTGTATAACCCGGGGATGAGACGCAGCTAGTGGGTAATAATTTTCTTATCCAGGGTTCATTAGATTTGATCCGATAGTGAAAATGATATTTTAGAAGTATCCAAAGATAGTAAAGCATTTTTTTCACAAAATAGTGAGTTCCCTCGGAGGCTATAAGAAATTTGTTTCTCCATCTTCCGTAATGAATCCACAAACTTCGGCTAAAGGAGTAATCAATACTCGCTTTGTTCCATTTGAATTTATATGCAGAAGCATATATCTCTTTCCGAATGATATTACAACTATCTATAGGGGATAAATAATTGACTCGGAATTTATATACCTGTTTCCAGGGGATCAGTAGAAGTGAATCGATCTCGAAGATGTAGAAATTTCGAACTGGGATGTCAACACTTCCGTCTTGCCCCCCCCCAGGGGAATAAAAAGTTTTTCCGCAAAATATTTTTCTTTTACGAAAAACTATTCTTAGCAGATGCAGAAATGAAACATCTTTAATTTGTCGTCGGAACAATCGAATTGAAGTTTCTAGATGAAGATTATGTGGCAAATCCGCTTCTAAAATATGATTAGATTTTGAAAATCTATCTTCCAGAAATAAAAACATCGAATGAATAGACTGCAACATCTTTGACTTACTACTTGTTTCAGCTCTGATTTTAGGAAAAAGGGCTATGCCTAATATGAGATATGTCATTTTCAAAAGCGGGTGAAGATACAAATCCACGTCTAATCCGTCGGTTAAGTTTCGAACAGACACTGAATCGTAAATTTTCAAAAAATTTAGATTAGGGTCACGTACGCTACCAATTAAACGTTTGACTGCCACCGTACTCCAGGCCCCAAAAACCAAGTTGGCGTCTGCACCATGTGATCGGCGTTTGCCATCTGTCAAATAAAAATTCTCCTCAGACAAAAAAAGAAGTGGGTGTAAAAAACAATTCTTGTTAATATAAAACTCCCCGTTCTTATGTAAAGGACCAGATTTAGCAGGAGATCCGTAATTGACTTTCGTCGCGATAACTCCCAAGCATTGGTATGTCTGATGCAAAAATTCCTCAAAAAAAAAAAAAGAAAGAAAGCAATTCCGTCTATAATATCTACAAATCATTTGTAGTCGGAATTTCCTTACAATTCAAGTTACTTGTATTTGTTAGTATCATTTTTACCAAAAGTAAAATTGGTATTACGCAAGATGAGAGGTGAGATTAGTAAGTATCTTTCAATATGGGGCATACTTACTAATCTGGCTAGGAAAACATCTGTTGAAATTCAATTTAGGAAGGATTTTTTTTTTTTTTTGTTTGACAAATTGTCAAACAGATTCCTTGCCTAAAACAGGCGCACTTATTAATAATTAAATAGGAATATATTTGCAAATTCCCAAATCCAATTTTAGTTACGGAAAGGAAAGAGAGAGAGAGAATTTGTTTCTAGATTAATTTTTCAATTCGACGGGATTAATTATCTTCCACTTTTGCCTTCCCCGTTCCACCCTTCCACTGCATTCCGAAAAATCTTCCCAAGGAAGTTTCCATTTAAATAGGTTTTGAGGAAAAACCAATAATTTGTCCTAAATATTCTGCTTCTCGACGGGATAACGAATACCACATAAAGGTATAGTACAGGAAAAAGAGAGGGATAATACAAAAACATCTGAAAATATCTGCAAACTAAATCCGTTAGATTCTCCCCAATTATCAGAGCGTTTCAAATTTTAACTCTTATTTCGGAAATTTGTCTTTACTGCGTTCAAGTAATTTTAAAAGTTGCCCGTCTGAAAATATTGCAAACAGTTTCTGTTAATTTGACGCCGCTTCCGCACAAGGTAGTGATAGCCAAAATATCTAGCTGGGTTTCCTCCCTCCGAGGGTTATAAAACTCAACCTCTTTAATTACTTTCCCTTCTTGCCGGGATTGGGATTCAATTGCAACTATTCGGTAAGTCGTTTATCAAGATAGGTGCATTGGCATGAACCCCCCCGCAAAACCGCACATGAAAGTTTAAGTTCGCGCGGCTTGAATTGTAACTCGGATTGAGTGGATTACTATCTTTACCCCCAGGAAAGGGAAAAGAAAACAATTGGGATCCAAAAAACTTATCACTTGTAACATCCGACGTGGAAGATATTTTTTTTTTGTTTCAAACAAAAAAGGTGGTAGCCTGATAGGAGTTTACTGCTGTATTTTGTAAGGATAACCATAGATACCGCTTCTCCCAAGATGTATGTACAAATACACCGGAATAAATGTGTATGCCTCAAGTTTCATTGAGTAATTAGTCTTAATAAATGTCGAAGTAGAAACGTTTCGTCCTTCAGAAAGAACCGGCGGTTACTGAATTCCGCAAAAGCAATTCTGGTACTCGAGTCACCCGTTGCTTCCTACCACATTGCTTCGGGCGTAATTTCACCATAAGATCTAATCTAAGGACCGACAATTTCTCATTGTTAAATACCTCCCGATTAGGCATCATCAATTTATGATGCCACCCGTTCAGTGCATTCTCAAAATGGGATTGAGTTAAATGGACTAAAACTTATCTCGAGTAATTAGCGGACTAGTTCCTCGAACTAAGCTAAGGACTCAATCGATCTTCTTTCTTTAGCCGCATACATTACATCAACTGTAATTTTCAAAATATTGTTTTGTCTTGCAAAAACCTCGGTATTTTTTTTTACTTTTCCCCTCACAAAACCAGGGATTCTCTTTGGTTCCGACTCAGCTTCGGGGGTCCAATCAATAGATTTTCCACCTGTAGATAGGGACTTGGTGCTTATCCCCTTGGTGTCGTGTCCTCCAAACACGTCTGATGAGTGATCTTCCATACCCAGATTGAATGAATTGTATATTAGATCTGATATTTGATTCGTTCCCTCGTAACCCATAAAGGGTCGATATCCTGAAGGAAAATTCTGAATATGAACTGGTGAAGAAATAACCCCACACGGGATGTCAATACGTTTGCCGATATGACGCTCCATTTGAGTTCCAAATATAGCAGAGGGCTCAATACGAGCTATCGTATCCCCAACTTCAGTATGATCTTCTGTAATTATTACTTCATCACACAAACCCTGAACCTGCTCATTAAACCGTCCCGCGTCATGCTTGCAATACGTGCCTGAACAACTTACACGAATTCCCATCTCTCCGGAGAGTATCTTGGTAATCGAGGCGGCGTGAGTTGCATCGCCGGAAACCACTGCTTCTTTTCCAGCTAAATTTTGGCAATCGATAGATTTGGAAAACCAAGCTGCTTGAGAAACAAATTTAGTTTGATTTTCAACATATTGATCGTAATGAAGTTTCTTTCCCAGTAATACAGTAGCCCAGAAATTCATAAGTTTTTCCACCTGCATTACGAAGTCGGCTGTATTTGAAATACCTATCGGAGTTGTTGATATATAAGGCATTCCATATTCTTTCTCCAAGAAACTTGCTGCCATCAAACCTATCTCCCGGTAAGGGACTATATTAAACCAAGCTCTTGGCAAATCCTTGAGATTATTAAGAAACTCTCCTTCTGGGATTATTTGATTAATTGAAACCCCCGATTCTCCAGGTAGACGTTTCAACTCGCGACAGTCATGTTGATTGTGAAAACCTAGGGTGAGAATTCCTATAATATTGGCTGAAGGAACATCTGTCAGGGACCGGTTAAAAATACCTTCCTTGCGGGCCCTATCTAAATAATATCGAACTATTTGTTCCAAAGTTTTATCCGAAGCTTGAAGCTCGTTAACTCGGTAGTGATTGACATCGGCGAGAATTACGTCGGACTCAGAATACAGGGAAGCTCTATCCACAAAATTTTGTAAATCTTCTTGTAGGATACTAGAGGTACACGTAGGTGTCAATACAATTAAGTCAGGGCGTTATTCCTCACCTTTTCGGCTTATATTACTTACAACCTTATCCCGGGATCCACGTGCTAACACGTGGCGATCCACTACACTAGCAGTTACTGGGGTAAAATCTCTTTCCCTTTCCGGCATGGAACGCATTACGTTAAAGTAATCATCTCCTAAAGGGGCATGCATTATAGCATGTACGTTTCTGAAGGAACTGGCTACCCGTAGGGTACCGATGTGAGCGGGTCCCGCGTACATCCGATGAGCTAATTTCATAGTTTACTTTCACTATTTCGTTGCTTCGTATCCCAAAAAAATCTATTGCTACATGTGGCTTATCATCATAATATGAACTGGAAGATTAATCAAAGGAGTTACTTTTCATTTCGTTACTTCTCGGTACGTGGAAGCGCAATTCAACACCCTCTTCTTCTTCTCAAAACTGGGACGGAAGGATTCGAACCTCCGAGTGACGGGACCAAAACCCGCTGCCTTACCGCTTGGCCACGCCCCACAAATGATTATTGCAACCAATATCTCACACATCGGCTTTACTGTCAACCGCTTCCCCCAACTTAACGACTCAACCTCCTAGGAAAAAGCAACTGAATAGGTGAATTGAATTTGATAGGAATTGCCGGTATTTGGCGAAAGAAAACTAATTGGAAGCCTATTTAGGAGAGATTTGGTTTAACTAAGAATTGAATCTCCTGATACTTACCTCATTCAGATGCAGAAATCTATGATAATACGTAATCCTATTTATGTACGTGAACAAAAAAATCTAGATGTCCGACAAGTTGCCCAATCAAACAATAAAGTATAAAAACATAGACATGTTAATAGAAAATCACATGTTCCATAACTGGAGAGTAGACATGACAGTCTCGTACAGTATTTATCTAGAAAATTCTCTTCACTTTGGCGATGCCCTTTTGGCCAAGTTACCCGAAGCTTATGCCATTTTCGATCCAATTGTAGACGTAATGCCGGTAATCCCGGTGTTCTTTCTCCTCCTAGCTTTTGTTTGGCAAGCCGCAGTTAGTTTTCGATAATACCCAAAAGATCGGTTGAATCCAGATTCTGTTGATTCTCAACACTTCTCCAATAGCTCTCACAAACGGGGTATAGGTTGGAAAGAAGAAAGTGTGGGGAAGAGGGGTTTGGATTTCACATAGAAGATTAATGCATATAGAGATGCATGAAAAGAAAGAAAATGTAGATTTTGAGCGAGTAAAAATTTTTCTTTCCTTTTATTTTATCACCTTTAGTTGTAGACATGGAGTTACATCATGCTTACCCTCAAACTATTTGTCTATGCAGTGGTCATATTTTTTGTCTCGCTTTTTGTATTTGGATTTTTATCAAATGATCCCGGACGAAACCCCGGTCGTAAAGATTGAAGGAGAAGTAGTGTTTCACTTCATTTTTATCGATGGCAAAAATTAGATACTACATCAATTTAGCCAATTGAGTAATAAGGGAGAGAGAGGGATTCGAACCCTCGGTACATAAAAATTGTACAACGGATTAGCAATCCGACACTTTAAACCCCTCGGCCATCTCTCCTAAATACTTAGGGTGCCTGCGGCCTCACTCAATTTTAACACTAATTTAGTGTGTAAGTCTATAATAACAAAGTATTAATGTAGGAATATAAACTTAATTAAACATCGGAGTCAAATTTTGTACAATCTTTGAAAGAAGAGAAGAAAAAAAACTTTTCTTTCACAACAAAGTTGTGAAAAGATGTCGGACCCCCCTCTTGCTTATCTATTTACGGATGCAACGTAAAAGTGGTAATAAAAAGTAGATTTTTGAGAATATCTTCCCAAATAGGGATTTTTGCTGGAAATCAATGTTTCCCATCCCAACCGGATTTGAGTTGTCTAAGCCACTTCTCCTTTTTCCAAATCAAATTGAATTGAATAGCAATAATTATTGCTAAATATTTTACCTGAGATACGGGTAGACTTTGGGAGTGGTTGAATAGCTACCTTGTCACATGGAGTTGATATCATACTTTTTTTTTTTCTTTCTCTGTTCCCCTTCTTCACTCAGTAAGGATAGATAAATAAAGGATAAATAAATAGATTTGATTGATTACCAGCCTCGCTTCAGTTTGTAGGAACTTACATTCAGCGATCGTCGCTAAATACGTACTATCTGATGCTGATTTTGACAAATAGTTTCACATCAATTGATTGAAACGAGAGCTATTTATATATACCATACCATTTCAAAAACAGGCAGAGAATCTTTTCGACACTTAACTTAAATATATTTGTCAAAATAGATAGATAAGATAGAGAAAAAATATCTATCTATTAAATTAAGGAGAAGTAATGAATCTAGAAATAATCACACAACTCGTCGTACTCACACTTGTAGCTGCATCGGGACCGTTAGTAATTGCACTATTGGCTATCCGTAAAGGTAATTTATGAGATTGTTCCGCAATTAATTTTGTATTTTACAGGGATTCATTCAATTCATAAGAAATGGGAAAGGGGGGGGGGGAGGGGGCTCCCTCTATACCAATGCAGATATGTTGATTTGTGCAAGTCTCAACAAACATTGTGCAATTAATCTCTCTATTTACATCTATCTATTTATATATTACAATAAGTTTGTATCGTAGCGGGTATAGTTTAGTGGTAAAAGTGTGACTCGTCTCGCAGTGATTTTGATAGTTGAGGGATCGTATCTCGGCTAAATTAACTGAAAGAAAAAACTTTATCTTCGCAGAAAATATGTGTTTTCTTATTATTTCTCCAAAATTAGAGGTAGATTAATCAATCTCGTCACTCATTCATTTCAAGAACTAGGGAAGATAGTGACGAAGCAGAATTGTTTTGGTACCCCAAGAAATACTTGGTTTAATTTCTACTTCCGGGGAGATAAATAAAGAAAAAAATCTATGGGTAGACGTCTAAGATAGCTGACTCATCGTCACTAAACCTCAGAGAATAAATCTGGGAAAGAAAGTTGGAATAAATAAATCCGGGTTTGTCAAGATTATTGAACATCTATTTGGTTGAACGGGATCCCTCGTTTCAACAACTCGGTGAGATATATTTCCCTAAGGGTTTTTTCCTGAAAAAAAAAAAAAATAAAGAACGAAATAAAAGAAAAAATCAGTAACACAATCTTTTTTTTTTTCCAAAGGATCATCTGAGAAGTTAGTAAGTATACCCCCTGGTCTGCACATACGACCGGGACGGGATGCATCCGAAACCGACGTAGGTGCTATGCTAGAAATGTATTTGGCGCCTTAAAAGGCATCTAGTTTTATTCCTTTAGCGATGGGATAAAAGAGAAAGAGTTCTTATAAAAAACGTGGAGTCTGGGAAGGTCGTGTCTTCCTCAAGATTGGGGTAGCCAATCCAAGTTACTTGTCCTCGTCAAGTGAAATGACGGAAGGGGGCAGCTACCTTCCGTTTTTCGCAGCGTAGGCTCGTACGATCAATTAAACGTTTTAGGCAAATCCATGCTAATCTTGAACCAGATTTTTCCCATGAAGGAGCCGAATGGACCGAAACGTCCAAGTTCGGTTTTGAATTAGCGGCAACACAACTATTTGTTAGTGTCGACTATAACCTTTAGCCTTCCAAGCTACTGATGCGGGTTCGATTCCCGCTACCCGCTGCTAATTATGCCACAACACCACTTCTCCTATTTACTAGTGCATCCCATCCCCGGTTCATTCGAGCCAAACCTTATATTCCACCTGACAACTGAATCTTGAGCAAACAGAAGTTAAGCCCCTTCCCGACTGGGCGTACCCTATACGTGAATGTGTCAAACCAACATTGAAAATCGGAAAGGGGGGAACGAAAGAAGGGGGGGGGGGATACGTCCATCGTCTAATGGATAGGGCAGAGGTCTTCTAAACCTTGGGTATAGGTTCAAATCCTATTGGACGTAATTTCGTGATAATAACCCTAATGCAGGAGGGAGTGTTCGGCTGATGTGTCGAACTGATTCTGTGCTATGCTATGTGGGGCTTAATCAGTCATACTCATCTCTCTTGCAGTAAAAAAAGTTCCGTTGATTCCTTAATTGCTTCTTTCAAAAGGGCTTCCGCTTGTTCCGTAAACACCTTTGTAGAACGAATAATTTCCCCAAAACTAGGTTTACTCGTTGCTACATATTCCCGTAGCTGAACCAGGAACCGTTTTACTTGTTCAACATCTAAAACATCTAAATATCCGTTAACTCCGGTGTAAATGGTAGCTACTTGTTCTTCCACCGCTAATGGGGCTGACTGAGATTGTTTGAGAAGCTCGCGCAAGCGTTGTCCTCTAGCTAATTGATTTTGAGTAGTTTTATCGAGATCGGAAGCAAATTGCGCGAAAGCCTCCAATTCTGCAGATTGTGCCAATTCCAATTTCAATTTACCGGCTACTTGTTTCATTGCTTTAATTTGAGCTGCAGAGCCTACCCTAGATACAGAGATACCCACATTAATTGCCGGTCGAATCCCGGCGTTAAATAAATCTGCTGATAGAAATGTTTATCCATCGGTAATAGAAATAACATTGGTAGGAATGTAAGCCGAGACATCTCCTGCCTGTGTCTCAACGATGGGTAAAGCTGTCATACTGCCCTCCCCTAATTGGGTACTCAATTTAGCGGCCCTCTCCAAGAGGCGGGAATGTAAGTGAAAAACATCTCCCGGATACGCTTCTCGCCCGGGCGGGCGTTTCAATAATAAAGACATCTGTCGATAAGCTTGAGCTTGTTTAGAGAGATCGTCGTAGATAATCAAAGTATGCTGTTTGCGATACATGAAGTATTCGGCTAGAGCTGCCCCTGTGTAAGGCGCGAGGTATTGCAAAGTGGCTGGAGAGTTTGCAGTTTCCGAGACTACGATGGTGTATTCCAGGGCGCCACGTTCCCGAAAGGTGTCAACTACTTGAGCCACAGATGAAGCCTTTTGGCCAATAGCTACATAAACACATATGACATTTTGACCTTTCTGATTTGGAATCGTATCTGTAGCTACTGCCGTTTTGCCAGTCTGTCTATCCCCAATAATTAACTCTCGCTGGCCACGACCGATGGGAATCATAGAATCAATAGCAATCAGACCTGTTTGTAGGGGTTCGTACACGGAGCGTCTTGAAATAATCCCCGGAGCGGAAGATTCTATCGATCTGAACTCAGAAGCTGGGATTTGTCCTTTTCCATCGATAGGTTGCGCCAATGCATTTACAACGCGGCCTAAAAACGAGTCACTGACTGGTATTTGAGCAATCTTACCCGTTGCCCGTACTGAACCCCCTTCTCGTATAGTTAGACCATCACCCGTCAGCACAGCCCCAACATTATCAGATTCCGGATTCGAAGCAATGCCAACTGTACCGTCTTCGGATTCCACCAATTCGCCAGCCATTACTTCATCAAGTCCGTGAATACGGGCGATTCCGTCTCCCACTTGAAGCACAGTACCGATGTTAACAACTTTCATTTCCGGAACATACCCTTTGATTTGCTTGCGAATGATGCTGCCAATCTCGTCAGGTTGAATGTTTATTACCATTTTTGCCAAAAAGTATTACTGCGAAAAGGAGAGGTAAAAATGAAACCTTTTTCATGATAAGATGGAGGCTGAAAGCTGTGATTACGTGGATTTGTTAGCCATGGCTCTGAGCAAGCCGATGTGGTAATCAATCATTCGTAGCTGAAATTCATTAGTTAGACGACCGTTCAAGCTTTCGAAAGCCCTTTCGGAGGCTAGTCGAGAAACTTGCTGTCGAACCTGCTCAATTGCTCGTTGCTTCTCAAAACGAATTGCATAATTTTTACTCTCTTCAAGTTCCCTTAAATCATTGTCAGCTGCATCAACGAGATCTCGCCGTTCCCTATCCATTTTCGTAAGTCCAATAATGCGAATCTCGTCCGCTTTCATTTCCGCTTGTTGCAATCGAAGACGAGCTCTCTGAAGTTTTTCAGTCGCTTCTTTGTGGCGCTCTTCCGCATCTTGAATCGTGTTCAAAATTGTCCTTTCACGATTTTCTAATAAATTGATCAATGAAAGTAGATTATAAATCTTCAATTCTCAAAGATTCACGATCTCTTCCCAAACCGAACATGGATCTTTCAATCCATTCGGCTTTCGTGCCCGCTTATCATGACGAGTTAAGTTAGGAAATCTAAAAGGTGATCATCCTACCCGGGCCTGCTTCCGCCTTTCCGTCTCGACTATCAGGATTCACACCAAATGAGTTCGGATAGAATAACTGAGATTTCTTCGAGAAGTTGTAAATTGGTAGCTCTCCAAAATTTATTTAATTTCTTTTTTGGAAGCCGTTTCCTCTAAGTATTTTTTGTTTCATATGGGTTGTCTCTTCGGCAAATTAAGCAAGATTGGAATAAATCAACTCCCATATCCACCTATAATGTCTCCGATAAGGGAAAAGGATAAGTTGAAGCATTCCCGATACGGGCGTTATGTAACGAGATTAATTGTGCATTCTCTCCCGCGACTTGAGTTACGCGACAGGGAAAAGAAAACCCGGATTTGCCAAGACTTCAAGACATTCCACTTTAACCATATTAACGAATTTCTGGAAATTGATCAGTGAGAATTGCGGTTTCACCGATTGTGCGGAATGCTCTGGTTCCTGCATAACATTCACTTGCAGGTAATTCGTTGGAGTTTTGCACCTCCTCTAATATAAATTATCAATTCAGGTGCAACTGGGGAAATCAGTTCTTTTACTTAGATAGACGACTCGCACACACCCCCTTTCCGTAATAAAATAATATACCTAGTACCAGGATTAAGTTAATTAGGTTTATCTCAAATATATTAGTATTTAGCCCAATAGTTCCAGCGAGGGTCCAATAACTCGAGGGAGCGATGATCTCACTTAGACTTCTCGTATTCTTTTCCCTCCTCGAAGGTTTTACGTTTTGGGCAATTTCTGATCCAGCCTAGCAAGAATTGACACATTAATTATTAATTGGGGAGCGAAGGGAGACAATCACGGAAGAAGCGGGATTTTCTTTTCAAATCATACATTTTGGAAATGACTCGTGGTCTGTCTAACAAAATTTACTGAAAATTTTTTATTTGGTAGGAGGCGGGAGATAAAAAGGCGAGTCAAAAGCTTGGTCAAATAAATGAAGAGACAATTTGCCCCCCCCCCGAGGGGAGGGCAGACAATATATCCAATTGATTTTTTTTTTATAATTATTTCTTATTCGTCGAGATGGTTTAGACAGGCGGATTTGCAAATGACGGGGCTGGAGCTACAACTGATCCATAAATTGTCAAAGCTTCCATGAAAGCCGAACTTAACAATAAAGTGCCTCGTATTTTACCTTCTGCTTCTGGCTGTCTTGCTATACCCTCGACCGCCTGACCCGCGGCAGTGCCTTGACCAACACCGGGTCCGATTGAAGCAAGGCCTACAGCTAACCCAGCGGCGATGACGGAAGCGGCAGAAATCAATGGATTCATATTAGTCTCCTCCTATTTAATCTAGGAACTTTAGTCGATTTTGCTTATTCCGTCGAATATGAAGAAAATTGAATTTGGTAAAGGTTAAAAAAAAAAAATTAGTAAATTAATTCCACGTAAATATAGTTGGGACCAATAATGTACTCCAGTTTCCGCATATTTAGTCTATGTTAACTGGAAGCAACGGTTTAGGAAAGAAATATCTACTTCACTTCTACCTAGACGTCGATCGGGAACATTTCTCGACTAATTTGACTTTTAAATTTAGGTAAAAGCTGGAAAAAATATTTTTGGATATTCGGTATTAATAACAATCACTTGTCAAAGCACGTCTCCCCTATACCCAACGACAGTAAAATGGAATAGCTTTACCTGATAAAATATATCATGGGATAAACACAATTAGGATTTAGCATTAACGGCTTGAACGAGAAATGGAAAAACAATGTATATTTCCCCCCCCCCCCCCCCCCGCGCGCTCAAAATTCTCTCGCAAAACATTTGCGACCGGCACCGAAACTCATTACCTCTTTTTTATTTACTTATTTATTCATTGAATACTTAAAACAATTTGATTTAATCTGTATGTAGGCGGTGGATATGTGTGAGGGAGAGAACCATCCCTTTTTTTTTTGGGGGATACTAAAAGTGACGAAAGAGAAGAAGGGAAAAACGCGGGTATAATTTTATAATGTAGTTTTATGATACCACATAAACGGCTTTTTCTCGCTATAGTGACCCGCCAGATTGTAATTGTACCCAAAAGGAAAAGAGATTTCCCGCAACTAAATTAGAGTTACGTTTCCTCATCCCACTAATGATGACCTTCCATAGATTCCCCGATATAAGCTGCAGCTAAAGTGGCAAAGATTAAAGCTTGGATACCACTTGTAAACAATCCCAAAAGCATCGTAGGTACAGGGACAATTAGGGGTACTAGGGAGACGGGAACAGCTACTACCAACTCGTCAGCCAAAATGTTTCCAAACAATCGGAAACTAAGCGATAGGGGTTTGGTGGAGTCTTCCAAAATATTGATAGGTAGGAGTATCGGAGTTGGCTGTATGTATTTGCCGGAATAGCTAAACCCTCTCTTGTACAAACCCGCGTAAAAATGTGCTACTGATGTAAGCAAGGCTAATGCGACGGTGGTGTTAATATCGTTCGTAGGTGCAGCCAACTCCCCATGAGGTAACTGAATGACTCGCCAGGGTAGCAAAGCACCTGACCAGTTAGAAGCAAAAATAAATGGAAACATTGTTCCAATAAATGGGACCCAGGGTCGATATCCCTCTTCCCCCATCTGGGTCCTGGTTGAATCTCGAATAGATTCAAGAACATACTCGATAAAATTTTGTGTACCAGTTGGTATCGATTGCAAATTGCCGGTAGTTGTAGCGGGTAAAGCTACCAATATGGCGACGACAACCCAAGAAGTTATAAGAACCTGTGCATGAACTTGAAAGTTTCCTATTTGCCAATAGAGATGTTAACCTACTTCTACACTTGATACTTGATGCGGATTATCAATTTCATTAATTTGCAATTGTTCAATTTGCATAATACCCCCCCCCTCACAATGAGGAGCAAAATTATCTAAACTATTTTTCATTACATAAATGTTCTGAGTAGGAAGAGGCAAGTTCCTTTTCCATCAAACTATACGATTTATCAAATCAATCCATTTTCCCAAATAATAATAATGCCTTTGGGTATTTCGTTGCAAATCAACAAGGTCGGTGTATAGTTAACCGCCTTTCGGCCCATTAAGTTACCTTTATGTTTGAACGACCCTCGCTAATAGCTAATGCAGGTTTATCCAATATCCATCGGATCGAGGATCTAGCATCATCATTACCAGGAATTGGAACATCTACAAGATCTGGGTCACAATCTGTATCAACGATACAGATTGTGGGAATACCCGGAATACTGCATTCTTTGAGGGCAATAGATTATTCGTGTTGATCGGTAATTATCGCAATATCGGGTGAATCTGACATATATTGAATTCCACCTAGACACTTTTTTAATCTAACCAATTATCCCTTCAAAATCGCGGCCTCCCGTTTCGGAAGTCGGTCGAATTCTCCCAAATCGCCCCCAGTTTGTAAGTGTTGAAACCTGCGGAGACGTGTCTCTGTAGTGACCCAATTCGTTAACGTACCAGCTAACCATTTCTCGTTTACATAATGGCATTGAGATTTCAATGCAGCTGATACTATTAAATCAGTTACTTGATTCTTCGTACCCACCATCGGGAACTCCTTTCCCTCTACTGCTGCATCAAATACCGAGTCACAAGCTTCAGATAGGAGACGAGCGGTCTGAGTTAAGTCGAGAATATGAACACCCTTACGTTCTGTAAATATATAAGGAGACATCTTTGGATTCCATCTCTGGGTTTGATGTCCAAAGTGAATTCCTGCTGCCATCATTCCTTCCAAGTCGATAGTCCGATTTTTCTGTTGCATCTTCCCCTCTTTTATGAAAACGGATGTGAATTTGTCTCATTTTAACTAAATTTGGTAAATTGTTACAATCCAGTGAATCATTTCGCGGTTTGAAATGCGCGAAGAAATTGTCTGCCACTTTTTACCACATATCAAGATGAAGACGAGTGAAAGATCTATCCAATTCTTTACGAATGAAAAAAACTGGGATTGAAATCCGTTTTTTTATGGTAACCACTTAGACTACTTCCAGTCTCCCATTTTGTCAACTTCTTACTACCCCCACTTGCCAAACGAGATTCTTTCTCTTTATTTATATTTAATTGACAATAGATTTCTGGACTACCTGTTCCGACGGGAACGGAGTCGCCAATAACAACATTTTCTTTCAACCCCTTCAGCCAATCAATTCGGCCGCGAAGGGCAGCTTTAGCCAATACTCGAGTGGTTTCTTGAAAACTTGCTTCCGCCAAAAAACTAGTAGTACTAAGAGAAGCCCTCGTCATACCCAATACAATAGGCTCGTAAAAAATTGATTTCTTTAAAACACGATTTATACGTTCCGCCTGTGATAACTCAACAAGCTCCCCAGGAAGGAATACATTAGTTACCCCATCTTCAGACGCTACGACCCTAGATGTCAATTGGCAGACAATAATTTCTAGATGCTTGTCGCATATCCGTACTCCTTGAGACTCATAAACTTTTCGAATTTGATCAATTAGAATCAATTGGCAATGCTCCATACTTCTTCCAGCACCTAGCAAGTGACTCCAGGGATTCCCAATTAATTTAGTAATATTTTGACACCATTTCTCAAAAAGATCTCCAATTCCTGCTGAAATAGAAGCAATGGAACGGGACTCCAGGAGTTGCTCAACCTTTGGGAGACCTTGAGTAATGTCTCCAGATTTCAATCTGTCATACGGCAATGTTATTAACGTATCTCCTTCCTCAAGGATATCCCCGGAACTCTTATGGGGATTTGCTCCCGGGTTGCCAAAAAGGTTTTACCCGTTCTCACTAATGAATAATCTTGGTGAATGGCCATGACCTGGCCAGATTGGAAACATGTCCGATCTCGATGTAGATATCGACTTTCACTGATCGGTAGTCCTAGACTAATTAACATGATTTCTCGACTAAACACTCTTGTCGGTAAATAAGAAGGTTTGTCCAAGAAACCCTTTTTAACATAAAAATTTATGGGGCATTTCAGTAGTAATTTACTTTCATCAATCAGATAGAAATCTTGATGTTCCGACTTATCTATCGAATAATCAACGAAACCTTTTCTGGTAGAAAGGTTTTTGCCGCCGAGTGATAGATGATGGGGAATCGATGAACAAGAAATAGGGGACAAAGTCCCCACTAGACCTACCTCCTCAGCTTTCCTCTGGCCGAGATTGGAACTTGCTCTTCTAGCTTTAATCCATCCCTCTTCAACATTTGGATTTGCATAATTTTCTGAAATACATTTAGAACTCAGTGAGATCTTTTTTTTATTCTCGCCGATGCAGAAGAAACCATCTTCTGACCCGTAGAAGTATTTCCCAATTTCTCCTCCGCAACCACCATCCCTCGTATCAGTAACTGAATTATTACGGGACAAATTAAATGGCGACAAGATCAGGAATGATGTGGCTGGTTCCAAAGTCAAATGAATGATACCCTGACAGTTGACAGCTGATTTACAACAACTGTTAGCCAGATCAAGTTGAGGAGGAGATGGTTTGCCAAGAGGCGTTGATGTTCGAAAGATTTCATCAACCCTGACTCCTCTTTGTGTAGGGGGAGATACCATCGGATTTACTTGAAGAAAAGTTTTGAACAAATAACTTATTTTCACACTGATAAGAGAGAAATAGTTTCTTTTTCTAGGAAGGGTTTCGTGCAAATATTTCTGCCATTCAATTATCAAACAAAGCCGAACTAATTGAGTAGGCACATCGTTAATTACTTCAATTTTTTCCCCATTTTTGCAACAAATGAACGAAAGGGTCTTGGCTTTTGCGCGTCTCTGTGTTTTTGGTTTGTCAAATCGAGATGCTACTTGTGCCAGAGAATCGCTGGATAAGTTATACTCGCTAACTGGTGTCATCGGGACAAAGGTTTTTCCTTTTCTGCGAAATGTAAATGGTTGTAGGTAAATCCAATTTTTGACTTCAATGTCATCCGAAATCCTATTACCCGGCGCTAGTAATGTATTACCCCGTTTGGATATATTAATTTGCTTCTCTGGATTATAAATATATCCAGGGAGAATTCTTATTGTAGTAGCATCTCTTGATCTCTTTCTCATCCGAATCAATCCACCTGATTTGGTAATAATATTGTTAGTGATTTGCGCACCTTTTTTAACAATAGCATTATTTGTCACCAAAATAGACGACGAGGGTTCGTGCGTAAGATAAACCTCTTCTGGAATCGGGAAGAAATTTCCTTTTCTAACTACCCTGCACCAAGGACGAGAACTTTTATTCCCTGTCCCACCATCTAACTGGAGTCTCTTCGGATTGACCGGTTTAATTTCTACAGTGCCATACTTTATGATCCCTGAAACGATGGTTTGATACTCGAAGTTTTCATAGGTGGCAAAAATGTGATCCTGATCCGAACCATTGTTTAATTGAACATTGATACTTACAAAATCTAATTTTTTGATATTTTTTTGGCATCGTTCCATCAGCAAAGAAACCGAGTTTTCTAGCTCGGCCCGCTCCAACCAGACATTTGAAAGGATGTAATTGGATCTCGGACGTTTTGACCAATTTGAAAAATATTTTGAATCGGTTCCAAATTCTTGAATCCCTTTTCGACGATCTACGCAGTTACTAGCACTGGCTTGTGCTTCAAAAATTCCCTCCGAGTGACTGCGTATCCTTTTGATAGGGTGGGGTTTTATCCTAACTCTATCTTGATCTTTATGAAAAAAAGAGTTCCCATCAAATTTGGATGGAGATCCCGAAAGAATCCATATATGGCTCGCCTCTCGTACGAGACGAGCGATATTGCAGATGGAATCACGGACATGCCAAACAAATTTACTCCAGTGAATTTCTCCCCTCGAGTTTGGATAAATAGGTTTTCTAATACATTCTTTGGGAGGAAACTCCTTGGCTCGTACTTCCGCGATAACTTGTTGCGACTCAACATATTGACCAGTTCGAATCATAAGCAGACTCTGGGCTGGAATAAGAGAATTTTGTGTACCGACGGAATTGCCAATAAAGAGGGGTAAATCGTTTCGGCACATCCAAGCAGGATGCCCGTGCCTCGTACGCGTCGGATGAAGTAATCTTTCGTCAAATTTAATAAGTCCATTGAATGGAATTCGTACGTACTCCGCAATATCCCCTGTAAATACCCCACCTGTATGAAAAGTCCTCGATGTCAATTGAGTTCCCGGTTCTCCAATTGATTGACCCGCAATGATACCAACGGCTTCACCCAATTCTACTAAATTGCAATGGGCAAGGCTCCAACCGTAGCAGAACTGACAAATCCGGAAAATGCTTTTGCATGTCAAAGGAGATCTCACATGTATTGGCTGCGAGGACGCCATCAAGTTACTAGCCAATCCGTCGCTAATATCTTGGTTACGGGTGGCAATACATCTAACATCCCAGTAAACATGATCCGCCAACACACGTCCAACCAATCCCTGATGCGGCATCGTGCCAAGAAATCCTCGTCTTCGTTCGCCAGTATTTGAAGTCAAAAAAGCGAGACTTCTAGGAGTTTCACAATCCCTTCTTCGTACAGCAATATGTTGAACAACTTCGACAAGTCTACGTGTTAGGTATCCGGCATCTGAAGTTCGCACGGCGGTATCCACAACCCCTTTGCGAGCACCGTAGCGAGAAATAATATATTCTGTCAGGGATAAACCTTCGCGCAGATTTCTTCGGATAGGTAGGTCAATTACCTGACCTCGAGGATCTGCCATTAATCCCCTCATGCCAAGCAATTGGTGGACCTGGGAGATGGTCCCTCGGGCTCCTGAAACAGACATCATGTGAACGGGATTCAAAGGATCAATCATCTTGAAACTTGGACTCATTTCTCGTTTCAAACATTCACTTGTGGCATACCAGGCTTCAATTGATTGACGCAACTTTTCTATGGCATGCAGACTTCCGCAGCGGTAATGCCCCTCCGAGACGTAACCTTATTTCTCCGCGTCTCGTACAAGCCAACCTCTGGTTGGTACTGCTGAAAGGTCGTCAATACCCGATGAGATAGATGCTTCTGTAGCTTGCTGAAAACCCAAAACTTTCACTTGATCTGAGATATTTGTTGTAGACGCAATTCCGAAACAAACAACTAACTTGCCGATGAGTCTCTTCATCGCAGCCCTATCGATCGTCTTGTTGCAGAAAGGTAATTCATTTCGATCCATCATTATGAAGACCTCAACTTCATATATATATATGTTGTTTTATATCGCAGTATTTAGCAAGCTCTCTGTTATTAACTTCTCAATTTCATTAAACTGATTCATTTTATTTATTCACCCTCACCCATTGCCTATAATAAAAAGCTTTATCATTCCTCATTATTACTATTAGTATTACACCTATCGATTGTTGATGTACTCAGCGTAGATGAGGTGGTGTATGAAAAAGAATTCTTTGATACACCTTGCATTGCTTCCTTCAATTGTTGATTGAATAAAATGCGACCGGCTGTTGTAAGTACATACATACTAGAGATAGATCCATCCCTACATTTTCTAATTCGGCAATTTTCGTAGAAGTGAAAAGAAGTTCCTGACGATTCATAATGAGATTCGGAAGATAATTCACGAATTTTCGAACTAATAATTTGCAGATCGATTTTCCATCGAAGCCACAATAGACTGTGGGAATCCACTTGTCTCGATTCCTTGGCCCGAAGTAAGTCACAGTAACTGCTGAAATGAAGTAGTTTGGTGGAATATACGTTAACCCTGTCTATAAAACCAAGATGTCTATTTCTATAGATTCCTTGCCTACTTTCAATTGTTAGCGCATAAAGACCAAGAAGCATGTCCTGACTCGGTACAGATACGGGATCGCCCGTAGCGGGAGATAATAAATTGAGATGCGAAAACATCAGAAGACGAGCCTCGATTTGAGCTTCGACAGATAAAGGGACATGAACGGCCATCTGATCCCCGTCAAGATCTGCGTTAGACCCCCCACGAACCAATGGATGCAGACGAATGGCGCGTCCCTCTATCAAGAGGGGCTGAAACGCCTGTATGCCTAATCTGTGCAAAGTAGGTGCCCGATTCAGCAGTACAGGATGGCCTCGCATAACTTCCCGAAGAACTTCCCATATTATGGGATTCCCCTTCCGTATCATGCACTTAGCAGCTCGTAAATTACAGGCAAGGTGTCATCCAATCAAATTGCGAATTACAAAAGCTTGGAAAAGCTCAATTGCCATTTCTCGAGGTAATCCACATTGGTGTAATGAAAGAGATGGGCCGACAACAATTACGGAGCGACCTGAGTAATCGACCCGCTTGCCGAGTAGATTTTCTCTAAATCGACCCTCCTTGCCCTCAATAACCTCTGAAAATGACTTGTAGGGTCTATTATGAATATCCCTCATTGGTTGCCCACGTATACCACTACCGATGAGAGCATCTACAGCTTCTTGAACAAGTCGTTTTTGGCAAACAATTAATCCTTCCGGTGTAAATTCACTACCCGATAGGAATTCTCTGAGAGTATTATTTCGGTAAATAATCTTCCTATAAAGTTCGTTAAGATCAGAGGTAATCAATTCACCTTCATACAATTCCACTATTGGTCTTAATTCAGGCGGGGAGAACCGGTATAAAATATAAAACCATCCATTCGGGTTTCATATTCGTCCGTAAAAAATCCTTGGCTAGTTTAATCCTCCTGATCAGAAGATCTTTTCTTCTTCGAATTGTTCGATCTTCCCATTCGATTCCAACTGGCTTCTGTTTTACTGACGCCTGCCACTCTAAATACGCGCAATTAAGAAAACTTTGCAAATCTAAGCTAGCTAATCCTTCTCTGATAGCATCTCCCCCAGTAACAATTTCATTTTTTCGAAGCATCTCGTAATTTTGGGTAGAAAAAAAAGTGGGAAGTATGTTTCTCCAGGCTCGATCCTCATAATTGAACAGCCCCCGCAGTCTTAATAGAGCGGGCCTTTCAGCCACGGGCCTAGCTAGAAAAAGATTGGGATAGGTTGGCCGACCCCCCCCCAGAATCGGACAAGAGCGTTTCCCCTCATCCGGCTCAAATAACTAGTACCAGATTTACAACCCGACTAATTAATGTTTTCAAAACACAATAATAGAATCTAGAATAATCTAATAAAGTATCGCCCCGTCGAAAATAGCTGTTCAGTACTCGAGTTCCAAATAGTATTTTTCGAGTAGTCTCAATTTTTCCATCATGGATGATCCTGTACAGGAGGAAGTAGGTTCTTTGCCTTCCTATCATAAGTCGGAAATTTTTTTCTTGTTCCTAATGTGATCATTTCCCCCCTTTGGGTTTTCAATCCACTTCGATGGCTATCAGTTGATTTGAGAAGTACATGCGATGATTAGCTTCCCCTAACCATACCCAAAGTCTTTCCTAACGGCGAAAAAGAAAATCAAAGGATCGGGGTTATGTTAGGAAGCATTTAATATTTGTCTACTAACTGAAACAAATATCTTATTCTTTTTTTCACGAAGCCTGATTTAATTAGTTTGGTAGATTCTCTCTCTCTTTCTACCAAAAACTAACCATGGGGAGGATTCTTCAGTTTCTACGCAATAGATTGCGTATTTTCTCCCGAGTTGCGCGAGACTTCCTCATCTTTAATTTTGATTGAGGGACGCGTCGGTTAGAGGCCTCCAATTCCTACATGGAATGACAGATTGTATCAAATCTATGCCGATCAACATGTGAAGTCGAGTCACGCATCGCAATAGACTGGGCTTTCCAATTCTTTAAGAGGTTTGGCTAGTAGGTTTGCAATATAACTAGGGATTCGTTTAAGAAACCATACGTGAGTTACTGGACACGCGAGTTTGATGTATCCCATCCGATATCTACGAACTCGAGAGTCAGTAAACTCGACTCCGCAATGCTTGCAAAATCTGGAAGACTCTCCTTCGTCATTGACAGATCGGCAGTTTCCGCAAGCACAGACTCCACTTTTTGTAGGCCCAAATATTCTTTCGCAAGATGACCCATCTCTCTCTGGTTTGTGAGTCTTATAGTGCGATGTGTAAGGTTAATCGACTTGTCCAATGACATCTCCATTAGGTAACTCCCTTTCGGCCCAACTGCGAATCTGTTCGGGAGAAGCTAGTCCAATCCGAAGTTGTTGATAATTAGTTCGATGAATCATAATAAACTCTCAATTAATTTTCACGAGAGAAATTTCAAGGAAATATCAAATGTTTTCAAATTCCCTTCCCAAATCTTCTTCAGGTATGAAATTGCGTTCCAAATTTAGGCCCATACGTCGTAACTCCCGAACTAGCAATCGGAAAGACTCTGGAACGGTTTTAGGTTTGCAAACTGGTTTTCCGGTCATAATTGCACTAAGTGCTTTGTAGCGAGCCTGAATATGATCTGATTTAGTTGTAAGCATTTCCTGCAAGGTGTAGGACACCCCAAACCCCTCCGAAGCCCAGACTTCCATTTCTCCAATTCGTTGTCCCCCCCGTCTCGATTTCCCCTTGAGAGGTTGCTGTGTAACGAGCGCGTAGGGACCACTAGATCGTGCGTGAATCTTATCATCAACCTGATGAATAAGTTTCATTATATAAGCTTTCCCAGTTGTAATAGATTGTCCAAAGGGATCACCCGTTCGTCCATCGATCAATCGACTCTTTCCAGGGTGGCTGGGTTCGAATAGCCACGGATTATTGGTCCGCGCACCCGCTTCGTGAGGTTCGGCAAATACTAGTTTTCTGGAAGCTTCCCGTTCATATCTTTCATCAAAGGGTACTACACGGTAATGAGTTTCTGAAAACTCCCCGGCTAACCCAAGCAAGCATTCGAAAATCTGTCCCACATTCATTCGTGAAGGTACTCCCAAGGGACTTAGTATCATATCAACCGGCGTACCATTTTGCAAATAGGGCATATCTTGCCTGGGTACTATCTTTGATACAATACCTTTATTTCCATGCCTACCGGCTATCTTGTCACCCACTTGTATCTTACGTCTTTGCAATATATATATATGAATTACTTCCAAATCATTTGTAGCATCATCTTCGGGGTATACCCACCTCACATCAGTGACTCGACCTCTCCCACCAATAGGTACTCTTAGACAACTTTCTCTTGCATTAACCAGTTGTATACCAAAAATAGCTTGTAATGATCTTCCTTCTGGAACACGTGATGAGCTTGCCCCCTCCTGAGGCGTCAGTTTACCTACCAAAACGTCTCCGGCCTCCACCCAAGATCCTGATTCTACGAGCCCATCGTCGTCGAGGTGTCGAAGTAAATAACCATCCAATTGAGATATTTGCTTGGTAACCCGCTCAGGTCCTTGATTTGTTGCACAAATTTCAACCTCATGTTTTTCGATGTGAAGAGATGTGAAAATATCTTCATAGATAAGGCGTTCACTAATCAAGACCGCATCTTCGAAGTTGTATCCTTCCCACGGCATGTAGGCTACTAATATATTTTTACCCAGAGCTAGTTCCCCCCTGACAGTCGCTGCTCCATCCGCTACGATTTCTCCGCCTCTCAGGAGTTCTCCCAGCGAAACCGCGGGTTTTTGGTGCATGCAGGTGTTATTATTGGAACGCTCAAATATTTTTAATTCCTCAATTGTAGTAGGTTGAGCCAATTTGTTCTTTTTCGCTTCGTGGATAAGAGATAGCTCAATTCTATTACCATCAATATAGCAAACTTTACCATCCTGTTCGGATATAGCTACACTTCCCGAATCCAAAGCTACTTGACTTTCCAACCCAGTTCCTACAATGCATCTTTCGGGCTTAATTAATGGAACAGCTTGACGTTGCGTGGTAGAACCCATCAAAGCACGGTTTGCATCATTATGTTCAATGAATGGAATGAGAGAAGCTCCGATGGAAAAATGATGGAGAGGATGAATACTTCGAAAATCAACTTGTTCCCAGAGAACGCTGAGAAACTCTTGTTGATATCGCACTGGTATAATTTCCTTCTCCGAACCTCTCCATTCGGATAATAGTAAATTCTCACTTGCTACTCGGTAATAATCATCTTCTGCGGGTGATAAATTGACTAACTGCTCCTCCCCAGACGAATCTGACATTTCGAGGTAAGGGCTCCCCAAAGATCCCGAAGTGTTAACTCCTGCCTGAATAGCTAATGAGGAAATCAGGCCAGCATTCATACCTTCCGATGTTTCGATTGGGCAGATGCGACCATAATGACTGAAATGAATATCTCTAGCTTGAAAACTAGCGGTTCGACGTGTTAACCCGCCGGGACCTACAGAGCTTAATCTTCGTTTATGAACCATTTCAGATAATGGATTTGTTTGGTCCAAAAATTGCGAAAGGGGGTGTGAACCAAAAAACTCCTTGAAAGCTGCTATTACTGGCACGGGTGTCACCAACCCCCGGGGAGTGATTGCGCGTTTGCGCCTAACGGCTCTAGATAAATTTTATCGAATCAAATTCTCCAAACGGTTTGGAGCTAATTTCAATTGTTCCTGAAGCAAATCTGCAACGGATCGAACACGTCGATTTTTCAAATGATCTATATCGTCGAGTTTGCCCTCTCCGTAACTTATTTCTACTGAGTGATCTGCAGCTGCTAATATGTCTTGGGGTAGCAAAAAAGACTCCGTTTCGGGTACATCAAGAGTTAGCTTGATGTTTAGGTTTCGTCTACCAATTCGTCCTAATTCGCATCTATGTTGGAAAAACCTCTTCTATAATTCCCTAAATATGGATTCCGAAAAGAATACATCTGCGTCTGTAGCAGAGTATAGGTGTTTGTACAGCTCTGCTATGGCATCCTCTGGAGATTCAATACTTTCTTTTTGCCTTTTGAACATATTTGAAAAAATCCTTGGGTAACGGGAGTTTTGTAGAATATCTCTTTTGCATAACCCCATAGCTACTAGTAGAATAAAAATAGATATTTTTTTTTTCTTGCTTATACGAACCCATATTCTATTCCTCCCGTCTATCTCTAGCTTAAATCTCCCTCCCTGATCTGAAATTGCGGTGCTGGTATACGCGAGAATCCCTCTCTGATCCGACTCCCGATTGTAGTAAATACCAGGACTCCTCAATATTTGACTGACTAAAACTCTAGCGATCCCATTAATAATAAATGTTCCTCCGGAATTCATCCAAGGAATAGATCCGAGTCGTACATCTTCCTCTTGCACTATTTGGTCTTCCTTACAAATCAATTAAGCTGGTACATATGGGTCAGCGGAATACGTAATACATTGATACGCGGCATCTCTCTCTTCGAGAGAAGGTTCTGTCAATTGGTACTGATTTCCAATAGATCAGAATTCTACTTCCTTATCTGTATCTTCAATTTTTGGGAAATTTTCAAGTTCCTTAAGCAATTTTTGATGAACGAAACGACTAAAACCTTTAAATTGAATTTGTGCAAGTTCTGGCAGTACGGGCATACCTCCACTTCCTCCTAACGAAGTGATACATCTAGACCTACCTCTGAATTAAATTTCACAGACCAGTCTGATCGTTCTAATAATATAATTTGCAAATTCCCCCTTCCTTTGACAAAGATTTATATATACATATAGATATAAAGGTGGAGGAATATCTAATCTAGATAGATCTAAATATATGAGTGGGTGTGAGTAAATAGATATGAGTAGACTTTTTTTTTTCACTGAATTATCTTTCTTTATTCCTCCTCTAACAAATTCGTTAAAGCAGGTAGAAAGCTGCAGGAAATCTTATTCACATATTTTGATATTTCAAAAAGAATTTAGAGGATTTATGCACCGAAAAAAAAAAAATCTTTTTGACGATCCACGAGATGGGAACCTAAGCAAAATCCAGATTTTACAAACTTAAAATCACTTCTGTGATAAATTTTTTGCCGGGAAAACTTAGTAGTATCCGGGGCGAAACAGCGATTGACGCGTAGACGTGGAATCTAGAAAAGAAGTCCTTTGTAATTATATCACATCAGCAATTTTAATTGTCAAGAAAATCTAGTGGAAGGAAAAGTAGGATGTCTTCCCACTGATTTTGCCAACACCAATCCGTGACGTCTCCAACTCTGGGCAACATGAATAGAGGTACTTGTCAAATAAAAAATTCTATCTGTAGATAGGTAGATAGATATAGATAGATTGTAAAAAGATTGCCTTAGGGTTAGGATAATTTATTGCCAACGCCTCTGAAAAATAGATCAGATTGAAGACCTCCTACAACCTGAAGATTTTCTAACCGATTTCTTTTCTTTTATTCCCTAGCAAAGTCAAAAAAAAAAAAAAAAAAAAAAGATTTTTTCCCCCTCATACAGGAGTTTTAACAAAAATTAGATTATGAATCATTGACTCTGGGACAATTACTACGTACACTCCAACTGAGCTAATTGCTACTCGGGGTTGTAGTTCAATTGGTTAGAGCACCGCCCTGTCAAGGCGGAAGCTGCGGGTTCGAGACCCGTCAATCCCGATACGGGAAATTGCAACGAAACAAATCGGAGTTCTATTACCCATCTTACATAGATGCTAAAAGATACCACTTATAAAGAATATGCCCAGATTTAGATTTTCCTATTTTACTTCTTGGGTCGAGCTGGATTCGAACCAGCGTAGGCACCGCCAGCGGATTTACAGTCCGTCCCCATTAACCGCTCGGGCATCGACCCGTAGGAAAGGAATTTTGGTTCTATTCTATTACATGAATTGTTGCTCGATTAATCAATTTCATTTAAAAGCTTCCATTCGATTCTTTTCAGTTGTCCCGAAATTTACCGGGAGGGGTAACAATAGACTTGTTATGTGCGCAAAGAAGTTATTGAAACTCGAATACCCCCAGGGGAATTCGAATCCCCGTCGCCTCTGTGAAAGAGAGGTGTCCTGGGCCTCTAGACGATGGGGGCCAGATTATCTGCTAGAAGCTTAGGTTATTTCCCTCGAGTTGTCAATATGGAGGGATTAAGGATGCCATAGAAATAGTTTTTATTAACGACATTAAACTAATAAGGAAAATAATTTATCAACATATCACTTTCCCCTGTAGCAGCTGACCGATTAGCTAGAAGCGGAAGCGGCGGATCTAAACTGCTTGTAGAAGTTAGAGATAGGTATTCCCGGTATCTATTTGTATTGCATACCTAATCGTGTGATATACTACATAATCGATATTAGAAATTTGGTTTCAACGCCTTATTATTAACTAATAATATTTGATTCGGTCAACCCGACTAACTAAAAATCGAAGGTTCATAACGGAATCCGAGAGTTCCTCTCGATAGGACCGCTCAATTTATTTCCCAATTAATGATTTGAACTACTAATACGGAAGTAAACATTCTTGCGTTTGTAGCCACTGCACTTTTCATTCTAATTCCGACAGCTTTTCTACTCATTCTTTACATTCAGACGGCCGCCCAAAATAATGGGTAGTTATCAATTACTCTGATTGGTAACTTAGTAGATTTCTTGGTAAGTTAGTAAAGTTAATAGTATAGTAATTTATGGGGGTAGCTGGGGGGGGGAGATGAAAAAATATTAATTTTTTTTTTGTTTTCACAAAGCAAATGCGGTGAAACAAGATTTGGTATTCCGGGGTAAATCGCGGACCTATATGGCTGCTACTATACTACCACATCACCAAATTGTTACTGCCCAACGATGTTTCCTGGTTAAGTTTACTCCTGCTAATCGTAATGATTGCTCCCCCCTCCCCGCTTCTTTAGAATTTTTCTGCCTATGTTGTTTGCCCGTAATTCCAGATTGAATTGCTAGAAATTGATAGAGTTATCGATCTATCAAATTCTAGCAATTCTACCAAATCCCCCGGAAATGAGATCCACTCACTGAGCAGCCATGGGTTGAAAACTCAATCTGTTCTACTTACATTTCTATTCTAAAAGAAAGAGATAGTCACTAAAACGGTATCAAGCGAAACATTCGTAACTATAAGCTTAGCTGCATATCAACTGAAAATACAAGAAAAAAAAAAACTAATTTTTTGCCTCGGGTGCAGTCATAAACCCAGAGAAATATCTACAACTTGAACCACCAGTGGAGTAAAATACCGATTACCCCATTATACCAATTTATGAAGTAAAGGGTTAAAATAATGATCTTGGGTTTGTTAAAACCCCTCATAGAATTTCTTCTCCCCGGAATCAAATAATATAGATATATCTATTTACTTTTTTTGTTCAATTTCCAGATTTTGATACGAGAAGAAATCTTATAGGCAAAAAAAAAAAAAAAAAATCTATGCAGTGTAATTTAATTCCTAAATTAATCCTAAATTAACTAGATAAAGGATCCGTTTAACGAAGGATCAATTAGCTACTCGACACAAGTCACAACCCACTTCTTCCCCGAACTACAAGCGAGAGGGAAAACGTAGAAATTGCCGTCAAGGCAGCCCAAGCTATAGTGACTGAATCCGTAATTATAATTCCTATCTTTTCACTCCCCAAATTTTACCGATAACTAACTAGCCTCGAGCTCAGATGCATATTAAATCTTTGGAAGCGTCAAAGTACGTAATAAGAATCAGATATCTTCTTCTGCAGGATACCCCCCTAGTAGCGAGAAACAACGAGTATGTATAAATCCAAGTCGTCTTTTCCAATGTTACTGGGTAGTTTTTATAATTTTGTAGGATTTGTCAATTCCTACTTGCTACTGACTAAGTAGTAGTATACTTATTCGGGATTGTCGATGCGTGATTTGTCGAGATACGTGGAATGTGTTAGGCTATAACAAGCTATAGAGCAACTCAACCTGTATCCGATTTCGGCGCACCAAGCAATCCCCGGAAAACCCTACCTAGATGGGTGAGTAAAATTAGATGAATTTAATCTTCCAAATTGTTATTTTCCATTTCTTCTTCCAGGCGATACCCAGATTCGAACTGGGGAATTGAGGATTTGCAGTCCTACGTCTTACCGCTTGACTATATCGCCCCGTTTCAAAGATTCTATTCTAATGCCGACTTGAAAAGACCATCGAGGACGTTCAGCCGGTCAGACGAAATGTCTCACCAGTGAGTATAGTGCTGAGATTAGAAACTGACAAGTAGTTTCCCCTATGCTCCCGATGAAAATTTCTAGTTTCATATGCATCCACTTCGAAAATGACAACCTGCAACCTAGTTATTCGCCCCGAAATTTCGAACGAAATTGTGAATTGCAAAAACTTGAAATTTCTATTCTATAGGTAAGAGTTTTGTATGTTTCTTCATTTGGGGTCAAACCTCTTTATTGTCCCCAAAGTAGGCGGATAGCGGGAATCGAACCCGCGTCACCTCCTTGGCAAGGAGAAATTTTACCACTCAACTATATCCGCGCAATCCATCATTTTATTTTACGCACCAAATTGCATCTTTTGCCAATGAGATCCTTAATACACACTTCTTTTAATATAAGAAAAGATTAAATTTACCTACATAACTTCATTTCTTTTCTTACGAAATCAACTTAAACTGAGTTATGTATTGCAAATTGCAAATCCTTCTTTCTGGCGGTGGAAAATCTATTTATCTCGTCTCACATTTGAATTCCCCACCCGTAACGGTAAGTTACGAGGGGAAGAACCAAAACAGACTTTTAGGAGATGAAGGAATTGGGTATACCTACCAAAAAAACTAATCCAATCCATAATGAGGCCCCTGAAAAAACAATATTTTTGTTGTCAGACCATCCTCCGGGAGACGCAAACGCCACAGGCACACCAACAACTAGTAAAAATGAGGTAGCAATTAATGCAAATAAAGCAAATTGAAAAGCAGTAGTCATAATTCCGATTCCTTTCGCATGAGGAATTGATTTTCTGTACCACTTAATCCGCATCCGACGGAGCTGCTGCGAAGTTTTCATTTGTAGGGAACAAACGTCTATTTCTAAGACTAATTTATCAAATCCCTACGACACCTCTCAACTAGAAAAGTTAGCTCAACCCCGCCCGCTATTGAAGATGTTTATCTCATGTAGCGATATTTTCACCCCGTATCTGTTGTATCGTAGCAAGGGTAGAAAAAAAATCTCTCTCTATACAAATAGATCTTAGAATCAAAAACTTTTGCGGTTCATTCGCAACTCGATTGTCTTCCCCAATCATCTGGTAGACTTGGGTTACACTTTTTATCCTCCGAATCTCAAAGGAAGAATTCGCCTATTTGGGAGAGATGGTCGAGCGGTTTAAGGCTCCAGTCTTGAAAACTGGCATGGCACCTCGATGCCATCGAGGGTTCGAATCCCTCTCTCTCCTAACATTTGGATCAGCCATAAAGGAGGCAAGAGTGATAGCTGAGATCTACTCCGATCCGAAGAGGTTCTCCTCCAATACGTTGCAAAAAACCATTATTTGTGTGTGTATAACATATGACTAGATGATGAGTTGGAATCTACCTATCCAGTTGGATAGATAGATCTTAAATAAATGTGATGAATTAAAAGAAGAGGAGGCAAATTTATTAAGTCCTCACTTGTTAGCGCGTGGGAAATTATTTACCTATTTTACTTTTCTGCCATCACCCTTTCATCATCTAAACAAATTCTTCGGATTTTAATTAAGGGGTGTCATAGAAAGAACGGGTTCGGTATCGCGGTCAATTCCTTTTTCAAAGCCGGCTGCGGCTGCACGAGCCCTACCTGCGTGCCATAGATGGCCCACAAAGAAAAAGAATCCCAAAACAAAGTGAGAAGTTGCTAACCAACTTCGGGGAGATACATAGTTTACAGCATTAATCTCGGTAGCTACCCCGCCTACAGAGTTTAAGGAGCCTAAGGGTGCATGAGTCATATATTCCGCAGATCGTCGCTCCTGCCATGGCTGTATATCCCTTTTCAACTTACCAAGATCTAAACCATTTGGACCTCTTAGAGGTTCTAACCAAGGAGCACGAAGATCCCAGAAGCGCATTGTTTCGCCCCCAAAAATAATTTCTCCGGTGGGGGAACGCATTAGGTATTTTCCTAACCCAGTAGGTCCCTGGGCAGAACCTATGTTGGCGCCGAGACGTTGGTCTCTAACGAGGAAGGTAAAAGCTTGAGCTTGAGAAGCTTCTGGACCGGTGGGACCATAAAATTCACTAGGATATGCTGTGTTGTTGAACCAGACGAAACAGCAGGCAGTGAAGCCAAATATGGCTAGAGCTCCCAAGCTGTAGGATAAATAAGCCTCCCCGGACCACACAAAAGCTCGACGAGCCCAGGCAAACGGTTTTGTTAATATGTGCCAAATCCCGCCGAAAATACAGATGGATCCGAGCCACACATGTCCCCCGATAATATCTTCTAGATTATCTACACTCGCAATCCATCCCTCTCCGCCAAACGGAGACTTTAGTAGGTAACCAAAGATAATATTGGGGTTTAGAGTAAGATTCGTAATTTCTCTTACATCTCCGCCACCGGGTGCCCATGTATCATACAACCCTCCGAAATAGAGTGCTTTGAAAACCAGTAGGAAAGCGCCGAAACCTAGTAATATTAGATGAATACCGAGAATTGTAGTCATCTTATTTTTATCCTTCCAAGTGTAACCAAAGAAAGGAAAAGATTCTTCCAGAGTTTCGGGACCAATCAAAGCATGATATATGCCTCCAAAACCCAAAACTGCGGAAGAAATCAAATGTAGCACTCCGGAAACAAAGTAAGGGAAGGTATCGGCCACTTCCCCGCCAGGACCTACCCCCCAACCCAGGGTTGCCAAGTGGGGAAGTAGAATTAATCCCTGCTCATACATAGGCTTCTCTGATACGAAGTGAGCTACTTCAAATAAATTCATAGCTCCAGCCCAAAATACAATCAGACCAGCATGAGCTACGTGGGCACCAAGCAATTTACCAGACAAATTAATCAACCGGGCGTTCCCCGCCCACCAAGCAAAACCCGTGGTTTCCTGATCGCGACCACCCAGCGAGAGAGTTCCATTAAAGAGCGTTTCCACGGGGTAAAACCTCCTCGGGGAATACAAGATTTTCGTGAGGCTGATCCTGAGCTGCCATCCAGGCACGGATCCCTTCGTTTAGTAAGATATTCTTTGTGTAGAAAGTCTCGAACTCGGGATCTTCTGCTGCACGAATTTCTTGGGAGACAAAGTCATACGCGCGCAAATTTAAGGCGAGACCAACTACTCCGATAGCACTCATCCATAAACCCGTCACTGGCACAAATAACATGAAAAAATGTAACCAGCGTTTGTTGGAAAAAGCGACACCAAATATTTGGGACCAGAAGCGATTTGCAGTTACCATCGAATAAGTCTCTTCAGACTGAGTTGGATTGAACGCCCGAAATGTGTTTGCACCGTCGCCGTCTTCAAAGAGAGTATTTTCAACTGTAGCACCATGAATGGCACATAGGAGAGCAGCGCCCAGAACTCCTGCAACCCCCATCATATGAAATGGATTCAGAGTCCAATTATGAAAACCTTGAAAAAACAAAATGAATCGGAAGATAGCCGCTACACCGAAACTAGGTGCGAAGAACCAACCGGATTGTCCTAAAGGGTAAATCAAAAATACGGAGACAAAAACCGCAATCGGACCAGAGAAAGCTACTGCGTTGTAGGGGCGTAATTGTACGGACCTAGCCAGTTCAAATTGGCGTAACATAAAACCTATTAAGGCGAAAGAACCATGAAGGGCGACAAAAGTCCATAAACCCCCCAATTGGCACCAACGAGTGAAGTCCCCCTGTGCTTCAGGACCCCACAAAAGAAGCAAAGAGTGGGCCAAACTATTAGCAGGGGTAGATACCGCGGCAGTCAAGAAATTGCATCCCTCCAAGTAAGAACTTGCTAATCCGTGAGTATACCACGAAGTCACAAAGGTCGTACCCGTGAACCCCCCCAGGGCGAAGTAAGCGGTGGGAAATAGTAGTAAGCCGGACCAACCCACAAATACAAAACGATCTCTCCTGAGCCAGTCATCCATACTGTCGAATAAGTCTTTCGGTTCTTTGGAAGATTTTCCAATGGCAATTGTCATATCTGTTCCCACTAAGCTACCCAAACCACTTTTAGGTCCCTCATTCCTATTTCTATATTCCAGGAGTTGGTATAGTTCTCTTGAATATGAGATTACCAGATTGTTGATAAGTCATTTTATCAGAATTTGTCGTGCGAGATCAAAAATCGTAATATTTTCACAAGGCCTTCTTGCCCTTTTCCATTTTTTTTTCACTTTTCTTTCAATTTATTCTATTCATCATTTTTGCCCAATTCTTTCTCCTCCCTGCTTGTCGTTCCAATATATCATCCCTTCTTGTCTCTGGGAGATCCCTTCTGCCACGTCAGATATTTAGTAGGTAAGCCCCCCTTTTCTTCCAGGACTTCGCTAACCATTTTAACACAACAACGAACCTGATCCAACGGAAAGTCGAGTTGTTTCCGAGAATCCGGGGTAGGTAAATACGAAATTTTGTAGTATAGTATAAGGAGTTTACACATGTTATGCATAGGAATACGCGGAACTTATGCTTTTTATTGCATCTATCTCTACTTCGAGGATATTTAGGGACTTATTCTACCAATGCCTAGGAAACCTTAAAAAAATATTTTGTCTCGACTAACAAAAATAGGTAGCAACCAGAGGGTGTGTCGGAAATTTATGCATCGAACAGGATAATTATGTCTCCATCTAGACTCCTAGCAGTGTAAACGGTTTCCAATTGTTTGAAAGATGTGGAAAAGGGAGAGTACCAGAGACTTGTAAGAATCTTTTCAGTAATTGAAATTTGTTTTGTAATACAGTGAATAGGGAAAAACTATTTCCCAAATTACAATTCTTCTTTTGTATCTTCTTTCGCAACTGCAGATGTAAAGATATATATCTATAAAACAATAAATAGATAAATCTATTTATTGTTTGTCTTTTCGTCAGATTTGCATTTAATTCCCGAGGTAAGAATAACCAAAATGTCTCTGGTACAAAAAAGTATATCCAACTGATTTACCGATACCGCGGGAGACAATACAATATTCTTTTTGCATGATGACTTAGTTACATTAAGATCCCCCCCCCCCACGAACAGGGTTCGTGTTGACTCCAGTATCTTTTTTTCCTAGCCAATGGTACTGGATATCTAAATTTTGGATAACTACTCTCTCTATTAGCATCTTACATGACTATTTTAGCCCTTTGTCGGATTTGAACCGACGGCTTACGCCTTACCATGGCGTTACTCTACCGCTGAGTTAAAGGGGCCTATGTACTGTGAATAAATATAGACTGGCGATAAAAATGGGGTAGAATCCCAATTTTTATTTCCTCGATTGAACTAATTAAGCTGCATCCATGGGGAAGTCAGTAGAACGGAAAGGAAAAACTGATTCTCTTTAATCCCCGGTAGGAACTTCCGGTAAATTGGAAAAAGAATTGACAATTGACTTTGCGGAGACGGGATTTGAACCCGTGACCTCGAGGTTATGAGCCTCGCGAGCTACCAAGCTGCTCCACCCCGCGTAGTTAATGCCTCTAACGTAAGTATTATACATCTCTTAAAGAATTACATTGGACATAAATAATGCATAAACAAAAATGATGAAGATGAGTAAATTGCAGTATTTTATCTATCCATCCTATCTTATCTATTTATCTATCGATAAATAGATAAGATTTCAATTCTCTAAACAAGCGGTAGATAAGGCGGGGGGGTAAGTAGTTTTTCTACCAACTCGATTTCAACACTCCAGGCAAGACACAGGTGTGTGCCATCTCGCGGGGTACGTGTCTGGAAAAACCAAAATCTCGATAATTGGATCTGGGTCGTCCGGTTAGGGAGCACCGGTTACGGAGACGAACGCGTGCACTGTTGCGTGGTAGAGATTGCAATTTTTCGGAAATAATTAGTTTATCCTGGATCCGCAAACTATTCTTAATCTCTCGTCTCAAAAATTGGCGAAGAAGATTATATTTTTTCACCAATTTTTTCTTACTATTCTCCTTTTCAATAAGACTTTTTTTTGCCATAATTGGTAGGTAGGTGAGCAGAGTTGTATTATTACTACGAAACAAGTAGGCAGTCGGTGTGCCGAGTAGAAAGGATAGTGAGGGTAAATCTGACGCGGGAACAAGCAATTTTGTAGTTGAACAAAGATGAAGACTAGCCAAATTTACCTGATGTAGATGCTATCAAGAAAGCTGCGTAGGTAAATATATAACCCACGGAGAAGTGCGCTAATCCAACCAGTCGCGCTTGAACGATAGAAAGGGCAACCGGTTTATCTTTCCACCGTATCATATTTGCAAGAGGCGTTCTTTCATGAGCCCAAGCTAAAGTTTCGATGAGTTCTTGCCAGTAACCGCGCCACGAAATCAAAAACATAAACCGGTAGCCCACACGAGATGCCCAAACAAAAACATCCATGCCCACACAGATAAGCTGTTCATACCAAAGGGGTTATAGCCATTAATAAGCTGCGAGGAATTTAGCCATAAATAATCTCTTAGCCATCCCATTAGATACGTAGAAGATTCGTTGAATTGAGCAGCATTGCCCTGCCATAAAGTGATGTGTTTCCAGTGCCAATAGAAGGTAACCCATCCAATTGTGTTCAGCATCCAAAAGACAGCTAAGTAGAAAGCATCCCAGGCAGAAATGTCGCAAGTTCCCCCTCGGCGGGGCCATCGCAAGGAAAACTATAACCAAATTCTTTCTTATCCGGCATCAACTTGGACCCGCGTGCATCTAAAGCACCTTTCACCAAAATTAGTGTAGTGGTGTGTAAACCTAAAGCAATGGCGTGGTGAACGAGAAAATCCCGGGACCAATCGTTAAAAATAACGAATTATTGCTACTGTTAACAGCGTCTAACCAGCCAGGTAACCACAAGCCCCGACCAGCATTACTTGCCGGACTATCTACTGAAGATAGAAGCACGTCAAAACCGTATGAAACTTTACCATGAGCAGATTGAATCCACTGAGCAAATACGGGTTCAATAAGAATCTGTTTTTCCGGAGTCCCGAAGGCTAGCATTACATCGTTATGAACATAAAGACCTAACGTATGAAAACCCAGAAATAAACTAGCCCAACTTAGGTGAGATATAATTGCTTCTTTGTGCTCTAACATTCTTGCCAACACATTATCTCTATTCTGCTCGGGATCATAATCTCTAAGAAAGAAGATGGCTCCATGTGCAAAAGCTCCTGCCATGATAAACCCGGCAATGTATTGGTGGTGAGTATATAGTGCTGCTTGGGTCGTATAATCCTGCGCTAGAAAAGCATAGGCGGGTAAGGAATACATATGTTGTGCAACAAGGGAGGTGATGACTCCCAAAGCAGCTAAAGCAAGTCCTAATTGGAAGTGGAGAGAATTATTCACCGTATCATAAAGTCCCCGGTGTCCACGTCCCAGCTTACCTCCCGGGGGAATGTGAGCATCCAAAATTTCTTTCATGCTGTGTCCAATACCAAAGTTAGTTCTGTACATATGGCCGGCAATTATAAACACGACGGCTATTGCTAGGTGGTGATGAGCCATATCAGTTAGCCACAAACTTTGAGTTTGTGGATGGAATCCCCCCAGAAAAGTTGGAATAGCTGTTCCTGCTCCTTGGTTGCTATTGAACAAATGGGTGTTAGAGTCAGGATTTTGCGAGTAAACGCTCCATTGACCCGAAAAAAAAGGTCCCAACCCCTGGGGATGCGGGGCAGTAGTCAATAAATCGTTCCATCTGACATGCCCGCCCCTTGCTTCGGGAATAGCTACATGAATCAAGTGGCCTGTCCAAGCTAGGGAACTCACTCCAAATAATCCTGATAGGTGATGATTAAGACGAGATTCAGCATTTTTGAACCAGGAGATGCTTGGTTTCCATTTGGGTTGGAGGTGTAACCAGCTAGCTAGTAGGAACAAAGCAGCAACAGCTAGCAGAAAAATGGCTCCGGTGTAGAGATCTTCGTTATTGCGTAAACCAATAGTGTACCACCACTGATATACGCCGGAATAGGCAATATTGACCGGGCCCGCGGACCCCCCCCGGGTATAGGCTTCGACCGCCGGTTGACCAAAATGAGGATCCCAAATGGCATGGGCAATCGGCCTGACATGTAATGGGTCCTGTACCCATGTTTCAAAGTTGCCCTGCCAAGCTACGTGGAACAAATTCCCAGAGGTCTGTCATAGAACCCTTGGATATCTGACCAAAGTTCTGATGCAAAAGTTTTGATAGTAGCCGCATCTTCAAGTAAACCTGTGCTGATTAAAGCTCTTTGTAATTGCCGAGAACAATGTCGACATTCTTCATCGTGAAAGAAGAGCCATTCTGAAACTTCAATTGAAATCTCAACACCTAAGATCTCACATGTCTGCCCATTTGCCTACTGCCGAACATGATCTTTAGTGGTCACATAGAAGGTAAACCACTCTTGTTTGGAGACACATGAAGTGATGCCCCTGAGTCTATAATCCAGTCACTCAGTGCATTTCCATCAGATGCTGTAATAAGAAGAGCTGAGTCCATTGTATTCTTCAAGAAGTAGATGTCTCTGACACTAGACTGTCATCCTCTGCAACAGTGTTTGTCACATTTATTTCTTGAATCTTCACTGAGGACTTGTTCTTCTCACTATGGTCTTCAGCTTTCTCTTTGCCTTTTTCTGCTTTCCATTCTCTATAGCCTCTTTTCATGTGACCCTTCTTGCCACAATGGTAGCATTCTATGTCACTCTTGCCTTTAGCACTGCGGGACTTGCTACGAGACTGATTGCTCTTTCCACCTTAGTACTTTTCTTGGTCCTTCCCTGACAACTAAGGCTGTTCCTTTGCCTTTGTCCATTGTCTTTCTATTGGTTTCTTCAGTAAGCAGACTTCCTTCTACACCTGCTATGTTCAAACCATCTGGAGGTGCATAATTACTCAAAGCTGTGCGAAAAGTGTCCCAACTTTCCGGCAATGTGATCAACAGGAACATAGCTCTAACAGGTTCATCAAACTTGACACCTTGAGCTGACAACTGACTATAGATTGTGTTGAATTCATTCAGATGATTGGACATAGGTGTCCCTTCTTTCATCTTCAAGTCAACAAGCTTCTTAAGCCAATATACCTGTGAAGCTGCACTCTGCTTCTCATAAAGATCACTCAGATTTAACCATGCTTGATAAGCCGACCTCGTCTGCTACATTGAAGTAAACGTTTTCTGCCAAAGTCAGCATAATGGTAGAAAGTGCCAATTCATCCATTTCGCTCCATTCATCTTCGTCCATATCTTCTGGTTTTATCCCCTTGAGATTTATAGGTTTTATCTGCTTCTTTTGTACCAACACGTGCCAAATCTTCTTCTTCCACAATGGGAAATTGGTTCCATCCAGCTTCTTGATATTGTAAAGAGCAGTGTCCTGTGATCTAGCCATAGCTACGCTTCACAGTGGTTTACTTTCCTGGGAAAAATTCGGCAGAGTTTCCCTGTAAACTGACCTTTGAACCAATATCAACCTGTCAAATGAACCAAGAAAGCTTCAGATTCTGCATAAATTTCGGCAGAGTCTCCTTTGTAAAATGGCTCTGGTATACTCAAAAACAGACCAAAAAACAGCTCAAAAAACACTGTCTCTCTGACACTGTAAGCTGCGGGTAAACTGTCCTGCAACTGTACTGTCTCTCACTGTCCTGTCACTGTCCTATAAGCATAGACTGCGACAATGCCTCAACGGCAGTAAAGCAAAGATGCAATCCCAACTGTCTAACTCATAGTCAATACATCCTAGCTGCCTATCTAAGGGTGCTCGAGGGATCGCTCCAAGACCTGTATCACCGAAAGGATCTCAACATTCGAGAATCCCCCAGCTCAATAAAACCTCACTCGACCCTCAACAAAGGCTGCAGTAAATCTGACAGTACATAGACATCCCACAAGTCATACATCACAAATTTCCCACTATATGCTGTAACCGCTGCGGCGGTTGTTTGCTACGTGACTCACAGCCAGCAAACCCTCAACAAACATACATCATCTCTGACAATACATCCCATGTGGAAGTACCTGCAATGTCAAGATGAAATCTGGAATATCAAGCAGCAAACACAAGCTACCTGATGAACTAGTGGATGTTGCCTACAGTCTGTGTGTAGATGCGCCCGTGTCGTATGTGACACGCCTCCAAGAACTGTGAGCCGTCCTTCGATGTGTAGACAGCCAAAAATCAACACTCTGAGAGTGTCGATATCCTCAGCACTTGCAGTCGTAGGCCGAAAACCCCAAATTTGCAGAGTCGGATCTACACCCGCCGAGACCACGTAGTCGAAAATGGCCTGCGCAGACCTTTGTCGAAGCCGAATGGTGGCCGAGATGACCTCAGAATGAAATTCTGCCAACACCGAGCCCTTTGGGCCCACCCACGAGATTTGGGGCCGTGTCTTTGCCTGTCGAATTTCACTCCAATCTCATCTGGTGACTCTAGCCTCCTGCAGTGCTATCCCGAGCCTCGATCTGAGCTCTGATACCAGTTGAAGGAGTACGAGTGGAAGTGCGACGCGAGAGAGAGTGAGAGAAGAAGAGCACGACGATATGGTGAACTCGCTCTACTGTAATATGTAGAGCATATTGAGTTCTTATTAGGTTTTTACAAAAGAATATGTGTACATACCTGGCGGCCCGCCCACTTACCTGGGCAACCACATTGGCTTTTTATACCCCAACAAGCCATTCGTAGGCTTGGGTGAGTGCTCATGGTGAGGTCTTAGTTCCCACACAGATTAGCCCTCTCTCATTATAGATCAGCCCATGGAAACCCCTCAGATCAGCCCTTGTGTTGGGCATCAAATCCCCACTACCAGCACCTACTACACCTACACCTACCCACATCAGCAGATGCGCCTTGCTTGGGCACATCCTAGGTGCTCATTCCCCACATAGGAGGCAGCCTATGTGCTTTTACCGCACATGTCAAAGGCTGGGAACTTGCCAAACCCCATGTGCAAGCCACGAATGGCTGCAAGCACACAACTAGACGATCCTAGCAAGCTCAAAGGGGCAATGGTGTGTCACTCACCACTCAATGCTTTCCGTCGTGAAGGATCCTGTGCCACGAAGAAGAGGGAGATGCCGTCACCGCGCTCAAACGCCTTGCCGCTGCAATGCTCTCTCTCTCTCTCTCTCTCTCTCTCTCTCTCTCTCTCTCTCTCTCTCAAGCATACACACTCACACATACACAAGCGAGCACACGATGGAGGAGAAGATAGAGGTAGAGCAAGAGAATTTCTTAGCATGCACCTCCAAGAATGAGGATTTTAGGTCAAAATGGACCTTTTATAAGAATCTGACCCATTCGCACATGGACGCCCATAGTGGCCGATCGTTGCAAAAATACTATAAAAATAAGATAAGTGGTGCGCCTCTCATCGGCAATCACCTACACACCTATAGGACCGACAAGCCCAGTCCATGACTCAAATAAGGAGATAAGGTGTCCATCAAAGGTGATGGGTGTCCGTAAGTGGTTAACATGTTCCCCTTTCTGATCAATGTAGATTGTGTCCTTGGACCTGGTGAAGTGAAGTCCGTTCGTTGAGGTGAAGGAGCATTTGAGTTCGTAGTCTTTAGCTTTCTCCAAACACTACAAAATCAACCAAAAAAGGCACAATAATTGGATTCGCATAGAACATATATAATTAAAAAGCATATGCAATGAATAGGCACACAGATTGATTGGTTACAGAATATTAAAAATTTCTCAATAGTAAACATTAAACTATTATATAATCAAACACATAAGCACTTGCAAAGGTCAAAAAATAAACCAATGTGGGGTTGCTAATTTAACACTCGAGAGGCACTAGAGGTCAACTAATAATACCATGGGAAAGCTTCTCAAATCTCTCTGGTCAATTAAGCTGTTTAATCACAAGAGCAAAGTATTTCATGTCCGAGGGTTGACTAGAGGTTATACATAGAAGACATTGTAGTTAAGCTACGATAAAAGGAATTTCATATGAAATCATCACCTGAATTATTCCTTTTCTTTGACCCCCAAAAGTTTTTTCACATTGATTCAATTTTTGATGTGTGTGCTTATTTTGTATGCCTTGGGCTTTTTGCTTTTCAAGGAAAAGCGCCTCTAGGGCTCTAGTACCATAGGCAATACATGTGAGTGAAGTACCAAATTAAGATTTTACATTCTTGGTACTTTTGTTTTTTTGTTTGTTTTTTTACTGCATTTCAATTTTGTAACTTTGGGGGGTCATATTGACACTGTTACCCTCCCCAGGCTCATCACACATTAAACTCTCTTTATAATACTTAAACTAAAGGTCAAGAGGGATCAAGCCCACTAGAAAGCATTAGTACATTGCACACAATGCTGCCTAAATTGGATTAAGAACCTAAAGTAACCATTGACAATTAGGAAGGCATTTCCTATGGTATTAAGGGAAGATCTCTAACACCTATCTTGGTCAAACTAGCTTAGTCAGACCGCTTGATTCATAAACCTAGACAAGGGACTATGACATAAATTTATATTGAAATGAATGTTTAATACTAAGCAAATTTGCTGAATATTATGCTATTGTCTCCCTATTTCCCCAAGTGTCTATGGTTGTTGCTATGTGGACCCAATCCACATTGTCAGACTCAACCATCCTAGGTAGAACATCCATATACGGGGAATCTTCCGCAATATCTGTGTCCTTTCTACACGTGTAACAATACTGCAATGGGGCTGAGTGAAATGTGGTGTGAGATGTATGATCAATTATAAATCTGTTTCCTAGAGGATGTGCTTGACCATTTACAAGATAAACTCGAATGAACGAGTCTTGAAACTGTAAGTAGACATGGTTTTTAGACTAGTCATGCACCATTTTTTCTTCCCTCATGAAAGGACGTCCTAAGATCATCTCAGATGACATAGTGTGCTTGTAAAAATCCTGAAGATATGCCTTATTTTGTGTCAAAAGACCTTGATCTTGAGATCTTATAGCATCCCAATAGGTTTAACAATAGTCCCATTGGCCATCTTTACTACTATGTTTGTTGTCCAAGGTGAGGACTTCCCATAGTTTTCCATCAACTTTTAGTTAGAATGCTAACCCCAACGCCATAATCAAGGATTTCCTTTAGAGTTAATCCCTTGGTACTTATTGATATGGTTGCATTGGATTCATGGCCTTCAAAGTATTGTCCCAACTTGTTACCATGTATTTCAACAACAAAGTTCTGATCTAGGTTGGGTTGTGGATCTAAGTGTTCCTCCTCTATTGGCACCTCCCTAGATCCATCCATCTGTGCAAATTGTGGTAGCCTGCCGACTTTCAGTTTTCCGTTGAGGAAAGCTCAAAAAGCCAAGAATAGCTTGGGGTCTCCATATAGTTTAGACATGATGGTGGTTTTGACTTCTGAAGCCATGAAATCCATCAATTTGGCAATATTTAACGACACTTTTTGGAGTTCAGTCCCTTGGCATGGGGAAGATGGAATCTCCATTTCTTTGATAGGGTCAGGTAATCCCTCTGTAAACATTCTCTCCAACAAGAAGGGAGTACGTCCACTTCCCAATGACTTAAAGTCACTTTCTTCTTATATAACACTAGGTATGGCTAGTGGTCTTGGACTTTGTGAGGTTGATTTTGTGTAGGGAACACTGTGTCGGTAATTGATCTACTTAGGTGCTGGCTCTAGATCCCTTTGGGTCTCTTCTACCAAACAGATTAATTGCTTGACTCACTTGATCTCCTCTGTAAGGTTTGGGTAATCTCCTATCTTTTTCTTAGGTTCTTGGGTCCTGGCCATTGTGGCTCATGATGATCTTCCTTGTTTGTTTCTTTTTTAATGGTCGTTATAGTCTCCATGGTCTCACCCGAATCAGAATCTGCTTCAACGTCATTCATATACACGGGGTCATCACGTGTCCCTATGTTGGTCTTTGAAATGGGGTCTGACTTCACTGCTTTTTGCAATCTCTTCCTTTGTGTCTTCTTCGTCTTCTAAGATTGGGTAATTGATACTGTGTCTCTTTCTTCAAGAATCTAATTTTGTTTTGGAGCATCGATCGTGTGAGTACATTTACTGGTACCATAGGTGTACTTTGTGATGGCTCCTCGGTAACCTCAATTAAGTTCTATGGTGTGATCTTTGGTGCATTAAGATTATTAGGACATTGGGCAATCCAATGATCTATGCCACATTGATTACACATGAGTATCAGCATTGTAGATGTGCTCGCTTGATTGATTTGCATTAGTGTGGCATTCTTTTGTAGTCTAATGGGACACTCAACTACACGATGTGGACCCCCACACTCGTAGCATTGAAGAGGTGGTCTCTTGACAGTAAAATTGATATTTTTGCCTCTTGCTGCAAGAGCATCTACTTGATAGACATGTTTGACTTGTCCCAATAGTTCTTCATATAGTATTGTGGACTTTCTTCAAGTGCATCAATCCCATAGGCAATATTAGGGTCTAACTCGTCCTCGCAATCCACACAAGCAATAGATGACTCACAACCCACTTGATTTATAGAAGTGATTCTTGGATTAGGGGGTTATAGTCCTAGCACTGGAGGTGGTAATGGTGTTGTTTTAAAACCATTTTGGGCCCTAGGGACCATGTGTTGTGACAGTTGTTGAAGAGGTGGGGAGATCATCAATGCAAACACTCGAGGTGTGTCCGTCCATGCTAAGGTTGGTCTATTGGCCATCACATGTTTAAATATACAGTCCTTGGCTTGATGACCATACCTCCCACATGCATTGCAATTCCCATTAAATTCTACTCTAAATGTAGGACATTCACTTGTACTATGTGGACCATAGAAAACTGAGCACCATTGTTGCTCCCTTCTTGGATACATATGATTGTTTTGGGGAGCACAATTGTCTTTAAAACTTTCTTGAATGGCCTTGGTGAAATTTACTAAAGTCATCTTAGATATCTTTGGCTCTTTAGCAATAGGTTTTATGGTCATTGGGTCATGCTCCGATGCTTGCGAGCTAGTAGATTTAGGCTCAACAGACACCTCTCTCCTTGAATCATTAAGTTGTCCTCCAATTAAATCACATAGGTGGTGACTACTTCCCAAGTGGTGATACCTCTAATGGCTAGGCCATTGTAGATATCCTCATGTCATAGTCCCCTAGTGAATCTATCAAGCAATTGGTTATTATTGAAGCACTCATTTGGATTACAACAAGAATTCAAATGCTTCAAGCAACTAATAAAGTCTCTCGAGGACTCTTCTTTCTCTCGTTGGGCTTTTTGGAGCTGAGAGGCTACACCCCAAAGCACTCCCTCTGGTATGTACTCTTTCAATAACAGTCTCCTTAGAGTAGGGTAAATCGTTTTCTCTTCCACCCTTAGGGTTCTATACCAATCCCCAGCCTTCCACTCAAGCTCATGCTTAAAGCATTACTCTTATGCAGGTCATTCTGTTCTACTAAGGAACCCCATATTTGTTCAAATAATTTTATATGCTTTCTCACATCCCCATCTCCACTAAATTTTTGTGTGAGCTTGGCTATTTGTACTGCCTTATTTCTAGGCTCTCTATTAGGCGTGTTATGCATATTTTCAACAATGGATTGACCAATAGCTTGAGCAAATGTTGTCAAGTCACCCAAGTGAGCAGGTATACTGGAGACATGTGCTCTCAATACTACATGTGGAATGGGGGTTGGCATCGGGTTTGGCGTATAGGAAGCCCTTGGGTTCAAAGTTGTGTACAATGTTGTGCCATATGGTGGCCCAAAGTTCATATGTGTGGCCCTTGGCATATCAAACATGGGATGTGACATGCTAATGATAGCTTGTATGGTCTCACTAAAATAAGGGCTTGTACGTTGTGATCGTGGAGCATTAGTGGTTGAAACAATGGGATGGGTCGGAGCTACATGAGCACCAGGGTCCATAGGTGAATATGACTGATACACACTTTGTAGGTATTGTTGTAGGCATTGGGCTACCATGTAGCGGTGCTTTACTAATAAATGAGGTCCATGGTGTGTTTTTTGTCATGCCCATCACTGGGGTAGGCATGGTAGCCGTGGTGGCATCAAGAGAAATACAAGCTAAACTTGGAAAGGTAAAGCTATCTCTTGTGGGCTCAGATTGTACTGAGACCCCTAGCGAAACAACACATGGAGGATCCATCGGACTTATCGAGGGAGTCTCCATTTGTGATAAAGTTGGTTACTGAGCCTTCCATGTATCCAAGAATCTCATGAGACCCGTTGAAGGCATGTGGATCCCTTTGTTCTGCCTCTGTAGCTCAAAAACCCTACGGATGACGTCACAAACTCTTTGTTGTTGCTCCTCTATGCTAGTAGCACCCAATGTGGATTGTAGGACATCTAACAAACCCACGTGATAGGTGTGACCTGTGTATAGGTCGGTTAAAGTCTCCGTTTGTAGTTCATACTCCCAGTTTTCATTTAGAAATGCTCCATCTATGATTGAGGTGCTAGTGGTGTCCTTTGAACTCAATGCAATGTGGAGCTCTATGGGTTGACCCTTCGCTTTTAGCTCTCTTTGTTGCTCTGCCTTGCGTAGGTTCTCATTTTCCTTTTCCCTAGTTTCAATGATATATCGCTCAACCTCTTGCACTTCGGCAAGACTTCTACCATTAGGTAATATAACCTCGGAGAGGAATAGTTCTGAAGAGTCAGGGGGTGCAGTGAATGGAGTATTCACATGCACAGTCTCCAGGAGGATGGGGTCTACGTTGGTCATGAATGGTGAATTTACTTCCCCACCCCCTTCATTTACATCGCTAGCGCCATGTTCGAAGAGAGTGGCTCTACTAAAAGTCTCTTTCAAGCGGCTAAGCACTCTCGCTCCGGTCCATGGACCCACGGCATGCATGTCTTGGCTTGAACTATCGGGATTGGGCATTGGATAACCTTCCATGATGTTGTAGTCAGAGGAAGAGTCACTAGATGTAATATGTAGGCCCTGAGTGGTACTATCTTGGGTTTTCACTGAGGGCCTAGAGCCTAATGTGGAAGAATAATGGATCCTCCCCTAAACGGAGACACTCTCTATGTGATTTTCCTGTAGCACATGATCAGAGCGTAGGTACATGTGACCTCAACACTCTAAAAGTGTTGGCAAGCGCTCGTGAAGGCCATGTGATAGCTCAAAATGAGCGTCTTGTTTAGAGGGACGTGTCGTGCTTTACAACCCTCAATTCGGTTACTTAAAGCCCTCGAAATCCTAAAAACTGTCTTTTTCTAGTTGGAAAGAAGGCTAAAATTAGTAAGTTCAACGGGTAAGTGTGAAGGGAAGGGTGGAGGACTTGAAGGACTTGTCCCACGTGCCCTCCCCTCACTTGAGGTGCTAGTCTTTATATATATAATAGTGTCTATACTATATCATAAGACTGAGGACTGAGGCTTGGGCTTGGGCTTGGGCTTGGGCTTGGGCTTGGGCTTGGGCTTGGGGAAGATCTTGATCCCTTCCTTTTAAAATAAGATCTTTTCTTTTTTCCTTTTGTTTTTTAATTTTCTTTTTGGTCTCAAATTTTTTGAGCTTTTTATTTGAACTTTAAAAAAAAACTTTATTTTGTGGATAATGTTGCGCGTGGGCACCGAGCTCATGTGTGCGCACAACTGCACCTAGTAGCTCTGTCTAAGTTACCTACAACTAACATTACTAATCAACACTAACTAGCATTGTACACACACTTCATAACACAACACACTGCACACTGTAAACTGCTCACTGTCTACTGCACATTACAAAACTGCAACACTAACTGACCTGCTAACACCTTCGCATTACAAAACTTAGCAGATCTAACAAAAACCCGCACATTGCAACACTAACAGATTCTAACAGAACCTGCTAAACTTGCACATTACAGCCAATAACAGATCTAACACAAATTCAAACAAAAGCTGAAAACAGATGAAACAATGGCTTCAAGAAGTAGCACCGAGTGCTCCTCAAACTTAGTGCAAGACAGTTCCCGACAATGGTGCCAAAAATGTGCGCTTTTACCGCACGTGTCGAAGGCTGGGAACTTGCCAAATACTGTGTGCGAGCCATGAATGGCTGCAAGGACACAAATAGACGATCCTAGTAAGTTCAAAGGGGAAATGATGTGTCACTAACTGCTCAACGCTTTTCATCGTGGAGGATCCTATGCTGCGCAGAAGAGGGAGTCCTTCTCGCCGCGCTCAACCGCCTTGCCACACTCGATGCTGCCGCAATGCTTGATCACACACACACTCTCTCTCTCTCTCTCTCTCTCTCTCTCTCAATCAAGCATACACACACACACACACACACACACACGTGAGCACACGACTGAGGAGAAGATAGAGGTAGAGCAAGAGCACTTCTTAGCATGCACCTCCAAGAATGAGGATTTTATGTTAAAGGACCTTTTATAAGAATCTGACCCATTCACACGTGGGCGTCCACAGTGGCCGGGTCGCTGCAAAAATACTGTAAGAATAAGATAAGTGGTGCACCTCTCATCGGCGATCACCTACACACCTATAGGACCGACAAGCCCGATCCATGACTCAAATAAGGAGATAAGGCGTTCGTCAAAGGTGATGGGTGTTCCGTGTGTAGCGCATTAGAAGCGCTTCCTGCTGCTGCTGCAGGAGCTTCTTGCAGATATTTGTTGCTCACCCACGGGGCAACCCATTGTGGCCATGTGTTAGGTGAATACCAGGAAATTGTTTTGGGCACATCTTGGTGCTTCTACATCAAGTTATTTGCAGCTCTTTAGAGCTGAATTTGCAGATCTACACAAGTGAATTGTGCACGGAATTCTTCTTGGGATACGTGCAATAGTGTAATTAGTAGCTCCGCACCAGGTGATAAACGTCAGTGATGTTCCTAGTGTATTGCTCACTGAGCAGATAAGATGTCAGTCTCTCGATAGCGGTGGGCATGAAGATGCATATATGGCAAGTGGTTATAATCGCCATAAGCACAAATGTGGACGTAGTCGTAGTCACGGTCGTTCATAGGATCATAAGGATTGCTAGAATCATAGCAAGAGTCAAGGCTGCGACTTGAGAAATTTAGAATGCTATCATTGCAGTAAGAAAGGCCATTTAAAGAAAGATTGCCGTGTTTTCCAACGTGAAAAGGGAAAAGATATTTTGATGTCAGATGCTCCAAAGAGCGGTGTAAAGATAGAAGAGATCAATGTGGTTGATTTTCCACCTCCAAAGGTTTTTCTTGACGTGTAGATGTGCTTGTTTACACTGCTGATTTGAGTCTAGATGCGTTATTGGCTCTCAACAAGTGTTATGCACAAAATTGGATCATTGATTCAGGTGTCAGTCAAGCTTGGAGATTCCTATCAGTATAGCAGCTTGACATATGCTATATGGGATGTGCTAAGTTATGCATGACAAATGGCACTACATTTATGCTTTGTGGACTCATACATGTTCCTAAACTGACTAAGCATTTGTGTCAATTGGTCAGCTTGATACTCTAGGCTATACTAGTGTTTTTGGAAATGGTTCTTGGATGGTGCGAAAAGCAAATTTGGTTGTCATAAAAGGTCAAAAATTGGGCCCATTACACTCTTTATATGTCTCTTCAGTCAAAGAGATTTCTATTTGTGTAGCCGAGCAACCTTCTATTGAGTTGTGGCATAGATGGCTAGGCCATATGAGCCAGAAAGGAATGAAAATCCTAATCCTTCAACGTTTGAGCTACTTACCTGTGCTAATCTTTTTCGATCTCAATCTATGTGAGCATTGCATCTATGGCAAGAAAACTAGGCAAACTTCCTTTCCATTACATCGAGAGTTGAGAAACCCTCTAGATTTGGTTCATAGCAATATATGTGGCCCTACGCCACACAATCTCTAGGGGGAGCACTATATTTCTTGACATTCATAGATAACTCTACTCAGAAGGTGCGAGTCTACCTCTTGAAGGGGATAGACAAAGTGTTTGCTACCTTTTACAAATTCTTAGCCATGGTTGAGAACCAATGTGGTAGAAAGACAAAAGATTTTCGAATTGACAATGGTGGAGAGTATGTCTCCACAGAGTTTAAGAATTTCTATAGCAAACGAGGGATTCAACAACAATTTACTATGCTGTACATACCTACTCAAAATCTCATTGTTGAGCGTATGAATTGCATAATTCAAGAAAGAGTCACAACCATGTTATCTGTGGCAAATTTACCTCCCGAGTTTTGGGGAGAGGCTGTTATGACAGTGGTACACATCATCAATGGATCACCTAGTACTTCGTTGAAGTTCCAAATTTCGCAGGAGATATGAACCGGAAAGAAGACAAATTATGATAGATTATGTGTGTTTGGGTGTGAAGCATTCTCACACGTTCCCAAATAACTTTGCAAGAAGCTAGATCCCAAGTCACACAAGTGCATTTTCATTGGTTATGGATGTAGATGGAGAAATGGGATATTGTCTCTAGCACCCAAAATCTAGAAATGTTAGTTGTAGGTCACAAGTAATATTCAATGAGTCTAAAATGCATACACAACCTGTTAAAGAGGCCGAATATCGAAAAGTCAGATTTGAGGATGTAGCCTCCTCAAATTTGGGAGAACCAACTCAGTCTATTGGTGATGTTCCTACCACTAGTAGTACTCCAGAGAGAGTGAAATCCAACAGTGAGGAGATCTACGCGATATCTTGAGCACCTGAGTGTTTTGAGCCAGGATTGGAATATGTGTTACTTACTGATTGGGATGAACCCACTTGTTATAAAGAAGCTATATTCAAATGGAAGATAGCATGAAGTAGGAGCAAGCTATGCAATGTGAGTATAACTCGATTTTAGCCAATGAGACTTGGGAATTGACAGCGTTACCAAAGGGTAAATAGGCCTGCCTTGCAAATGGTTGTACAAGAAGAAGTACACGACATAAGATCCCAAGCCTAAGTATAAGGCTAGATTGATTGCTAAAGGCTTCAAGCAAAGATTTCAACGAGATTTTTTCTGTAGTAGTCAAGATGACTGCACTACATCGTGTGCTTGGTTTAGTAGCCATTGAAGACATGAAATTGGTCCAAATGGATGTGAAGATGGCGTTTCTTCGTGGGGATCTTAAAGAAGATGTCTACATGAAGTATCTAGAAGGTTTTGAGATCAAGCCTAAGAAGCCAACGAGGGTAGAACTCGTGTGTAGACTCAAGAAATCTTTGTGTGGACTAAAGAAAGGTTCAAGGCAATGGTACATCACGTTTGATAAATACATTCAATCCCAAGGTTATGTACGGAGCCAAGAGGATCACTGCTTATACACAAAGAGGTTGAATGATGGTTCCCTCATCATATAGATGATATGCATATAGCTGGGAAGTCCAAAGATGAGATTGCACTTCTCAAGGATTCCATAAGAAAGAAATTTACCATGCAAGATTTGGCTGATACACATCATTTTCTTGGTATGTGTATCAAGAGAGATCATAAGCATGCAATACTTGAACTATATAGAAGAATAACACAAGGTCTTGCAACATTTTAACATGCAAGGTGGAAAAACATTGAGTACCTTAGTGGCTGCATATGTAAAAGCTAGCAAGAATGATTGCCCCAAATCCGATGCTGAAAAGGCAGAGATGGAAGGTGCCATATTCTTCAACAGTTGGCAGTCTCATGTTTGCCATGGTTAGCACACGATCGGATATTTCATTTGCAATGGGAGTGGTCAGAAGGTATACGACAAATCCAAGCAACAATCATTGAAGCAATGAAGCTTATGTTGAGATACATCAAGCCAGCAAGTGCTTACGCTTTGGGAACAGTGATGCATCCATAGCTGGATACATGATTCAGATTATGCGGGTTGTGTGGACACTAGGAGCTCCACATCTAGCTAAATTTCTTGTTTGCTGGAGCGACAGTCTCTTGGAGATCATGTCTCCAAAGTTGCACTTCGTCTTCCTTCATTGAGGCAAAGTATGTTGCAATTTCCAGTGCCAGCTGTACGGTTATCTTGTCTAGTACGAGACCTTGGTATATACTAACTCTAGTGTTACATTGTAATAGCCAAAGTGATATTGCATTAGCAAAGAACCCCACATTTCATTCTAAATTGAAACACATAAAGGTCAGGTATCATGTGATACGGGATATTTTGGCTAGCAAATGCATTGAGTTAGCCAAAGTTCACATGAATGACAACCCTCCAAATGCTCTTAAGAAGAGCTTAGTCACATAACTGCTCGCACGTTTCACTGAGATGATGGACGTAGGGTGAAGTTTCATGATGCTTCACATTTGTACAAGTTTGTACTAACATAGGCAACTTGGGCCACTATGGCCTTCGCGTGGGAGATTGTAAGGATGCAGGCCACACTAGCCGAACATCACCCATTACTAACTTTATCCTTATTCATTACATAACGTAAAGAATAAGGGTATATGGATGATTATCCACACTCTAAGCTCCACCAAGCCGCCCGCGTGTCTACTTCTCCCACATATCTGCACACACACACTCTGTTGCACCGCACGCTCCACGCACTCTTCAATGACATTGTGAGCTTATAAATTTATTTTTTTGGATGCCAGCGTCTAAGAAAGTGTGTTTGGTTGTAGCTAGTACACAAACTTACAAAACACACACACACATATATAAGGCAAGGGTGCACAACATAAAAATCATGCAAAGTTCAAGTGTTGCACATATGGCTATAATATAATCATCCTCTTGACCAATTTATCTCAATACTACTCCATGCCCAAAAACAAAGAGCTTTTTTTGTGCTTCTTTATTTACGAGCCATCCAATGTACTCAATTGCCCACCAATTGGCTTGTAGAAAAATTAGGTCTAAGGATGGGTGGTGTCAACTTATGTATTATTGCTTACTATTTTGCTTGTTGGGAAATTAAGAGCCATGGATATGAGAAGTTACAATGTATTTATTGAAAGAGATATAAGAAATCACAATGTATGTATTGAAAGACTGTAGGCTTTCATAATGTGGTCCACTATGTGACTACGGACCACATTATGAAAAACATCATATAATGATCATGAGGATCTTTTTCTATCCAAAAGAATTTTAAAAAAAAAGCATATTCATGTTTTGGATGCTATTCTTACTTTGTAAAAAATTCTCTTCTTCAATGACTTCATACATTGCAGTTTGACCTGGCTTGTAGGTACAGAATATACTGTCTGCAAGGTTACATTGAATCCCTTCAAAGAATTGATCCTACAAGTTTCTATGTCTTGTGTTCAAAATAATTATAAGAAATAAACTATTAATCCTTCTCTAAAGAGAGGATTTACTCCTATCTGTACCCATCTCGGGTGACAAAATGATATCTTTTCTTGATGGATTCCATTGTATCATGTTGAAGGATCTTAGTGAGCTTAATGAAATGCATTTAAGTATCGGACAAGATAGATGCAAGAAATCAATTGTGAAGAGAGACAATAGATTCTATAAGTTTAAACAAGTTCTTATGCCTATATGATATGGTTTAGAATGAGGAATGTCCCATTGTACAGATGGTTTGGCTACAACTATGGAGAAGTGCACAAGGGACTTAGACATTTTAGATACTGATCTACTTTAGAATGCCACTGGAATCTTATCCAAATCTGCTTCAAGAGGTAAGAATTTTCATAGGAATTTATCGAGGATTTGTGTTTGTGGCAAAATGCTAGTGACAACCTTTGGCAACGTTGGTGCAACCAAAGTTGGTCAATGATGGAAAGTGGATAGTGCTGTACTATGGGTGTCCATAGGTGCAAGCTAAAGTGCTGAAGCATGCATGAGGGCCCAATGCATGCAAGTGGTTGCTGAAATGTATGCTGGCCAGAATGGCTCCAATCGGGGCCAATCAGGTTGGCAAGTAGATATGTCCTGAGTGGTAGAGGTATGTGGCACAAAGTGGTCTCCAAGATTCTCTACAAATCAGTATAGATGGCTCCTTAAATGGAGCTACAAGATGAAAGATATGGCATCTCAAATTTGGAATGCTTTGCAGAACCTCGACGGATTGGTTGGGCAAGTGTAGGTGGATGGTTAGAGCTGATGTGAGCATATAGGATTGAAGTGCTCAAGCTATGGTGCATGTCAGTTTTTTGGATAATCAATCGGAGCTTGGATGGGCAAGTTATGGCCAATTGAAATTTTATGGAGGGCCAATTATGGGGTACTTTGACCATCTTGGTAGGTGTGCGATGTGGAGTCTTTTTGGGTTTTCCAAGGTTTTAGAGGAGTGTGAAATGTGTGGTATCAATCAAAATTGATAGATCATCAATTGGAGCCACGATTATAGAAAAATGCCCGAACAAATTTGGGTGCAGCTGCCAGAGGTGTGGTGTCGAATGATTTTCCATGTTTTTAAGGTGTCAATTTGCAAACCCGGTAGAGTCAAAGTGCGGAAGGGATCCTTGGGGCCTAAAGGCAACAAGATGAGCCTTTGGCCAGGTTTTACAGCTTGGGCATCTGATCCTTGAGCTATAAAAGGGCAAGGCCTTAGAGGTATAGGAAGAAAAAAATTATTTTTATAAAATTTAATGAGTGGTTTTTAACTCCCATAAAGGGTGAGGACACTTGGTGCCGCCGCATGGCGGGCAATAAACCCATATGCAAAATCAAGGGCCAAGAGCCTATAGTATAAAGCCTAGGGCATGGCCCTTCCATTGTACACAAGGAGTGGAAGAGAGAGAGCTCTCTTGCTTGGAGAGCTATGGAGCTAGTGTGCAATGCTGCTCTGGGTGGCGGCATGCTATAGTTTTGGTTGGATTTGGCATTGCGGTGGCCAAGGGCAACGCGCCTACTGATGATAGTGATGACATGGCATACACACCCATGAGGGCCGGTTCCCACACCCTAAGGGTCCAAAGTTTTTTGAAGACCCCCCCCCCCCCGCCCCCTCTTTCACAAGCGACCTTGCTAGTGCAAGGGAGAGGGGAAGTCACTTTGAGGGTGAGTCCCAAAGAGGTTCACAGAGAGAAAGAGAAAATGAAAATCAAACTTGTAAAATGCCAAGGGGCATTAGCGACATCGCTAATGCTCCCCCTGGCTCAAGAGAGCGGGCAATTGGAGAAAGGTCAAGCTAAGCTCTCAAAGGTTCCAAAGTCGGCTGCCCCATGGACCAATGAAAGAATAGATACCAAAGGTGGATGAACCCCCCCATAAGGAGCATTTTTTGTAAAATTTAGGGGCTTTTGCCCATGAATTTTTGTCTGCGTTTGCAGGGAGCCAAGAGTGTGTTTTTGTGGGGCTTCTTTGTGCAAAGGTGTGTGCCTCTACAGAGCCCCATGAGAGTGAGTTAGAGTGTTTTTGCCAAGCAACCAAGTGGGTGTGCCGTTTGTTTTGTAAGAGACCCTATGTGTGATGTTTTTTGAGTGTGATCGAGCTTCCATAGTTGTTTCTTGAGTGTCATTTCCCTTGCCCCCTTATCCACTTCTTCTGCTTTTGTGTCGTGGTGATAGCGTGTGTGAGTAGGTGTGCGAAATGAGATTGAGAGAGAGGTGTTGTGTGCGGGAGCGGTGCGTGGTCTGAAATGAGCCATGAAATGTGTGTGGGTAGCTAGTATTGGCAAGTGTGAGTGTGTGGCGTTGACGATGTGCGACTGAGTGTTGATTTGCTTGTAGTGAGCATGGGGCTTCTTTGTGCAGAGGTGTGTGCCTGTAGAGCCCAAGTAGAGTGCTAGAGTGTTTTCACCCGACAACCAAGTGGGTGTGGTGTCTGCTATAAGAGAGCCTATGTGTGTGTTTTCAGAGTGTGATCAAGCTTTCGTAGCCGCTTCTCATGTCATTTCCCCATATCCCCCTTCTCTACTTCTTCTGCTTTAATGTCGTGGTGCCGATGTGTGTGAGCAAGTGTGCTCCCCATGCCATATTTTTGGTGTGCGAAATGAGAGTGAGAGAGAGGTGTTGTGTGTGACAGTGGTCTATGGATTGAAATGAGCTATGAAATGTGTGTGGGTAGCTGGTCTCAGCAACTGTGAGTGTGTGGTGTCGACGGTGTATGACTGAGTGCGGGTTTGCTCGAGGTAAGAGTGTATGTCATATGGTGAGTGTGCGGACGAGGTCTTCTAGTGCAAATTCTTTTGAATGTGTTTTTTGAGAGGATAGGGGTGTTGTGAATGCTTTAAGCTATAGAGAGGCCTTCTGATGTGTGTTGGGTGTGTTCCCCCATTCCCCCTCTCCAATGTGACCATGCTACCATATGACCTTGCCTTTGACGTAGTTCAAGTAGAACAACAATGACTAATTAAGTAGATTGTATTAGAGAACTAGGCTTTGAAACTAACAAAAAATAGCCTTCGGCATTGATCTTAGAGAAACTAATTCCATATATTAATGAAGTTCTGTATCTCTTCCATTGGTTCATCTTTCTCCATGTGTAAGTGGATTTGAGGATGCATAAGTATGTGTGTGTGTGTATGTGTGCATATGTGTGTGTGTGTGTGTGTGTGTGTGAGAGAGAGGAGAGAGAGAGAGAGAGAGAGAGAGGTTACAAAATGTGTTAAATGTGAAAGATCATAATAAGTGAGCAAGAATTTAGCTACATGGCAGCAATTTCAAAAAAACATTTTAAAAAAAGAGGTTGACAATTATATAACAAATGCAAGTTTCAAAGCATATACCATGATAACATTGATCTCCAATGGTTTGTTTTCTAGGCTTTGGATTGAGGTATTCAATTTCCGAATGGTGCAAAGATACCGTGTGTGCTCATAACCATGCAAGCAAGCCAGACACATAATGGTGCAAAGACACCCTGTGTGCTCATAACCATGCAAGCAAGCTGCCTCTTTAAAACTTCCGAAGCATGCTATGCGCTCCTTGCTTCACCTCTTGACTACTCCTTGTGTAGGAACCTTGCTCATAACCATGTCGATGAATGGCTCTAAGATACTTCATTTAAGTTCCTCTCATTTATCGTCTTTTTTATGTGCTTCAAAGGTAAAAATTCAAAGGTTGGTAGCATTGTCGGAAAACGATTTTTCAAAAACGATTTTTAAGATACAACTAGTTACTGGCCTTTTCGGTGATTGTCAACTTTATGGTTGTTGTAAAGTGTTGTTGCATCATATTCCTACTTTATTCAAGAATAAAGAGATGCCACCACAATTATCACAATCATCTACTCAAATAATGAGAGAAGCTTCGTGTTGTTTCATGTGCAATGAATTTTCCACTGATTCAAAGTATATATTCGAAGTGCCTTGTGCACATTGACCTATTTAGACATACACTTGAAAAACAAGCTGAAGTCTTCAGGGGGCCCTTCAAAAGGCCAAAACAAAACTATTGAGGAGTCATGAGAGTTAAAAAATCTATTTTTAAAAGGTAAAAACTCAGAGCCTCACTTGCAACTGTTAGATTTTACTATTTTTAGCACCTATGGAGAACCCAGAACTATCGAATTTTTGAGAATGACACCATGGTAGCTAGTTTCAAGGACATTATCCACGAAAGCATTGAACTGATTATTGTCATGGAAAAAAAGAAGAATTCAGATGAGTGGAGCGAGGCATGTCTAGCGGTCATGACCTCTTGCAACGAATAAGGGTACATGGGTAGTGGCTTACCATTATTTGGCATTGTGTAAGCCTTCTAATGTTTTAAACGGCTCCTCAAGCCTCGATATGAGCTTGAGGCTACTATACATTTTTTGATGTTTAATACAATACATGTACTCACAATTGTCAGTCTAGAAAAAAAAAGATACTCTATAATTTTATGTTAATCTTTTCAATAAGTTTCTTTAAAAAAAAAAAAAAAAATTTGATATTTTTTATTGAAAAGAGTAGAATTGATAAACATAAAAAATAATAAGACAATCTATAAAATAGTTTTTTTTTGGATTTCTTAAAGGAAAGGACCTTTATCAATATCTCATATCAATTTGTTCTTTGAAAGCCTTTGTCAAAAAATGAGTGCACCATTGTACTTTTGGAAAAAAAAGGCTAGGATGTCTTTCTATTCATTCATGAGCTTCTAAGCTCCATAGTACACTTTAGAAGCTCCATAGTACACTTGTCAAACAAACAAATTTGAACGACCTTGGCCCCTTGGGTACTAAGGCCTTTAGAGGCCAAAAAAGACCAATATAGAGAAGCAATTAGGCTATTTTTTCTCTCTCTCTCTATTTTATATATATTTATAGGGCAAAAAAAAGTTTTAACTTCAACTAACGTTTTTTATTTTTATTTTTATAAAAGTACATTAAGTTTATGAAAACAAGACAATCATCCAAATCCTTTGGGTGGCACAAAAGTGCCAAGAAGCGCTTGAAAAAAACCTAGGTTTAGTGAATTCCCACCTACAAATTTTGAAATTTACCTCTAAATTTTATATTAAAAGGTGAGAAAACCTACAAAATTTTGAAAAAATTAGTGTAATTTGGTGTGAAAACCTTCAAATTTTGTCAATTCACCTTTGTTATTTCACATATGTAGGTTTGCCAAGTTTTTGGAAAAAAGTTTTTTTTTTTTTTTTGAGCACTCGTGCCAAGATAATGCATTTCACCACTGTCCCCCCTTCCTCCCTCATGTCACCCTTAATTCCAAGTGCGGTTTACTTTTAAATAATAGAATGGAGGTTCAAATTAAAGGCCATTTGGAGCGAGCTCCTTCACCATTATATCTTTGCCCTCCTATGACTCATTTTGCACAAGAATCCGTGCCATTTGGAGTGAACTCTTTCACAAACTTTAGTGGTACCCATTTTATGGAATAATGCTTCCTTCAAATTTTCCAACTCCTTGTGAGATTTGACAGAGTTGTGTGTGTGTGCGTGCGAGAGAGAGAGAGAGAGAGAGAGAGAGAGAGAGAGAGAGAGAGAGAGAGAGAGTTGAGAGTTGAATGTCATGAGGCTATTTGAGTTATGAGAGAGTGAATAAGCTCTAAGAGTGATGAGTGGTGAGAAAGAAGAGAAGAATGGGAGGGAAGAGCAAGGCAAAAGAGAAGAGGGTTGAGAAAGAAGAGTAGTGAAGAAGGGCAAGCCAAAAGAGAAGAGAGAAGAGAAGAGAATCAAAGGAGAAGGATGTTGCAAAGGTGAAGCCCCATGACAAGATGAGTTACCCTCTGTAATGTACCTCAAATTATTTTTTTCAATAAATCTTGCATCCACTCTAGAATTTTTTCTTTTTTAAAAGTTTAGAAAAAAATTAAGTGTTAATGGTTGGGGCTTAGTCCAAAACAAACAGTTGGAAATCAGACACCATATGTAAAAATTATTATGTTGCTTTTATGATTTAGACCTTAGGAAAATGGGAAGGCTTTGGGAATCCCTAGTTTTAGGATAGTAGGCATGGATTTTTGTAGCTCTCGAAAATCTAGGAGAAAAGAACTCAAGAAAAAGATAGGACAAGGTTGATTTGCAGCTAGAAGTAGGGAAAAGATGAAGTGGATTGAGTGAAAAGAAGAGGCGTGGGAGCCACATAGCTGAAATTAGTGACGTGCGAGGATCGAAGCCAAAAAGCAAGCACCACAAGTAACATGCCTCTGAGGCCTTTTAAGTCTAAATGGCCATTATGCCCAGTGGACTATGTCTAGCCACCGACTAACCCCTTACTCACAAATCTTCATTTGTTATCTGATATATAAACCAAGAAATAAGGGAGCTACAAGTTCCTTGATACAAGATCTCCACCTATAGAGAGTATGTGTATTTTCTTCTCTCTTGCTCTCACTCTCCTTGTATTAGTGCATCAAACCTGCTTCAAGTGGTATTAGAGTGCATATATAGAACTTGTCACAGATTGAGCTCGACTTTTTGGAGCTTTGCAAGTCCTGGGAGCTTGAAAGCTCACACAAAGATTTTTTTACAAAGCTTTAGTCACTGTGTAGAATTGAGAGAAAATGAGGAGCTCAAAAGCTCTTAACACACTATGTGTGCTAAAGGTATGTAGGGAAAATAAATTGTGCAGGTTTTGTATCTACTAAAAAAGCATCATTGGGTAGTGCCAAATTAAAGCAACAATAATCTGCCGTCTCCTTGGAATGCTTTATGATGTGTACACTTCATGTGGTGTATTCATGAAAAAACTATAGGCATGATGGTCTCTTGAGGAGCATTGATTGTAGAGTATGTCCAATGTATGCCCTCCTTTCTTGCTTGGGAATTGAGTTCCCGATGTATGCCTGATGCGGTGCATTGGTCTAAGCACATAGAGTTGCTTGATGATTCCTTGTGTCATTTATGCATTGTGCATCAATATAGGTTTGTGGCAATTGTTACCAATTTTTGGTTGCCATCAATATATATGGTTATGCCGATCTTAGTACTTTGAGCTGAGTATGCCAGTTTATGGTCTTGTTGCCAATTGTTTAAGGTCTTTTGGCTCCAAATTTCTAGCAAAGACTCTGACGCCTTTCATGTTGATTGATGCAAATTTTGTTTAAGTGGGACTCATTGAAAGTTCTTTTGAGTTGCTTACTCAATTTGATGCTTGTTTGCACATATTATTGTTGGCAAATTTTGGTCTATTTCTGACACTTAACGTACAAAGTTTGGGGTATGCTTATGTGACGGTCAATTTTGGCAACGACAAAAATTGCCTTGATCGTTAAGTCTATGTAACCTTTTTGAGGGCCTTGCATGCGGTTTTCTTTGAGTTAAGCGGGGGCTTCCCGTTTGTATGAGAGGGTTTTGATGATACAAGTTTGGAGCTCCCCATTATATGTCACCTTGTCATATGCCATATACGATAGCAATTATAGGTGCTCACTAGAGCTTAGTTAGCTTTTGATACTAATGCATTGAGTATACATCCTATATACTACGAACTTCTACTATAATTTGGTGATATCTTTTGTCATGGTTTTGACTCAATTTATGCATCTTTGGTTCACAAGTGTTTTGATTCACACATTTTCAAATTACTATAAAAAATCTATCAAAATCTAGATGTAAGCTCACCATAGTATCCTGCTTGATAATGGTAGTTTTTGTGTGAGACAAAGAGTTTTACAATAAACATTAGCTTAATGGTAGCAACTTTTCTTCATGGAAAGAGAATACTCAAGATGTTCTTGTCCAAAAGAACTAGGGTAAAAGCGCCATATTAAGGACACTCAAATGATATCCGATCGCAAATTGTGTACGTTGCATCAATCTTGCTGATTTGAACCGCAATGTGTAGCTGAGAACACCTGCTATTAGAAGAAATCGACGTTATCACTTTCGACAATGCATACAGTTAGCGCGACACAGGTTTTTAGTTGCATGTGTAAAAAAATTGTGTCTCGAAAGCTGGACAGACCCCTCAGTTGGAAAAAGGACAGTGCTGCGTGAGTGTTGAAACCGCATCCCTGCCAATGAAATTTGAACACGCCATGTAAACCGTCCCACCACTCGTTCGAATGTGACTTGAAGTGTGGCCTTGTTTGTACTTAAAGTTTGTCCTTCAATTGGAGCGTGTCCGCGTATCGGGGCTTTTAGTTGTGCAGTACTTATGAGAGAAATTGCAATGGATAAGGTCTACCTTATGAGCAAACCCTTTGATTTTAGGATGAAAGAAGGTACTTTTATTGCTTCTCATTTGAATGACTGTAATATCATTTGTAGCTAGCCGGAGGCTCAAAAAATGAATATGGTCTCTTATGCTCATTTATGGGGTATTCACTAAGGGTTACCATATGATATCATGTGAGTCTAAAATAGGTATTAGGAGAAAGCTGGACTCACTTTTGGGCCTTTCAGTTCTAGAGAGAGAGTGGCGCTCGGCCAATGAGGAAGAGGTTAATGTTATGTTGAAAATCGACATTTTGGAGCCAAGCTCTTTTAGAAAAAAGGGAGAAAATATTATTTTTGTTCATCAAATTGCACAATTTCACGCTTTCAAGGAATAAATGCCATAAGTCGTACTAACTCTGTACCGAGGAATTTCAGAACTTTCATTGAAGACTCTATCTAGTATTTATGTTCTCGCCCAAATATGACTTTGAGTAGCTCTACTTCCCTCTCAAAGCTTCTTCCCTTTTTCATATTTGCGCTAACCTTTTTGTGTATTCTAGTGCACACCATAACTACTTCTCGAAGGCTTAGTACTACCATTGACTCTGTTAGCATTTTTAACAGTTATACTACAGATGATCAAGCATGGATACCATCTCGCATTACTATCGGAAGTTGGGTTCTATTGCAAACTAGGAGGAGAAAGAGGAGGCAACGCAATGATTTTGTGGAGGCTTTCAAGGGACAAGTTAAAGAGTTTAAAGTGTGTGCACAAAGCAAGCGGGTGAAAGAGGTCCTCATACAACATGCTTTTCAGCATGCAACTTAAGGTTGCAAACATCTCCTCCAAGTTTTCCAAGGCATTGACCCAACTGTAAGTTATTTTGAGCATCTCACTTAGTGCATGATTATATTCGAAGGTTAAGTGGTGGATATCATCTTTGGTATGTTTCAGATATTTATCCATCGAATATGACAGATTGGCAACCAGCTGCGAGCATAGTTGGGATTTTTGATGCTTTCCATGCATTTATTGGTGAGCAAATGTACCGAGGAAGACAACACAAGGAACTTGCAGATAATGGAATATTCTTTTATAATATGTCATATGTGGAACCGAGAACTTCCATTGGTTGGGGTCGTGTAGCTCTTTTGTCACTTCCATCCTTTGACAACAAGGATTGGTCTTTCCCAGCTTCGCAAACTAGTGAAAGCTTTAGGAATAAGTTGTTTCAGGATATACAAAAGTCCCTCAAGTATTCAATTGCCACAAAAATAGTTCGGCTCGCACTATTTATGCCTCTTGAAGTGTTTGTAGATTTTTTCTTCAATGAGCCAATAAGAACTACCGCAACTATGTTCATTTGCAAGTCTGAGAGCTGTTTGGACTTTTTAGATGATAATTGGGATAGGAAACAATCACAGAGAAAAATCTGTATTTTGCAAAAGAAGTCCATAATTTGCAAGTTCATTATAAGCTCTCAAAATTTCATAGTGTCGTTTTACTATTTTAGATATCATCTTCTTAGTGGGTAGCTTATTCCAGTTGACCAAGATACAGAGTCTAGCCTCGAGAACAAACCTTTATCAATAGAGCTCTACTTTCGAGACATCTACTTACTGTGATGGAGACAATGTCAAGCACAACTCTTGCACAGCTCAAGTTAGATCTTACATGTGAAGAACTTCCACTTTTGCCGGAATTGTATGCATCCAGTCTCAACAACAGAAAGGTGCTTACTAAATGGATAAATTTTGATTGTCTTTGATACATTAAGACATATAATCTAACTTTTTCTTCTTTTCAGATTCCAAGACGCAAGATTGTGCAAGTAGTCACTGACAAATACACTTCACTTAATTGCTTCCATCGGAAGCTAGGTCACATACCTTGTGCATGCAATGAGCTTTGATGCCATGCAAACCATGAAGTACTCTTCAAAATGACTAATACAGAGACATTTTGTGGCGGTCAAACAATGTTTCAAAAATGTACACTTTTCATTGTCCCAAAACTTTACAAATTGTGTTGTTTCTGTCAAGATTTATACAAGTTATTGCTCCCTTTCCTTGCTATTGTCCTCTCCCCGATTTGTGCCACTGGTCCCCTGTCCTCTCCCCTGGTTGCTGCCACTGGTCCCTTGCCCTCTCCCCGGTTGCTGCCACCGCTCCCCTGTCCTATGCTCCGGTTGTTGCTACTTTTACCTCTGGGGACGCTGGTCTTGAGCATCCTTTTGTGTCGTTCGAAATCATGGGCCTCTTCCATGGCTTCCCATGCATCTTGCACCTGTGAAGCTTCCCTCTGTTCTTTCTCTTGTTGTCGATGTGTAGCCCATTCCTCTACTTCTGTGGCTTCCACATAATATTGATTTATTGATTCTTGCATATTTCGAACATCTTCTAGAGTCTGATTGTAGTGTTGCGTCATTTTGTTAACGCGAGCCTGTTCGAACTCCTCAACTCTCGCCCCTTCCTCTCTTGTACGTCTGTTTATCGAGATTATAATATGCTGGATGAACATTACAGAAAAATGTCGCACATCGTTGGGGGTAGTTATGTAATTGAAGTTCCTGTAGAAGCGTGATAATAGGAAAGTAAGTAAAGATGTTGCTTCTTTTAATACAAACGTTGTAGCAAACAATGAAACAGCATGATTACTTACGTTCGGTACATCCAAAATTTGACTGAGGAGCAACAAGGCATTCAAACAAGTTCGCCAGCCACATCTATAGTCATCAACTTACGTGGCCAGGGTTACCCATTCGTTCCGGATGGTATTGCCTAGATCATGTTCTAACAAAACATGCTCTACACAACATACGAGTTTTTTCGCGGCACTACATACATAACCACTTGAGTCAGCAACACATTACAAAGAGACACTACTTCCAAATGTACCCAGATGTGCCTTACGTTTTTACACGACCGTGAAACACCCTGAGAGTTTGCGTAGTAAACAATCTTATCTTCAATGCAAATAACAACAGACTCCAATGATCACTACACCAAAACCATCAAAGATGAGGAGAAAGATTCTAAATGCAGCATGGTTTTTACAAGGCAAGTAAAAACTCACGATTGATTGTATGCAGTGATTAGGAAGCGCGCTAGATCAAAATTGACTCTGCTAAAACAGCCCATCAGAGCCAAAAAGGAAACTCTGCTGTTCTGCAGCATAGGCGATATCACTGGATCTATTACGTATATTTTATTTTGAACCCCAGGGGACAGAAGTGAGACAGCGTGCCTAACATGAATCAATGACAGAGATTAGACTTAAGATATTTCGGCGGGCTGTCACTGCCACAAACCCATGAGTCAATACCGAGCGACTGGGGCATCTATCGAATTCCATAAGCCACTGACTCGCTTGGTATTGACCCATGTCTTAGCGGTAGTGAGCCATCTAATGAACCAAGCGTGACTTATAAAGAAAAACTTGACGACTGTCGCGAAGACATGGGTCAATACTGAGCGAGTAGCATCACTATCCAATTCCATAAGCCACCGACTCGCTTGGTATTGACCCATGTCTTGGTAGTGAGCCATTTAATGAACCAACCGTGACTTTTAAAGAGCATGAGAATTACCACAAAGCAATGTTGACGACCCCATCCATTGCGTTGGAGTTGGTGAAAGTGCGCATGCATAGGAAGTCTTGTTGATCAAGGTTGAAAATGCAAGCCTCCTTTGAGCTTCCAGGCAGCAGTATCTGTGCATGCAGAGGCGTTGCGCTGAGCAGAACTTGCAACTCCTCTTTGTTCTCTTCGTTCATTTGCTCTAAAATAATTGACTCATCGGATAAAGGCTCCTCGTTGGATGGCCCTTGTGAAGGAGAGCCTTTACCTTGCCTTTCTTGAGCTTTATCCGTGGCTGCCTTAGGCTCCTCCCTAATAGGCACAGGGTCCTCCCTAACAGGCACAGGGTCCTCCCTAATAGACATAGGGTCCTCCCTTACAGGCACAGGCTCCGGATCCTCCATGCATTGCTCATTATCCTTCAATATTGGTTCCTCCATAAATGCCTCGGGGTCCACCGTGGCCTGCTCATGCCCCTCATCAGCCCTTACTAGCTCCGAACCTCCATGACTTGCTCATTTTGGGGTCTAGCTGGCTCCTCCATAACTATCTCTGTTTCTTCCATGATTGCCTTGGGGTCCACCCTGGCTTGCTCATGCCCCTTTGTGGCTAGCTCAACCTGCCCATCTATGTCGTTTCTCTCGACCCGTGATCGTGTCCTTCTGCTGTTTAATTCAGCCCTAGACGGCTCTGTCTGTCGTGCACGAGGATGGAGAGGGGGGATGTTAAGAATATCCATTGTTCTCATATCCCGGATAGGTACTGGCTAAAGCAACCCATCATAGCGGAAGCGTAGCCTCTGAAGAGTGTCAAAATCCCGTGGCATGATAGTAACGCGGTGTGCATGGGCAGCCAGTATATATCCATCACTGAAGAATTCAACGAAGTAGTCTTTTGCAATTTCTTGAAGGCAGAGAAGTGCACTGCTGGCCCATCACATGCCGACTCTCCACTGCTTGCAAATCTCTTGTACTACTCACTGGAAGGAAGACGTGGAATAGCCAGTTGAACGTGTCGTTCGATCCTTTGCAGCTCTTGCAGTACACCTCTGTGTGCCTCATATTGGCGTCCTCTTGCTTGAGCATTCAAAGAGTCACTTGTTGCCCTTCTAGGCGTGGCCTTTGCACCGAGGCATCTCTACAAATAGCATAACAGAAAACGACATTTCATTTGTCAGTACAAGGGACTTACGATTTCAAAAAAGGTCAGTACCAAGCAAACAGGTGCATCGAACAGAGTTTGCCTTCCCTTATTCGCTTGGTACTAACCTCAGAAAAGTGTAATAGCAGACATCACTTATATTTTTTGAGGTCAATACCAAGCAAACAGGTGCATCGAAAAAAGTTTGCCTTCCCTTATTCGCTTGGTACTGACCTCAGAAAAGTGTAATAGCAAACATCGTTTATATTTTTTGAGGTCAGTACCAAGCGAACAGGTGCATCGAACAGAGTTTGCCTTCCCTTATTCGCTTGGTACTGACCTCAGAAAAGTGTAATAGCAGATATCGTTTAAATTTGTTGAGGTCAGTACCAAGCGAATAGGTGCATCGAACAGAGTTTGCGTTCCCTTATTTGCTTGGTACTGACCTCAGAAAAGTGTAATAGCAAGCGAATAGGTGCAACAAAATACCAATGTGAAGGAGACGTTTAAGTCCATGCTGACCTAATTGTCATGTCGTGCCCTCCCATCACCTCCCCTAATCTAGGGGGTGGTACCATTGCTTCTCCCTCCCACGTCTACCTCTCATGAAAACGCATGGCAGTACTCCAACCCACCACCTCATAGACCACTCATCAGCCAGAACCTAGGCCCTGCTTTTCAGGCATGTCCATCTAGTCTATTTAACCAGCAGTTTTTTCAGAACCTCCCTCAAGGTTTCGCAGAGCAACTATAGGAAGCTTGGAAAAGTGGTGATGCCTTTCCAAGGGACACTCCCGCAGCGCCAGCAGGACCGCATCCGGGCCCTCCTGATGAGGTCTCCCCTTGGTCCTCCCCCGATGGTACCCTTAGCGTTCTCCACCGACACAGCCCGGGAGTGGCTGCTGTCAACACAGGAGTCAATCCTCGAGGTAAGCCGCTGGTAATTTTGCCTACCTCAACTACCAAACCAACACCCCCATCCTTTCCCCCTTAGTACTACCAACCCTTGGAAGCTGAGAAATGCTTTTCTTTTTGTTCCCAATTTTCAAGCTCCTAGTTTGAAGATCTTATTTGTTGGATGCTTTGTGCAGGATGCTAACCTCAAGCTGGAACAAATGAGCATCTACAGACACAGAGTCTCCATCCTCAAAGACTCTCTGGATGCAAGAAGGGCTGAAGACCTGCAGGGATTGCTCGCCGAGAATGGCTCTCTAGATGTTATCTATAATTGGGTACAGGAGATGAAGGATGAAGTGCTTGAGCTAGCTGGTAAATATGAGGAAGCCCTGAACTTTGCCAACAAGATTCAGGAAGAGATAGACTGGCTGTGAAGGAAAATGATTAACTTCTAACTGTTTATTGCCAGTTGTATCCCTCGAAAATTAGTAGATCACTTTTTGTAAAGTCTAAAACTTGGCCTTTGGGCCTGTCCCTAGTGTTTTCTAACTCAAAACCCCCTACATGGGTGTTAAGTTGTAATTTTGCTTCTCCCTTATAAATTCAAAACGCGTATTTGGTAAAAAAAAAAAAGTGCAACGAACAGGGTTTACATTCCCTTATTTGCTTAGTACTGACCTCAGAAAAGGCAAAGATCAAACTTCAAATCTTGACATGGAGACCGGATTTCAAAAGACTATTATTGTTGTTGAAAGTCCCTGATCAGTTTTTGTCCCAAGGCTCAAGCAATGTCTGAAGGCACTTTTTGGTGTTACCTCTTGGTCTCTCTTCCTAATGGCTTCAAAAAAATTAAAAGGTATTTCTAATTCAAAGAATCTCTCAATAACAACAAAAAATGATGCGCTAGTCTATAGCACGTAGTAAGGGGCAATGACAAAACACATAGATTTGCAACAGTATCAACTAGATTTAAGAAGATCACATACAACGTTGCGCACACACGTGTGTGTGTGTGTGTGAGAGAGAGAGAGAGAGAGAGAGAGAGAGAGAGAACACTTTAAAGATAAGAAAACATCAAAGAAAAAATAAAGAAGGAAAGAAACATAAATATACAATGTGAAGTAAACCACCTCTTTATATGGACACAAAAGATCTTTTGACTTTCCACTTTCATATTTCACGGCCTAAAAGCACCCTTGTTTAATGCACTTAATATATTTTGAGAAACTTTTTTTTTTTGCGAGATTGGGGAGACCTAATTCCAAGTTCAAATCAATAAATTTCTCTTTTCTTCACATAAAGTTCTAACTTCCCTCGCCTTTAATGGAAACCAAAGGGTTTGTTCTTGAAGCATGTGCGAAAAGGACTTGTCTCCCAACACATTGATAGGATTGGCTTACATTACCATGATTGGCTTGCACTAAAACTTCAATTTCAATTCAAACTTGTGCTCTTGCAATTTGAGCCTCAGAAGATCTCAAGTCATTGTCAAGCATGGACACTCATAGTCGATATACAACCAACACAAATAGGTGCGCACAGTGCACATCCTCTTTTTCAACGTTATCTATAGGGTTGACAGGGAAAGATGTATAATGTTTAGTAGGTGGTCCACAACTATGAAAGCATTTGAAGAACTTAATTTATGTGTGCACTTTCACTTTTAGACATTATGGGCTTCTGTCCTGTTGTTTGAAATGACATTAAAAGGACCATTGGCTTTTGTTGGCAATGGTGGTGGAGAAAGAGAAGCTTGTAAAAGCTTCTTTTGCATTTTTTCTCAACATTATTTCTTGCATAGTTATGAAAAAGTGTCTTAGGAGATGGTGTTGTGGCACGGCAGAGGCGAGGCGGAGCTGTTGGATGCTGTGGCACAGGAGGATCTATAGGGTGGTTTGCCCTGGGGTGGGCTATCAAGTGCATCCTCCTTACCTGCCTGTGGCTTTCCATTACCGACCCTCTTTGTTGGAGCGGGTGGAGGCCACCCCTCGTAGACTCAGAGTAGAGACAGCGGCTCATGTTTCTTCAGCTACCTACGGGAGTTTGGTTTGTGGAGATTGGGGTTGCTGGTGACAGCTCAGCCCCCCTCATGGTAGCCTTGGGCCTCTCTCCTCCCTTTGTAGGTGGGTGGCCCACCCAAATGGCCAAGCCCATGGTGGTGTCTAGTTTTGCTTTCTGATGTGGCGGTTCTTCCTTGCTCTGGATGATCTATGGGTGGCTCTCATACTAGTCAGATCTACCTTTTGATGTTATATGCTCACTCGAGGGTGGCACCTTGTTAGACAAATGTATGTATAATTCTCATGGCAGCTCTGTGTGATGTCATGGCTTGGTTCGAGCATGGATTGGATATGTAATTTTTATTATACTCACTATTGTGAGTTTTGATTTTTTTGGGGTAATTTTTCATCTCGACAATAACTCCTTTATAAACCCATGATTGTGGGATCCATTGGAGGATGGCTGCTTTAATCTCACATATTAATATTTAAAACAGTCAAATCAACAACGTTAAAAAGAAAAAAATCAAGGAAAACTATGTTGAAAACCATTTTTTTTGCAAAAAGAATATAATTTTTATTGAGATTTAGACATAGCAGTATTTAAATCTATATAGCTCTCATTTGAACTAACAATTAGGGTCCAATGAGATAATAGCTAGGATTTTGAAATTTCAATAAAAAATCTTTGCCATACTTACAAATGTGAGTGGATGTATTGAATTCACTAGAAAGGACTGTACAATAACCCTAAAGCACGGGATGAACCTTGATGGGCCACAAGATACATATAGGAACTACACATCCCTAGATTGATACAAAAGATTCCTTTTTTAATGATATCAAGTTGTGATCGTGATGGCTTGGATTGCGTGGATTGATAGTATTTTAGCTCCATTGAGGTGAAACTAGATAGCCAATTGGTCTGCTTCTTTCCATCTCATGCTGTTGTTGTCACAAAATTGGACCAAAAGAAAATCTTTATTATTGACCTTTTTGGCTTTCTCTCCAAAATGGAGTCAATAATTCACTTCCCACTTTAGAGAGCTAAGGGAACTAGCGTGTTACGGAGTTTTGGAAATATCTGGTTGCCTCCCCCCATTGTAGCGTCTCTATTTCTCTGGTATATTTTCGTACCATGGTGCCACCTAATCTCAGGTTTGTCCACTGAGGTGCCAATAGTTTGTCGTGAATCCCTAACTCCTTTCGTGGACAACCTTGGGAGAAGAACTTGACCTTGTCAATCATGTACCGTGTCATAATGGCCCATGCATGGTCTTGTTTTCCAATAGAGATCATATATTTGGCACATTGAACCTCTACATGTATTGCAGGGTTGAGGATCCCAACACCCTTGCTCCTTGAGTCTAGCAACATACTCCCATTTGGCCCATTGCTAGGGCAACGAATCTTTGGTGTTTTTTTTTCACAGGAATCTTTTCACCGGTTTCAAGAATTCCTTGTAAAATTTCAATAAAATATCCTACAACGTACATTACATTGTCTGAGCATAAGTAGTTAGGTCATTTCACACACAAATGGTTTAGGCATATCACCTTCCACGTTGAAGCTAATTGAAAGTGGTTTAGGACGCTCCAAGCCTGTAGAAGCTATAAGATGAGGCCCTTTTTAAAGTGCTTTGTGCCTTTCAAGCCTTTAAATACATACGAGTATGTGGCCCGTTCTATGGACGAGGAGAGGGAGGGAGCTCTCCTTGTGGGGAGAGAGAGAGAGAGAGAGAGAGAGAGAGAGAGACTTTTCTTGGCACCCAATCCACTCCCATAAGGGCCACCCTATCTTTCTTTGTTTGCCTTGGCCTCCATGCCCCTCTGCACTCCCTCTCCTTATGCCACATGGCAAGGGCCTCCAAGGTAAGGCCCCTTGCCATTTGAACCACTCTCTTGACCTCCAAAAGTGAACTCTAACAAGGCCACTCTAATTAGGGTAAAGGGGCCAATGTAACGATATTTAAGTAAACGAGGCAATAGACAAAAATTAAAATTGGTAAAATTTAGTATTGCATTAGAATTAATGGTTTTGAATAAAATTGATGTGAAAAGATAACTCATCTCAAGGTGTCCTCATTCCAAAGGCCATTCCCATCATTAATCCCAGATATTTTGAAGACAATTTAGATTTTATTTAATGTTGTCCTAGTTTTGGTCCTTGCCTTGCTGTTGGCCCCTAGACTTTTGTGTCTAGCTTCATTACTGTCATCGATTTTCACAAAAAGAATTTCATTTTCAAGACCGTGGGACCTAGTGTTGACAATCCTTTTCCAAGAAAAAAGAAACCAATGAAAAACTACTCTCATTCTTGGTCAAAAGCCTTTTCTTACAAACAAACTAATCTGTTTGTGGTGGCAATTTTGAAGCAAGTCCAGACTTCGGCTATTATGATGCAGGACATGATGGACAATGCCAAACTACGCTCGCAAGGTGGCCAATGGAAAGGGCTGGAGATGCAGGACATTTTGCTTGCCCTGCGGTGGGCTAACCTGGAGCTTGGAGGTATAATAGGCGAGAGAAGTGTAACAGAGCAGCTGAGGCATTGGAAGCCTTG
>NW_028221436.1:5857297-5869797 GCF_014529385.1 Adiantum capillus-veneris
TCATGAAATCAAAATTTGGTGAGTAGTGTTTAGGGTTTAGATAAAAATGGTTTGTTGGGTCTGCATACAATCCATCTAGTAATGCTCTTTACACTTCCTCCCCCCCCCCCCTTAGGAAGTAGCAACAAATTAAATTTGAGATTGACTACGTCTGTGAAACTTTCAAACGAATACGCTTGGATTATTCCTTCGTGCCATTAATGCTTCTTGTTGCACTGATCGTTATCATTCTTTTTCCTTATTGCAAGGTTTCCATCGCCTGTGCGCATTGCTCAACGTTTTTTCATTAGCTATTTCTACGTTTGTGTCACTTGCCATATTTCAGGAACATTTGTGAAAAACCCGATTCAGCAATATTTATGTTTGGATACCGAGAAGTACTTTTTGCGTAGAAATAGGCTTTTATCGATTCACCTTACTTAGTAATGTCACTACTGGTTACCACTGTTCGTTAGTTATGATTTATAGCGATAGTTATATGTGTTTGACCGGGTTATACCAGGTTTATGCTTATTTGAGTGTAACCTCAATGTTATCAGTTCTCAGCCCCAACTTTAATACCTTTACGTTTTTGGGAGTTAGTTGAATGGTTCCTATCTATTAGTAGGTTTTTGGTTTGCTAGGTCAAGTGCCGCAAATGCTTGTCAAAAAGCTTTGTTACCAACCGCATAGGAGATTTTGGATTACTTTTAGGTATTCTAGGTATTTACTGGACAACTGGTAGTTTCGAGATTTCCGAATGTGTGATTGATTTGCCAAATTAAAGAAATTGGATTTTCCAATCCAATCTTGACAAATATCATTGCTTTTTCTCCTGCAGTCCATTGCTAAATCTGCTCAATTTCCGCTTCACATGGCTGCCAGATGCAATGGAGGGACCCACGCCCATATCGGCCCTTATTCACGCAGCTACTATGGTAGCTGCCGGGAATTTTTTCATTGCCCGAATTTATGGTCTAATTTCTACGCTCCCTTAGTGATGCAAGCCAGCTCTTGGCTTGGTGGAGCAACGGCTTTGCTGGTGCCACATGACTCTTGCACAAAGAGATCTAAAAAAGGTCTTGCTTATTCCACCATGTCTCAGTTGGATATATGGTTTCAGCCCTAGGCATCGCGCTTACCAATCTGCTCTCTTCCATCTCGTGACGCATGCCTATTCAAAAGCTTTATTATTTCTCGGAGCCGGTTCAGTAATTCACTCAATTGAAAAAGTTTGGATATTCACCTAACAGAGTCAAAACATGTTTTTCATGTGGCTTACGTAAGTACATGCCAATTACTGGAACTACTTTTCTTCCGGTACCCTTTCTCTATCTGGAATAACGCCCTTACCTGTTTTTTCCAAAGATGAGATTATTCACGAAAGTTGGTTAAGTTCTCTTCCACTTGGAATTCTAGCTTCTGGCACAGCAGGTCTTACGGCTTTTATATGTTTCGTATCTATCTCCTTACTTTCGAGGGGGATTTTTGCACTATTAAAACGATTGGTTGACTTTAACCATTTTGCGCCATTGTCCATAAGTATGTGGGGTGAAACTGAAGGAAATCTTTCACTAAATCAAATTAATCAAAATGTTGCATCGGTACATTGGGAATAACAAAAAACAAAGGTTTTCGTCATCATATCTAGCAAACCCAAATGGAATTACTAACGTCCATTACGATCAGAGCTTGCCGAAGCCTAAAGAATCGTCTTCTGCCATGACAGTTTCTCTAGTGATGCTTGCAATACCCACTACATTAGTAGGACTACTGGAATTAATCTCATAGGAGAAAAAACTGCCAAATTTGAATTATCCCCAGTGGTTAATTAATCCAGTTCACTTTTCGAACTTAGTAAATCTTTCAATATTTATATAAAAATATTGCTAAACTCGCGTACTCACTTATTTTTCTTTTTTGGAATTTTTTTCCTTCATTATTTACAAAAAAAGTTATAAATATTTTTATATACTAAAAAATTAGTTGGATTTACCAAATTAGTTAGTAAATTTGGGTTGCTTGTTCAATCTTGGTCCACTAAATCGGTTATATTGATTACTATTATGAATATGCTTTGTGCGTAATCTAAATCTTTAAGTAAGTCACTTTCAGATTTTGATCGTTACGGAATCGACGTTTTGTACGTAATCGGAGCCTATAAATTTTTTGGAAAGTTTATACGTTACGGAGAAAATGGGGATATATATACTTATTCATAATTATTTTTGAGCTATTTATCATCAGTACTAATCTTCATCTTTTTTTTCCTTTTCCATAAACTGCTACTTTCGTTTCACGAAACTCCAATTCGCGTTCATTTCTCCCGACTATTTTTCATCTTCCCCATCTTTCTAATTCTATTTTGCTTCCTCTATTCCCCCTAATTCTAGTCCTCAAAATAACGTGGAGGAAGAATCCCGCAACTATTCTACTACGCCTCCCGAAGGGGGAATAGAAACCACTCATTGGTGATTGATCAATACGAATCTTGGGAGGGGCTTGCCAGGTTGATCTTGACCTCGTCTCGCCGGTTGACCCCCCCCCCCACCCTCCCACGCCCATGATTTGGGGGCCCCTCCATTCGAATGGGATTGCTATCGCCACTACCCCCCCCTATAATGAATGGGGCTAGGGAGTACGCAAAGTTTTTGCAATGGCAAAGAAAGCTTAACTCCTTCCAGATTGGAATTGGCTTCTGGAAAAAAGGTATTCAAGCAAGTGTGTATGGGACTGAATCCCCTACCATTTTCCCCGGTAGCTCAGCGGTAGAGCGGTCGGCTGTTAACCGATTGTCGTAGGTTCGAATCCTATCCGGGGAGATCCGTCTACGTCAAGAATTTCCACTAATACTAATTAGGATTAGGAGAGCTGTATTTCACATCACACATATGCCAAATCAAGTTGCGTGACCCACCAACCACTGAATGGTTTGCTATCGCGCTATTTTAGGCCTCGACACCAACGAATGGAAACGAGAATATTGGCACGTTCCGTTCTCCCCCCCCCCCCACTTGACTAATTTAATTGGCCCATTCCAGTCATTCGATACACCGTTTGATTTAAAGTGGAAATTCTTAGATTTCGACGCCTCAATGAGATCCTTGGAGCTACTTGGGGAGGTGAGGGGGGGGGGGGAAATCCAAAATCTTATCGAGGATAGTTATTGGAAGACAAAGAATTGTCTTCGTTCGCATAATTCCTGCGGAATAACCTATATCACTCCTTCCAATCCTACCTCTCAGTGGAGAGACTCCTAATTCCTATAGTAACTGTTCTCCAACTTCTTTCTTTTTGAAATGCTATAATTAGATTTTCCGTATCAGTAAAAGGAAAATAGAGATCTTCCTCCTACTGAGTGAGTTGGCTTCCAATCTATGGCTAGAGATCTAAACGGAGTGGGAGTATCTAGGTGAGGAAACAACAGTTGTTTCATGACATCGAACTTTCATGAAGGAATTGTTTCATTGTTCAATCCAGTGATGCTTTACCAAACCGAAACGGATTGGATAGATATTCATAAGTTTCAAGCAACATATTATAAATAAGAAAATCCCGAAATGGGGAACGGTTCCGTCTCAGCCATTTGTTTCTATGAACCAGAAGCCTAAACCGAAGAAATCGTTCCGGGAAATCCTCCGCTACCGCGTAGCAACCCAAACGAACGGGAGTAAATATCTGCGGATATTGCAGATGTATATCTACGGAAGAGGTTTCCCTGACGTATTCGGAATCTCGCTCCTCCTCTTCCAGAGGAGATTATTCCGCCGATTGAGAGATGAGTCGGGTTTCAATTTTGGATTCTCTTCGCTATAGAGGAAAAAATCTTTAATTTTATTATTTGACATCTTCTGAAGGCGCTGCCTTCTCATACCGTAAATGGTGTGAAGCCTCCGTGCCAGTTCTTTCGTTGACAACAAGTTGCGGCGCAGGAAGGAATGTTAGGGTCTGGCTGGAACAGAAGCATGGGGTCCCCAGATGAAGCGCCCCCCGAAGAGTCGAGTCATTTCATTCAATCGATCACAATGTGTTTTCATACTCATTAGATGAATCGCCAGAGATTCCCAATTCGAGAAATTGCTCACGTAACAACATATTATCCAATCGGTTTTCCAATCTTTTAATGGAATTATCTGTTCCATTAGTGACAGATTTCTCGAAGCTGAAAAGATACCCGCTTTTCTCGCGCCACTTACTTCTCTTTCCCCTAATCTTACTGAATTCAAAATCTTGTTGGGGTATGTAATTCTGATTGTAGTAAAGAAGAATTAAGTTATACAAATGGTTGGGTTCGGATAATACCCCCATCAATTCGTAAGTCCCGCTTCGCAGGAACGGAGACGCCAAGCCTTGCGGGACCAAGTAATCTCACGCGATATCTCTGCCGCTGAGTTTCTTAATTCGGGTGACTGTTGCATCTCGAAATCGGTTAGACTACTAATTCTCCCTCTTTTCAGAGATTTGGAAGAGCGACTTAGAGAGGTTACACCTGAGCAATACTTGGGTTTTCCAATAGGAAGAGGGGAGGAAAACTATTACTGCGCCGGCTCTCTCCCCTACAAATTTCCGGACGTGGGAAATTATTCGAGAGGTTTTCTAGGACGCCACAAGCTAGGTTTAAGTCATTCTCTACGAGTTTGTCGATAACAATGAAATTATCTTCTTTTCCCCTATCCATTTGGAACGAATCGCGAGCTACTAATTTGGCTATTAGCTCTGGAGATGCAAAACATAGTGAATTCATCAATTGTTGATTCGGTTGTTGAAGGTTCCACATACCAGTTAGACAAGTAATAAAATCGCATTTTTAACTCGTCACGACCAATAAATGGAAAAGTTGTGAGAGAAATATCTGTCAAACTATTCTTTACTTCTGCCATCTTGTAGGAAGAGATTTCCCATTCAGAATTAGATTCCATCTCATTGCCCATATCACTAACAGTCGAATGTTGCCTATGCAAAGCTAATCCAATTGTGTTGCTACATACAAACTTTCTCCCTTTGGAAGTACCTATCAATAACGCTTCATTAGCGAGAAGAAGTAAATCTCGTTTACTATAACCTGCAGTTCCAGACACAGTACTCTCAAGAAGAGTCGGATTAGCCCCTACCTCGAAACCTTTGATACGTAATAGAATTGACAATTCTTTCTGACGTTGACGCCCATTGGACCTCCGAAAATTTATTAATTAGTTTAACCGATTCGGAGCTACTGAAGCTGGATCTATCCTCGCAGGTACGTGAGTCGTGGCAATAACGACATTCTCGCGGATGTCGGAGTTGCCGAGCTTGTGACCAATACTCTTCAATATTTGGCAAAGTAGAAATTTGGGATCAGCTTCTAGCTTATTATACGAACGACAAATATTCAATTCATGAATATCTTGAATCCATAATGTACAAGGAGACATTTCTTTCGCTATTTCAAAGACGATATTTAATCGGTGTACGCTCTCTTTCGAGATGAAATTTCCACGTACATTATTGAAAAAAGATCGGTTGTATATGAATTTTTTGAGTGGTAGTTTCACCACTGGAAAGTAGGAGTTGGATGCTACATCTCTAATAAGAGAGGATCTGCCAGTTTCTACAGGTCCTACTAGCAAAATTCCTTTGGATGGTAATAATCCCGATTGGAGTGAAATAGGTATGTCACGACATGGCATATTTAGTAGACTGTCTCTTCGCCTTGTTGTTGCCGAAAATAGAATATCTCTCCCAAGGGCGGAAAAAGCCCACTTCTCCGCAGGATCCAACTTACGAATCTTGTGACCCAATAGATCATTTTGCCAGAATTGAAGTAAGTATGCCAAAACGTTGGATCTATCTTGCGGGTAAGGTTCATGAAAAATCTTGTTGCTCGATAAATCATAATTGAATTTTGATTTCGATGCATACCTGTAGAGAATCTTAGTCGTTACCAAATGTTGAGTCAGTAGTTCTTTATTACTATCTAAAATATCAGAGCTTTCTCTACGAAATATCCACGAATCAATTTCATTTTTCACGAAAAGGAAAAAAAGTATATTACTTACACAATTCAAGAATCTATTGAGAGAATGAATTAGTAGATCTCTTGTTAACATTTAGCTTGTCGGGGGGGAATACATTACCTTTCTCAAATAGGATCCACGCATTGGGTCTGTTAAATAGTCAATAGTAGCAAAACGTTTCCACAAATGAAAGGAATTGGAACCCGAAACGGCAGACAAAGGATGTTTCAATGACAGGAGAACAAGTAATATTGAGAGGATGCAGCAATAGGAGATAGTAGGCCTATTGGAAAATTGAGATACCGACCATTCCCCCGGATGTAAAATCTCCGCTTTATCAGGGATTTTTTCGAGAATGAGAAGATCTGTCTCGGATGATATAGTATTAATAGAATTGTTTCCGAATATCAATCCTAGCCTTTGCAGGCTTCGGAGTAAATAGCCCTTCGCGCTACCTACTAAACCCCTAGCAATTCCTTCAGAAATTCTACGAAGATCATGATTTGAGTCGTAACTTATCTTAAGTACTATTTCCGGATATGCTTTTGTAATTAGATCGCAGAAGTATCTCCACCAGGTGGGGGTAAAAAACAGGGTATATAATCTCCCAATAAGCTCCAATTTTCGCCGATACTGTCTCTCCAGAAAATCCAAGAGATCTTATATCTGTTCAAATCTTCTGATAATTCATTGAAATTGATGAAATGGGACGGGCAAGTAGCTTCTTCCCGGGCAGATGAATCTGCGAACCCCGCATCTTGGCGGGTAACATCCTCCCCAATTGATCCCGCTATAAATCTTGATGTTACGCCATTGAATAATGAGAATCTTAGCGACCAATAAGGTGTATCCAATTTTTTCGGTTCCCAAAAATACTCAATAGACAACCCGTTTCGATAGACTTGACTCGTGGGGGAACCATTTCTCGAGTCTAATCCATCTTTGAAAAACTTCTCCGAATTGACTCGATCTAATACCAGCAGATTCCGACGAGGTTGGGTTCGCTGATGATCCGACCACGAGTCGGAGTTTCTCGACGCCTCCTCCAAAGAAACTCCATCATTACTACACGAAAATAGGAACGAGTCTGTCGCTTCACGGGGGAGGATGCAGCTAACTTGCCAGTAACCCATTCAGATCCGAAATAGAATTGGGAAGTCCATCCAAATGAGTTACTATGGTCGCGGATTCATGCAGGTTAGGCGAAATAAGTTGAATTGGTGTGAGTAAGTGATCAGCTACCTCCCCTGCCGTTTGTTTCGAAAAATTGGATGATAACGAATCTGACAATTGGAGGTGAATAAGTGAAAGGATATCAGATGAGGAGATGGCTTTCTCGTCGGAGCTCAAATAAAAGTTTTCTAACACGTCGAGATAACTATTGCTACAGTTCCCGACGAAGAAACCCCTTTTGATTCTCTGGATAAAGTTGTTTCCAGCCCGGCTCCGTATAGGTGAGTTGTTTATTTCATCCATTTGATCGGAAATGTTTTTTGGAAGACTCTCACCAATATTCCTAATTGAATTCCCCCCACGGCTTAAATCACACACAAACAGATTCCAATTTTGTCTCCCCATAATAGAAAGAGCCTCACCCGAGAATCCTGCTCGGATAGCTTCGATGCAAGACAACCCGAGAGAGGTGAAATTCGACGCAGGTTTTAGCGCAGTCGAGGAGCCTACCGATTTTTCACTTGTTAACAGTCTAGACTCGACTAAGAAACTTTTTCTTTCTTCAAGAATTGTTTTGAAAAGAAGTATCTCTTCGTCAATGTAACCATCGGATAAACTTGAGAAAAAATCAAGCTCAATACGATCCATTTTGTTCAATTTTTCAAAATCTATGTCGTCCAATTTTTCGATGCAGTAATCAACGGTATCTATCAGAATTTTCTGGCGAGTAGCCTCAGCAACAATCATTTTGGAAAGAAATAACACATCGAGAAATCGGTGAAAATATTTCTTGGTATGTCTATTGGTACTACGGAGACTGACACCAGTCTTATTTAGCAACTCGTTTCCCACTAGTGACACACGGCAGATTAATTCTGCCAAGTTGTACTTCATTGCTTCTCCCAAGAATTTCTTAACAGGCGAAACATACAAATTCCGTGTTGCATCGAGCCGTCTATACAGATTTGATTGAACATTCCTACACTGACCAATATGGGAGGTAACATATTCGTTCGATAGACGCTCTACGTCATCCTTCCACTTGAATACTGTTTCTTCAGTTGCAATTCCCGTGAAACTGATGTATACTCTGCCACCCGTCCAGCCATCCAACCAATATTTGATTCGGAAGAAATATTCAGTGGATAACGCACAAAAATAATCGTGGAGAAGAAATATGTATGTTGAGTAGAGAGGTATGATTCTATTTCGCCCATATAATCTAACTAGAGAATAAATTGAATCTAGGTTCCCCCCTCCTTCCAATTCGTCTAAAAAATTAGTATTTCCATTTTGATTAGTTGTTTCCCTAGGTATCTCTAAGGATGCTTTAAAATAGGTTGGGAAAATCTCAACGAAGTCGAAGTATCCGCCACTTGCTAACCTAAGTTTCTTGCCAGATATTTTGGTAAACGGCATATTTTTTTTCATTCCCGATGGAAAAAAGACTCTCTCGGATTTGATCCTATTACTGACGTCAATAACTATTTTCCCACCAAGAGGAAGGTTTGATTTCCTAATTATCGAAAGGAAGTTGGTGAGTCGGTTTATTAATTGATTTCTAACTTGTGAATAAGCATGTAGAACGGGAAAGCCTCCCTCATCTTCTCCATAATCTAATCCAGATATAGAGTTGCGAAACAATATTGTTTTCTCACGAGACGTAAACGAATACAAGTTGGAAAAGACTTCTTGCTCAGAGGGAAATGCCGATCCGTCCCTCCGGGGATCGGCTGAATCTGCGGATTCAGATTCAAAGGGGTACAATACTACGGAACTTAATGATTGTTTCCCAACCGTATTGCTTGTAACCGACCCAGATCTTGCTTGTCACAGATTTCCCGGAGAAGCAACGAATCAAAATTGTTTTGGTGGCAGTCACTTCCGTTTTTGGAAACTACCAAGTTTTTATAGAATTTGAAAAACCTAACTAAATCTTGCAGATACCTACCCCCACGAACCACTTGAATCCCTTCAGTTTTCCCCTTGAATCTATCCCCGCCAAATAGTAGGGAATCCCTCCTCATTATGCGTGCCTTCCACCTACCGGAAGGCAAGGGAGTCGTGACATCATAACGGATTTCTCTTTCCTCCTTTGAAGAACTTGCAGAAATTGAAATATCTTTGTTCAAACCTAAGTAGTAGGGCTCCAGTATTTCTCTCTTCCCATCTCTTCCGACGGATAAAAATCTCTTGAATTGGAGGAAGCAATCGTAGGAGAAATTGCCATAATTTTCCGTCTGTTTCTTTCTTATCCCCTCACCTCCATCAATGACTTTTGCTAATACAAAACCCCTATCAATCGAATTTTTGTAACTCAGGCAATGCATAAAAATTGGTATCGCCAGCAACATCAGCATTTCCAGGGTGACGCCACTACCCCTCATTATTGAATGACGCAGATTACGTAGAAACAGTAAACTTAGAAATCACAAGTCAGATAATCTGATGAAAGGTTCAGCAGTGGAAGCTGGACTAACTACAAGTTCTTCGAGATAGTGGTTTTTCAATGATTCGGAGAAGTAGTTTAATGCATCGATTTCTAAGAAGTCCCAAACTTTAGATGAATAATCTCGGCCCCTTACTCCTCTTCCTTTTTCTATCACCTTTTTTACCATAGCTTTTTTCCCATATTAGTTCTGAGACTACTTATCTATCTATTTCCCATATTTATTATACTGAGAATTTCGAACATTTCAAGATGTGATGGAGGAAATCTATCAGACGAGTCTGGTTCTTTCCGTAAATAGTTGCATCCGAAGCTGGAATGAAATTGGGAATTCTCAGATGTTATTGTCGAGGAGACCCGCATATATCCCACCCAACTCGGCAAATTTTCCCTGCCTTAAGCGGGCGGAGCAGTAGTATTGAATTACTCGGATGGGCGAACGACGGGGATTGAACCCGCGCGTGATGGATCCACAATCCATTGCCTTGATCCACTTGGCTACGTCCGCCCCTTTTGCCACTTGCTTTTGTTAAGGGGCTCCCCAAATGTGAACGAGATCCATCTGTTAAGCTAGATAGCTTATTTGGATGATACACATCCATATTAACTGCATGTATCTAACAAGACAACATAGAATCTGCAAAATGAGGAATGTACTCCCAACTCCTTCTACCCAAAAGATTGAAAGGTTACAAGAATTCAGCGAATCAAATTAGTAACTCTTTTCAATTAGGAAATCCCGAAGGATATTCCAATTCTTCGTTCTTCTCAATTCGAGATGGGAAACTGATGACCGTGAGATTGTGACAGTCCGTTATCCTCTCCCTTTTTGCTCCACCGTACGGACCTTACCTTTTCCTTTTCATTGGATACCAAACTATATCTTCTTAAATTGAAGGGTTTGGTATCCAGCTGTGCTGCCTAACCAGACGGATATTATCCGTTTATAGAAGGGGCGTCGACAGAGGCTAAGTCTAAGGGGAAGTTATGAGCGTTACGTTCATGCATGACTTCCATACCTAGGTTGGCGCGGTTTATGATGTCAGCCCAGGTGTTTATAACGCGACCTTGGCTGTCAACCACAGATTGGTTGAAGTTAAAAACCATTCAAGTTGAATGCCATAGTACTGATGCCTAAGGCGGTGAACCAGATACCTACCACGGGCCAAGCAGCTAAGAAGAAGTGTAGAGAACGAGAATTGTTGAAGCTAGCATATTGGAAGATCAAACGACCGAAGTAGCCGTGAGCAGCTACAATGTTGTAAGTTTCTTCTTCTTGACCAAACTTATAACCTGCATTGGCAGACTCATTCTCAGTAGTTTCTCTAATCAAACTAGAAGTTACCAAAGAACCATGCATAGCACTGAATAGAGAGCCGCCGAATACGCCAGCTACACCCAACATGTGGAAAGGATGCATAAGGATGTTGTGCTCAGCCTGGAATACGATCATGAAGTTGAAAGTACCAGAAATGCCCAGAGGCATACCGTCAGAGAAACTTCCTTGACCAATTGGATAGATCAGGAAGACGGCGGCAGCAGCTGCGACTGGAGCTGAATAAGCGACAGCAATCCAGGGGCGCATACCTAAACGGAAGCTTAGTTCCCATTCGCGACCCATGTAGCAAGCTACACCAAGTAGGAAGTGAAGAACGATCAGTTCGTAGGGACCACCATTGTAAAGCCATTCATCGACGGAAGCTGCTTCCCAGATTGGGTAGAAGTGTAACCCAATAGCTGCAGAAGTAGGGATGATAGCGCCAGAGATAATGTTGTTACCGTATAGCAAAGAACCAGAAACGGGCTCGCGAATACCGTCAATATCTACGGGAGGAGCTGCGACGAAGGCGATGATGAATACAGAGGTTGCGGTTAGTAGGGTGGGAATCATCAAGACACCAAACCATCCGATGTAAAGACGGTTTTCAGTGCTGGTGATCCAGTCGCAGAAGCGACCCCATAGGCTTGCGCTTTCGCGTCGTTCTAAAGTTGCGGTCATGGGAATTTTTGGTTTTCGAAAAGGAATTAGTGATTCCCCAGGCTAGTAAGCCTGTTACTATGTAGCATATCACAAAAACCTATCCGTGTCAACCAAAATCGATTGAGTCTCTAGAATTCTTGGATACAGAGGCTTTTTCCCCGTATCTCAAAATTTTTTGTCACTTATTTCACAACCTGGATTCCCTAAAACAAGGGGAGAGGGAGAAATGAAATTTCTCTCCTAGGTAATGCACGCCCCTAATCAATTTTGGTCTCTAAAAAATAAAAAAAAAAAAGAATCCTGCGTCAAGCCTTTTCATGGACGAAGCACTCCGCAGCTTTGCATCGGCCAACGTATTGTAAATATTGGAATAATTGACGAACTAAGGAGGAAGTAGTCGTCAACCCCTCACTCATCCATCTCTGCGTAGTGTTTCTCGATTCCCCGATACTTGCGCCCCGATTCCAATCCACAACGAAAAGATTGTGGATTGGAACTAATCTCATCTAAGCAAAACTAACGGAAGTGGGCAAAAGCTTTGTTAGCTTCCGCAACTTTATGAGTCTCTTCCTTCTTCCGTATGGCACTCCCAGAATTTCTGGCGGCATCTATCAATTCATCACTCGACCTTAAAGCCATACTTCGACCTGAGCGTTTTCGACATGCGATCAATGACCACCGGATGGCCAAAGCTTTTCCTTTTGCAGGTACTACTTCAATGGGAACTCGATAAGTTGATCCACCCACACGTTTGGTTTCTGTGACTACATCGGGAGTTACCCCACGCACTGCCTGTCGCAGAACAGACAGTGGGTTCCTATTTGTCTTTTATCTAATCCGCTTCATAGCCTGATAAAAAATCTGATAAGCTAGTGATTTTTTGCCGTTTTTCAGGATACGATCAACTAGCATGTTTGCAATCGAT